>NW_028145512.1:1617500-1742500 GCF_977016875.1 Pavona decussata | reverse complement strand
ATGTTTTTCAACTTCTCTAAAATTTCTGCTTGTTGTTGAAAGAGCTGCTGGGCCCATACGGGGGGTTCTGGAGTCGTCAGATGTGGAGTAGAATTCCCGGCCATCTCTTCGGAAGTTGAAGAAAGGACGTGAGCACTCCCTTTGCTTAACACTTTTTGATTCGATTAATATCGCTGAGCAGCGGCCAGTGCCTCATCCAGGGTATTCGGGCCCAAATGTAACACCTTCTCTCGTAACGTAAGGGGAGTTAAAGCGCCAATGAAGAAATCTCTTGCAGTACGATCAAGTATAGCTGAAGGGTCGTCGGGATATGCCAGCTCGACAAGGCGGGAAATTTCGCATCGCAATTAATGTAAATCCTCGTCAGGTCGGCGTAACTTAGCTCGCAGAGTGGAAATGTGCACTTGTCGTGATTCTTTGGGATGAAAACGATCTGTCAGAGCGCGTTCAATAGCCTCCCATGTGGATGTTTGCTCGGCAGTAAGACTGTGGTATGTCTGCTCGGCGAGGCCTTTCAGGTAAGCTGGCAAAATTTGACATCGAAGCTCGGCTTTCTATTTATTCAACGAAGCGATGTTTTTAAATTTTCGCAACCATACTAGCCAGTTTTCCCCTGAAGCAGCCGAGAAAGTTTCGGGTTTAATGCGAAGAGAATGATCCGCCAAAACGATCGGTGAACTCGCGGAGCCGGGCGAACTGGATGCTGTTTCGCCTTTCTTCGCAAGGTTAGCTTCCAACTGGGCCACTTTCGTCTCCAAAGCTTTCACAGTTGCTTCCATCATTACAGATCCCACCGCTGCCACCAAATGTAATACTACTAAAGACACAACTAGTCTAAAAAACAGTTTATCCTACATCAGTCTCAAACACAACATGAAAGCTCGACAACAAGCATGTTCTCGTCACAACTTACAACGCATGCCCGAGCTAACTCGGGCTCAGGCCCTACGCTACACATATACCATAGCTGCTAATGAAATCAAAACTCTGGAACTGCGCGGTTATCCAATCTATTAGTTTTTAATAATTAAATATTATTTCACAAGCGCTTGTGGATTCGAGATGATAGACAGCGCGCCGAATTCGCTGTAATCACCTTGTATCCAACAAGTGCGAGTGTTTGGAACAACCACAGAAGATCGCCTTACTCGCTCACACTCAAACCATGACGCTGAACAAATCAAAACTATTGCACTATGCAAATATCCCGCTTTTAATAATACTCTTTATCACATGGTTCAAGGGAATTAAAGTGGACACGCGTTGTGAATCTCATTGTTTCGGCTTCACATTTGATTCAAACTGATCGACGACGTTGCCTGCTGGTTTGTATCTACCCACCACGTACACGTTGGACTGGTCTTTGGTTTTCGCTTTTGCCATTCCCATTTCATTACTTGCACCCCATACCAACTGCAAATTAATGTGGAAAGGTGATGTCAGTTACCGAAAATATGCGTATTAAATACAATTAAAATGCTAAGTTTGTGATAAGTGTTTTTAATATTTTTAAATGTAATGTGGATTATATGACGAATTCATGGAACTGGAATTTGCAAAAGTTGTTTTTTAAACAGACGAAGCGAAATCCTGAGTGATCCGATAATGACCTCTAGACCTTGATCACGCTAAAACGTCAATAAATAAACAAATAAATAAATAATAATAAAAAATATGTAATAATAAAAAAATAAAAGAATAAGAAAATTACGTTAAGTGAAAGGAGAAGGTTACTCCAGAAATCATTTATTTTTTTAACTCATCAATAAGGAAAAACCCTGAGTTGAGTTGCTCACCATGTTTTGAGCTTCTGAATCATTTTTCGATTTATTCAAAATGTCTCAACTTTTGTTTACTGGTCGGCGATTGGTGTGTTTGTTTTCTGTTTAAATGTGTGACATAAGGAAAACCATTCACCTAATGGTTCCTTATATCGTAATACGATTTACTTAACTCACAAACACACAAAAATCTAAACTGAATCTTAGCTTTAACGGACTTTTTCTATTTTTATGTTTGACCGCGTTTAACATTATACCGAGCACGACTAGTTACCAGAGCTAAACCCGAGTCAAGGATTGGAACCCGGAACGCACTGCAGGGACGTGAGATCTCCCGTCACTGCCCAATCATGCTCTCCAGTGTCATTTTCTATTCATTCTTTATCCTTGAAGTTTTATACCTCTAGACTTGCGATATTTTAAATATTACTCAGTGGTTACAAATTGTTTGCATCCTCAGTTAGCTATTTTGTAACCGTAAGTTGAAATGATTCCCTTCCCAGAGTTGCCAGTCTTGTTTGGAGTCTCATATAAAATAAACAATTTAATTTTAAGCAATTCAAAAAAAGAAGTAAAAAGATAACCAGCTAATTGTAAATTTATGGTAGCATTTTATACTCTTCCTTCAAAGAATACAATGATAATTTTATACCATTTTGCTGTCCATCTTCCTTGCAAATCTTTCAGGCTTACCTGTGAGAAGTGGCCAATCTCTTTGCTGAACTTGGGGTCTTGGAAATTGTAAAAGTTCGCTTCGTTATACCATGCATCAATGGCTCGCAGTAAGGCCTTATCATCGCTTCCTACCTCAGCCAGGTTCTCTCCATAATCAGTTGAGCTCTCATCCTCATGAGCAAGTCTCTGTTCTTTGGCCAATTTATCGGCCCAGTCCTGTGCCTTGGCCGCCAGTTCTTGGCTCCAGGTAAGTTCAGGGGCTTCGTGCCTAGCTCTGTACATGTTGGTAAGCATCAGTGCATCTTTGCTTTCTTCCGCAGTGGGACCTAACATATGAATTATGGACGAAAACCGGAAAGAGTGTAGTGCATGGCGTAATCATGAACATATATAACTGTGAAATAAACAATCGGTTAAAGGTGAAATAGTACGCTGGCTTGAAATTACGAGTGTATCAAAGAGTAGATTTCGAATAAAAATTGCTATTTTAATAGTAATAATAGTAATATTTTAATATTTATTATATATAATTTTTTAAAAAAACTATATATGAAAGTTCTAGTGTTTAAAAATAAACTCGGCTATTCAATTACAAGGTGTTATTACTGCCGAATTAACTATGCATGGGGAATCAATGAGGCTTAAGAATTTTCAGTTTAATGATATCACTACCATTTTCAATGTTCTACTAATATCATTACATTTTAAGTAATAGCGAAGTTCTGTTGGAAATTTCCGTCTTAATATAATAATAACTAAAACGAATAAAAAAAAATCAATGAAAGAGCTTTGGTAAAGATTTCTTTGTTTTGAGTTATCCGCTCTGAAATATTACTTTTACCTGCTTACATAGTTACAATCTAAAAAATATACAAAATTAACTGCAAACAATGTTATCGCACTTTATTGTTTCATAAATACATTCCTCAAAGGAGAAGAAAATGTTTTCGTATAATTATATGTAAAGAACGTTATATAGATATATTTAAGAACAGAGGACCTCCAGCTAGTGCTGTCTACACTTTTGAAATGTTCTCCAAAGGCCACAGTGTTTTATTATAATAAGACAGTGTCTTCATACCTCTGTTTTCACATATTGGACCCCAGTATCCATCGGGACAGGTGCAAGTAAAGTTCTGTCCCTCAGGATTACAGGTGCCGCCATTCTTACATGGGTTTAGTAGGCACGGGTCTGGCGGTAGCGGCGGCTGAACTATAACGATAAGATAAGATAACGTTTCAATTAAGAATTATTTTTAACCTACAATAACATTGATCTTATAAAAAAAACTTTTAGAAAAGTAAATTTTCGGCAACTGGCTGTTGCCTTCGTCAGAAACAGTGACGTTCATATAATTTAGGGTTTTTATTTGCCGCATGTCCCCAGGGATGTTGCTATAGGTAAATAAACCTGTGGGGAATGTATTTGTTCGTGAGCGGAGTTGTGGTTTTCGATGGAGAGAAGCTTTCTTGCCTATTGTTCACGTTTCTTTCTATAATTTCAAAGTAGTTTTGGGTGAATTCCGTGATCCGTTGTTTCGGCAAAATGAAACATTCGGTTTTTTAAAATGCTTCCTAGTGTTTTAACGGGTTTAAACAGGGTTCTTATATTTTCTTTGTTGAGGACACGTCGAACTCTCTCGAACACCCTTCACGGAAGGGATTAAAGATCCGCCCTTCGGATTTTCTCTATTTTCTGGCTATAAACTTGTGTTGGCTGCTGAGTCTAAACAACGTTCGATGAATCCTTGGAGGTATCCGTTGCCTTTGAAATCGCTGATGACCTGTTGTTCTTCGTTTCATTTCTGCTCAGAGGTTTATTTACCTATAACAGCATCTCTGGGGATAGACGGAAAATAACAACCGTAAATTATGCAAACGATACTGTTTTAAACAATAACTAAGGCAACAGAAGGTTGCCGAAAAGATTATTCAGATTTATAAGATCAATTTTATTGTTTTAGGTCAGGTTCAAAATAGTTTTTAATTGAAACATGATCGCCCAAATAACAATATGAGATAAGATACCAAGTTTATTTTTTTTTCTTCTTCCGATAATTAACAACTATTCCTCCAGCGCGCGTTGGATGTGAGATGATAGCCAAGAAGGCACGTAGCACCAAGTTGGCTATAATCATCTCATACGCAACAAGCACGAGTAGAATAATTGTTTTTACCAAAAACAGCCAAGAGATATTGCTAGACATTGTCGATTTCGCTTTGCAATGACAACCAGAAGATATTTTAATGGTTCGGCGCTAGTTCTCGGGCATGTTTTAATGGTTCATATACCATGGCCGCTTAGCCAATCAAATCCCTGCAATTGCATTATACAATGATCCAGTTTTCAATAATATAATATAACATCATATTTTTTTTATTATATTTTACTTTGTTTTAAAAAACAAGGGAGCATTACTTACAAATATGTAATATTACAGAACTAATGACCTGCTTCAGAAGCTAATAATAGTTGAACACTGATGGTACTAATAATACTACTTAAAGTTGCAATACTGATAAGTTACTTTGTTAATTTACTTATATTCCCCATGTTTCATACTATTTACACGACAGTATATAGGCCCGTAGCAAGGCTAAAACAACTAAGGGGGCTTAGCAAAATAGTTAAACAAAACTACCCCCACCCCATCACTCAAAACACGGACTGATTAGGGAGTTTAAAATGCAACGAGAATATAAAAAAACAAAACAAAAAAACAAAAAAAGTAGATTTAGTAAGTAAAAAATAACTTTGCACCTCAATTACACTTTTTGGTACATTTTTTTGCCGTTTCCTTTACGTGGACTACCATGTGAAATTTCCTAATCTTACGATTGAAGGAAGACGTAAACAAATGACGACAAATTTTTCTTTTAAAATTTGGCTTGAACCGGGCAGCAAGAATCTGACTGTGGGAGCATTGTGGGACATTTGTGTTGCTATAAATGAGCAGATGTCTTAGAAAACAAGTAATTTATTTCAACAGCTTTTACGGGTTGAGATTAGTTGATTTCGATCCATTTTGGTTCTTATTTCCGAGTCACAAAGTAGGAGTGCCTTTGTTGCTGTTCTATATAAAAACAAACTGTTAGCCAACGAAACTGACAGGTAGTAAACAACTTTTTAAAGGTTGTGAAAAGGGACTTGCAGCGTCAGAGTTCAAGACTGATTGTTGCCCATTAATTTGGCTTAATTTTTTTATTTTTTTGCAGATTGTTTTTTAACTTCCAAAATTCTTGGGGGGGGGGGGGGAGCTCAAGCCCCCCTGCCCCTCCCCCTGCTACGGGCCTGGTATATCACATCTTACAGTATTCCAACTACGACAATTCATTTGATCATAATGGCTCTTCAGTGTCAATTGATTACAGACATTTTTTTTAAATTGATATTTATTATATATTTGGCTGGCGAAATCGGAGAGGGTGATTGTTTTGTTATGAAGCTTACAGGAGTAAACATAAAATCTCGTAAGTGATAAAGTATAGTTTACTTTTGTTGTCAGGCACCTATTAGCTGATATTACAGATAATCCAAAAACGATTCTTTCAAGGAAGGAGCTATTCCTAGAGCTGAACCACCTAGAAACACTTTCCTTAAAGGATTGTGTCAATTGACAATAAATGAAGGTGTGGTCAATGGAATCTTCTCCGCAATATAGATAGGTACTGTCTTATTTGATTCCAAAACGAAATAGCCCTTTTTTGTTTGTTATGATAATGCTATGTAGAAATTTGAACTGAAATTCTTTTAATTTAGTCTCTTTGTAGATTTTTTTCACTAATTTAAAGAAGGCTTGTCATTGACTTTTTATTTTTATGTCAAAGACGGCCTGTTCCATTCCGTTGGCCCGGTTGGCAGAGATAAAGGGTTCTGTTCATTTAAGATCCAATAAAAGTCCTTCGCTTTATCTTGATCTAAATTTAGCTCCTGAACATTTAGCAATAGAAATAATGGGGAATTCTCGAAGTAAACATAATTTGAAATGTCGCCCCAGCTTCTTGCTTTAGACAAAAGGTAATCGGGGATAGCACTCAAAACTTAATGAAAGTTCAAGAGCTTAGTTTTCCAGCTGTATTTTCTTTGGAACTCTTCGTAATTAAGAAACTGTCCATTATCCTTTTACAGGTCCTATATCATTTGAAACTCATTCCCTGTTATAGAATACCTGTCCATCAACTAAAATTCTTTGTTGTTGAACAGAATCGTCCCCTGTTCATCTGCACGTTTGAATTGGAGTTTAATTTGGGTGAACAAAGACAACGTATCCTTATAGAGAATTGGTAGTTTTAAATCTAAGTACATAAATAAATCTAAAGAATAGTTTTTGATTTTGTCTTTTTTCTTGTTTCAAAGAAAACAGAAGAGATGTTTCCTAGTGGCATCTATAAGATCTTACGGTACATTAAGTTTTGAAGCTGAGTACTTAAGTTGCGACAACAACCCAAGCGATTTAATTATAAGAACCTTTCCAAATAGCGTTAAATTCCTTGATTTCCATAGATTTAAATTAGTCTGTAATTTTTGGACTTTTAATTAATGCAAAATATTGTAATGATTGTTTTGCTTTTCATCATAAGAGAAGTGTCTTGCCAAGATTTTAACAGGATCGCGCGTCCAGTTTAATTGAACGGCGTTGAGGCGTTGAGGCGTTGAACGATTATTTGCCTTTCCTAGCCACACTGCCTTTGTTTTTTGACATTTAACTGCAAACCTGAAAGGCATCCAAAGTTACTAATGATAGTAAGGGCGTTTTCTGCAGAAGTAATATCAGCACAAAATAAATTAGTGTCGTCCGCGAATTGACTTATTTTTACTTCATTTCCGAACAGACTGATACCTTTAACGATAATGTTTTGCCGAATTTTACTAGCTAAAATTTCAGCACCAAGTATAAAGAGGTGCGATGAAAGCGGAGAGCCTTGTCTTACTCCCTGCGAGGGCTTAAGCCATTTAGTTTCAAAGCCGTTATTTAAAGCTACAGTTTCAATATTCGTGTAAAAGATTCCAATCCATCTTTTGAGACTGTTTCCGAAGTTAAAGAACTCTAACACCTTCTTGATATACCGGCAGCCATTCGTGTGTATCAAAGGCCTTTTTAAAATCTAAAGACAACAGAATACCAGGTAAATTTCCTGTTCTTGTATAGTCCATTATATATCAAATCAGTCTTATGTTCTCGCCAATGTAACGGCCTTTGATAAATCCCGTTTGATCAGAGTTAATAATTTCTGAAAAACTTTTTTAATTCCTTTAGCCACAGCGTTCGCTGAAATTTTATAATCGTTGTTGAGTAATGTAATGGGCCTCTAATTTTATAGGTCCAATAAATCCGAATCTTGATCTGGAATGAGTGTAATGACACCCCTTCTTTGAGAAATCTGAGAAAGAAAGTCTGTTCTCCAAATTCATGTGCATAATTTAAACTTTCTACCAAACAGAGCCAATTGAAAAAGCCAAATTAAAAAAGAATTACTTGTAAAATTCACAGTAAAACTATCCTCGCCAGGTGACGTATTATAATTTAGACTTTCTCAAGCCTTTTTGCACTCTTCGAAAGAAAGTAGACCTTCCACTATTTCCTGCTCGTCATCCGGAATTTTTAGAAGATTTAGGTCGCTAGTGACCTGATAGAATTCGTCGTGAGATGGGGTTCCCTTTGACCTATATAGGTCGTCATAAAAGTCTTCTAGTAATTTAAAAAAATTTTCTTTTCATCACACATTATTTTATCACCCTCTGTTCGAAGTTCGGTATTGGTTTTCCTTTTATAATTCTGTTTCTCTAAATTAAAAAAAAGCTAGTCGGCTGTTCTCCATCCTCCAGCCAACGACATTTCGAGCGAAACATTTCTGCCTTTCCTTTCTGTACATAAAATGATTGAATTTTGGATTTAAGAGCGTCGTACTCTTTGAGGGTATCCTCGATATTTTGCAAATCATTGCTATTACAGATTATTTGATCTAAAATTTTCTTCCTCTTATTTATATTTCTTCTTCTCGAAGGAAATTCACCTCTGGATTTTCTTTTAGCATGGGAAATAGCATTTTGTCTTATTTTCATTTTTTTTAAATTCCCACACAAGTCTCTTATCTTCCAATCGACTGTACTTTTCCCGTAACCGAGGAATCAGCTGAAGGATCTTTTCAATGTGTACTCCTTATCATTTTGTAAAAAGTTGTTAAATTTCCAGAACCCTGGTCCTCTCTTACTGTTTTGAGGTAGCAACAGATCAAGATAGATCGCTTTATTATCTGGCGCGATCGAGGGGTAACATCCAACTTTTTTAACATGTTGCGAAAATCTTTTAGCAATCAGAAAAAAGTGTAATCTTAACTTGACTTTTAAAGCTTTAGAAACGTAAGAATGAATATTCAAATTTGGTTGGCGCCTTCTTTGTATATCTATTAAGTCGAATGTTTCCATGGTAATCAAAAGCATATACTGAAATTCTGTACTTTTCCGATGGTAGTTTGCCCTTTTTATCTTTATTTGAGAGTGTGCAGTTCCAATCACCGTCTATAATTTGACAAGATGCTTCAGATTTGTCAATGAGGCAGTTGTTCAACTCTTGAGTAAATTCCAGTTGCTCTAAGTGGTTGTTAGGTACGTAAATATTGCAAAAGGAAATTTTCGATCCTTTAGGCAAAACTGTAATACTATTCTTCCTGATTTGTTTTTGCATAAATCTATCAAAATACAAACGTCTTTACTATGATGGGTTCCGTGAGAGAAAAAAAATTTCCACCCCATTCATTTTGCCAAGTTCCTTCATCATTAACCTCTGAATATGTTTCTTACAGGAAACATATTTTTGCCTCCTGGTCTTTAGATAAGCAAAGGTGCTTCCTCTTTTTGTCTCATCCCTGATACCATCTTACATTAAGTGAAATAATCTTAAACCCGTTTTGCATTTGAACAATTTCTACGAATCAAAAACTGGTAAGGTAATAAACAGTGTGTCAACAAACAAACAAACAAACAAACAGAGTGAGAACATAGAAAGTAAACAAACACACAGAATAAGGACACAAGCACGACAAAATAAGGAAAAAAAATATTTTGGAGTAAAGACCGTTTGCTTCGACTCTTGTCTCCGAGTTTGAAACCTCCCCGTCACACGGATAATTTACTGTATTCCCACCTACCAGCAGTTTACTTAGCATTAGAGGTCATTTAGGCCGGCGTCGTAGTTAATTCGGAAAGGTCTTCCATTCGGCGATGTTTTGACAAAGATTTTTCCATCAATAGTCCAATCTCCCTGTACTAAGTCTTCATTCTTTTTATCACTTTTACTAGTCACTATACAAGAATGTAATTATAATAATCTTTCTAATTAATCATGAGGAAAATAAAGGTTTTTGTTGTTGTTGTTGTTGTTGTTCGGCGAAATGCAGTTAAGTTTTCGTTGACGAAAATCGTTCTGAAGCAACTCTGGCTTTCTAGTGAATCTTGCTATAATAAGGTTCGAATTTTTCCTTTTGACTCGATAACAAATATCGATGTCTTCCTCCTTAACATTTACATTTAAAGCCCCGCAATTTTTAGCACTGCCTTTTCGTTCTCATATACGTTTTCTGGAATACCCACAATTTCGATATAATTTTCCCTTGAATATTGCTCTAGTGCATCGATGCTGTCGTATAGCTCGTCAATTTGTTGTTTTTGCTCCTTCGCGGGCTCTTTAGTCGCTTTCAATTCCATCCTGAGTTTCTTGTTGTTCTCAAGTGCGATTTTCAACGCCTCTTTTGCATTTTGTAATTAAGTTTCTTGTTTCTTGATGGAGGATTTAAGTTCTCTAAACTCCCTCGAAAGGTTGTTCTTTGAATTTTGTATTTTCTGTATATTTTGTGAATATCCGTGAGAGTGGGAGTACGATGAACCTCAGTCAATTCACTAAGTTCTTGGACTTCTTGTGACTCGGATGCGGAGGCCGCCATGTTTACGTTAGGACGTTTGGAAGCTGTTAATTCATCATCTGTGTAGCCTCTTCCTCCTCGTTTGTTCTTTTGGCTCTGTCTAACCATATTTACAATTAGAAGACAGCTTTTCTGCTGGTAACGGCTCTATACAAACGTTTATGGCTATTAGACTGGGAAGAAGTCTCGGCACCTTCAAAAAACGCGGCCGCCTTCGGCCAACCCACGCATGCTCTCTATAACATAATAATACTGAATGTAATGTAAGATAAGGTGGTTGACAGCTTTTCCAATTAATTTTTACGGCAAATTGGATCGCCGGGAATCAAAATGCAATCACACATCAGCCCTTTTTTTCTCGATTATTAAGATGTACGCTGCATATATGTGATTGTCGCAATGCCCTGAAAAAATTTGTTTTAGCTGTCTGAGTAAGTGATTGAGGTTCACAGAAGTACTGCAGTTTTACCTAATAAACCAGCTGCTGGGAGTTTCCGTGTTTCCGAGGAGTGCAAAAGAATTCTTTTGTTACTGCGGTCATTGGGAGTTTGCGTGGATGGGTTTGCTTTCGGCTGGCCAGTTGAGGACTACACTGATCTCAGCAAAACTGTTTAAACAGTATGTGATGCAGAAGTTAATATTTCGGGATCTAGTGATCTTACTAGTAGATTTTCTTTTACAGTTTTTTGGTGCGTTCAGTAAGAGGGAGGCCTTAGTTGTTGAGCCTTTGGGCGAGCACAACGCAGTTGAACGCTGGCACTTTTAAGGATGAAGGTTAGAACAACTTGCCTCGTTACCATTAACCTTAACTAGCTCTTAGCTACAAACTGCTTAGTGGAATTATTTCGGATGTAGGCTGTATAGGCTGTAAGGTTAATGAACTAAGTGGAGAAACGAAGACAGACGATGATTAGTTTACAATTCGCTTCATGAAGGTTACCGCGGAAAAGGCGCGTTCAGACGTACAGATCGATACATCAACTTTTAGAGCATACGAATTGAACGATAACTTCTTGTAGTCTTGTAAATTAAATCCTTTTAGGAAAATGTGTTCGAATATGAATAACACTTTTTAATTTAACTACTATAAATTTTAGTACGGTAGTGTAATAGCCCCTTTAAAATTTGTCCAGCCAGTCGGTCTCCATCTGATTATCGTGTAGCAATAACATTGACGCTATGAAATCTCTGATTTGAAATGCCAACTGAAAAAGGTACTGGTTCTCATCCGGATTGAATACTTGCTCGTAATTTTACGATTTTTTTTAAACGAACGCACCTTTTCAAGTTTTGGGGTATGTATTAACACATGTACCTGCAAATGCCGTTGTAAGAGTAGTCATTTCTGTTTTTTTTGTAAGGATTGTTGTAAATGTCATCGGAATAATTGTCGTGTTGTTTTTTTCTGGGTGAACTGTAGTAGCAGTCGTTGGAGTTATTACGTCTGAGTCGGCTTCTGGCGTATCTGTTGTTGTGGCAGTTGTTGAACTTACTGTAGCTGGGGCACTTGAGGTTGTTTTGCCAGATGTTGTTGAAGCAGCTGTACTTGCCGAGGTTGTTGAGGCAGAGGCAGGTGTTGTAATTGATTCATTTGCAGTTGTTTTTGGTTTTGGTTCTGAAGTAACGTTTGCCGTAGGATATGTTGTTGACGTCAATTCCGGTATAGCTGTAGATGCAATCGTAGCCGGTGAAGTTAGATCTGGATTAATGGGAGCTACAGTTGTAGAGTTGGTAAGGGGTACTGCGTTAATTGTTGTAATCATTTCCTTTTCATTTATATATAGTAGTCAGCATTGTGATTATGGCCTCTGTCGGCATAGGTGACGGTGCTGTTAGTTGTGGGTTTACAGTCATTTTTATAGTACACTGTAAAAGGGATTCTTGTTTAGGCTTATATTATCTCTCTCGCCACTTTAGATTTAGATAATAAACCACATCTCAGTTTTAAAATTATGAGGATGACAAACGCAAGAATCGTGCAAGAGAAATTGTTATCTCACCTGAACTTAACATTTCAGCCATGGCTATCCATTCGGGACATACAAAGTGTTCTCAAAGTGTTCGGTATCAGTTTGTTGTTGGTTAGTGGCTATTTCCTGTTATTGAAATTGTCTTTTAGCAATTAACATTTTGTCAGTAGCGTTTCCCAATCCTTAGTTGTTTACAATTAAAGTAACATGGAAGATTCTTTTACTTTTACGTTTTCAATTACTGTGCTTCCATCTACATATATCTTTCAAATAAACTCACTGTGAGGCGAAAAATTGTACTTTGTTACAACTAGAATTCAATTAATACGTTTTAAAGCCCTATATCTCAAATTCGACTTACTGATCTGGCTAAATAACCTTTTTGCCCTGCCAATCTATTTGTGAAGCGACTAGCCGCCTAATCAAAATCCATCCATAAAAGGGTCGATTAAGCAAACGCTCACAAAATGCTTTATATAAAAAATATGCTGTACCTTGTGTTTGTGTATTACAGCTACTTCAAAAATTAACAAGTTATACGGTCAAAGGACGTTAAATGCGAAGATTTCAGATCATTAAAACAAGTTGTTATTACTATGACAATTTTTAGTGAAACACACTCTACCTAACTGAAGTGGAAGAAACAAATATATGCTGTCAGTTCATGTTAAAACCCGGCTCTGACGTACGTTCAGCTTTCAAAATATCTGAGTTTTATTTCTTTTATTTCTATTAAATGTTAGCGTAACCTTGAACCAAGGGTGTAATGAGATCTTACAATGATCAGAAAATTCTTGTTTGTTAGTCATGCTGTTACCTGGTGTCCCTGGTGGTGCAGCTGGTCCTTTCGGAACAGGAACTGGGGGAAAAGCTACAGAATACATTTGAGTCAGTCAATATCATTAACACAACCTCGGTGAGAACTCCAGAGAGACAAGGAAGTTGGATATATAGATGTGCCTGCAGTATTTAGCCGCGCACCCTGTTACGGTACGCCTGTACTTTTTTTGTACTACTGTATTATTTACCCGCCCATGTTTATTCTAGTTTTTACTTCTATTCGCTTTATTTAAATTTATTTCTATTTTCAGGGTTGTCCCTGTGAACCGCATAAAGTAGAATTAAAAATGAATAAATAAAAATAATCGTTATGCGAATCCCCTCGCTTGAAGTGTAAACTAGTTCGTTAGCAGTAACGGCATGGAAAGTCCGACGTTCAAACTTTGAAAGTTTCGTGGCCAGGGGTATGAGGTTTAATACTCACGGCTCGATTTACTGACGGAGAAAGGTTTGTATCCAAGTCCTTTATAACTTTTTAATCCCTTGATCTGGCAAAAAAACCTTTTTGTCCCGCCAATCTATTTGTGGAATGACTAGCCGCCTAATCAAAACCCATCCATGAAAGGGTTGAGTAAGCAAGCGGTCAAAGGACGTTAAAAGCGAAGATTTCAGATAATTAAAATACGTTGTTATTACGGTGTCAACTTTTGGAAAAACACACTCTACCTAACTGAAGTGGAAGAAACAAATAAATGCTGTCAGTTCGTGTTAAAACCCGTCTCTGATCTACGTTCAGCTTTCAAAATGTTCGAGTTTTATTTCCTTTAAATGTTAGAGTAACATTGAACCAAGGGTGTAATGAGATCTTACAATGATCAGAAAATTCTTGTTTGTTAGTCATGCTGTTACCTGGTGTCCCTGATGGTGCAGCAGGTCCTTTCGGAATAGGAACTGGGGGAAAAGCTACAGAATACATTTGAGTCAGTCCATATTATTAACACAACCTCGCTGTATGTCATTTATATCTCCAACAGCAATTTTTTTGGAGCAGTTTAGGAATAGACAGATTCAAGAAACACTTTAAGGATATTTTAGCTTCTGGTGGGATATCTATGCAATTTCTCTGTCTGTTATGGATCTTATTATTTGCAAACCTGAGCAAAGTTTTGAAACCATAGTATGATGCTTATCACATACAATGGCTTCAACTGCATTTAAATTTTGATTTATTTTTTTCTGTTAGGTCTCGAATTTTAACACTGGCAGACTCAGGCTATCAGTAGCGGCATGCGGGACTAACAAAATTATTGTCATACTGAAAGGAAAATTTTCAATCTAAATGACTTTTCTTACGTAAAAAGTTATTCGCTTCTAGTCGTTTTTTATTATTTTTATTTCCCTTTAGGTTGCTTCAATTGTTTATTTTAAATCCTGGCTTAAAACTCTTGCTTAAAGTTAATGTTATTGAGATCAGCATACCGTTACCTGGGAAATTCGGCGGTTTTACGATCGTCGTTACCTTCCCTGAAAATAAAACAAAACATCAAAAAAGGAATAATAAAAAGTTATAAGCTTTTTGTTGTTCTTTCTTTAGTTTTATCTTTTCTTTCACTAGCTTCATTGGTATTGTAAGGCTTCAATATCCTGGATAAAGTATTAAATGATTCTTATACTTATTATTATTGATATTAGCATACCGCCGCTGACCTGGCAAACTTGGTTTTCCAGTCGTCGTTGTATATCGTGTTGAAATGTAGCATTACGCCTGAATCATTTGCATGTAATAAACAGTCTTATTTTTTATTTCCAAACTATAAACTCGTGTCTTCAGGTCTAAAAGTTAATGAATGAATGCTTACCCTTGGTACATTACATATCCTTACCTTGTGGAATGAAAGTGACGTTAGGTTTTCCAGCGCATTCTGAAAGACAAAAGGTTTTCATTTCAGCTATTCCGATAACTTCCCGCCATGGAGTTGTTATTGGCTAGCAATATTTAAAGTAGTCGTGTCCGATTGGCGCTTTCCACTGAAATATTGGGGAAAGAATCATTCGCGGTACCACTGTTTCGAAGACTTGAATGAGTTAGAGAGAACTGTAAGAAATTCAGCAAGTTTGCCCGTTTTTATGAAGTGACTTTTTTCTGCTTTTTATATATAAACAATAGCCTCCATTTGGCGCGAAAATATGCTCAGATATTTGTCCGCGGACATTATCTGTTCCGAGTAGCGAACAGTTTTCCGAGAGCGAAGCTCGAGGAAAACTGTGAGCTTCGAGGAGCAGATAATGTCCAAGGACAAATATCTGAGCATATTTTTAAAGTCAAATGGAGGCTATTGTGTTTATTATCCTTCAAATATTTTTCGCAACATGCGGGAATCTCGCGGGAATCGGCAGTATCTGCCATTCTGTCATATGTCAATCACGTCAAAGTTTGTCAGTTGGCTTCAAAATCTCCACTTCAGATTTCGCTTCAGGTCGAAAGCGTTTGTTTGGGGAAAAGGTAAAACGTTTGAAAGGAAAGTAAACTTGTTTAATTCCGTGAAAGACAAAAGCAAGATACAAGTGGCGGATAAGGTTACAGGGAATCTAACTACATCTCGAGAACAAGCTAAAGATCACTGAAAGCGAAAAACTGTAAAGTATCGCATTCCGTAAAAAGTGTAAACTGCCGTCAACGAACCAGCCGGCGCTTTGTCGTTCTCTTCCTTTATCTCGCGTTCAATTGGAGCAGCACTTTATATCGAAAATACAATTGTGGAATTTGCTAGCCGAAAACGACCTGTGAAGAAATCGAAGCTGAACCTGCAGTCGAATACGACGCCACCGGTTGTTTTTGCTGGATTCCATCAAAGCGCTTTCTTTGCTAACTTGACATTGAATGGAGCCAGCAACGAAGTCGTTCACAATCACTGAGGATTAAACTTGTTGCTCGAGAGTAGGACAAGCTGCTTCTCTTCGTAAAGAATTTCGACATCTCGGGGTATCATGGCTGTTTTTGTTTCGTGAACGAGATTTTATGTTCGCGAGCGATCTCGACCAGGTGAGCATTAATAGCATCATTTACCGGCTGGAACTCTGTCAGTAATGGTAGTGAAATTTTTGTTTTCGTTATTTAAATTCCTTATATCCAGGCCAGCACGAATTGCTCTCATTGAATTATAACTGTAATATTTGCCGTCGTGTGAGCGAGCTTCGAGCTTATTAATTAAACTCGTTTACTAGCTCAGTGTTGATGGCTTTTTCATTTCGCCAGACTGAAAGAAAACCATAAATACTCTTAAATGAGAAGGGCTAAAACTTTTCGCCTTTCATATTTTTCAGTTTTACCACATTTTGAATTCAAGGACTGTTAAACAGAGTGCAAACCAAGAGAAAATGTCGCAAATACGAGCTTGAGTATTTCAACATTTCGTTTACGAACAGCTTACCGTCAAAAACGTTTAGAGCGTATGTTGTTTTCTGGTACTGGTTTATCGACCAGCAGGTTTATCTCTTCTTCTGTCACAAAAGCAAACCGTTCCCCCATCTTGACATTCATTTTAATTGCAAACTTGACGCTCCTTGAAGTTTTTGAAATTGGGGAATATCACTTGGGGAATATCCTCGGATATTCCCCAGTTTTAGCTGGGGTATATTTGGTCACGTGAGGCGTTTAGACCAATCGCGCGCGAGCGAAAATATTTGATGGATTATAATTATGTTTATATATACTTCGATTTTATTATTTCTAGTTGTATCATTATACAATATATATCTAGTTTTAGGACCTCCATGTAAACCACTTTTAGTGATGGAGCTTCCTAATAAAAGATTATTATTATTATTATTATTATTATTAAATATTGCACTAATACAATTTGTTTGACAGTACGCTGATTCGTTGAAATGCTGACATTAAGAAGAACAAAAATTTTACTGAATTCTGCTTGCTTTCATATTTTGTATTATATTTCATATTTTATATAAAGGATCTAAATTTCAACATTGAAAAGCGAAATGTCGATGGCTCTAACTCATATACTTCTTACTTTCTTACTTACTTTAGTGCTTACTTGTTTTTGTATTTTTAATTTCTCCACTCCAGTTTACAGTTTACAAATAGGTTAATCTAACTTACTTGCTTTTAAATAGACATGCTAATAATCATTCAGAGGAATTTGAGCCATCAAATTAGAGGGAGCTGAGTTAGTAAGACTGGCGGGCGGGCGGAGAGATGCAGTCATAATCAAGTGTTACAAGGTAGTAAAGGGGTTACTTTTGCTCAAATAATGCTGACACATAAGCTTGTAACACGTGAAAACAGACCAAATTTCCCTGTGATCCGTTAATAGGTGAATAGGTCGCGTAACGTGATGAAAAAAAAAATAACAACAAAAACAAAGCAAAAACAAACAAACAAACACAAAACAAACTAGCATTAAAAAGCCATGAAGGTTAAATAAGAAATAAGAACTGAAATTTGTAAACATCAATTAATTCGTACAACCCAAGGGTAAGATGATAGGCACTTATCGACTTACCTATCACAAATATGGCGTTTTACGAACAATAATCTTTACCAGCTCTTACTAGCAGATCATCAGGAGATATTCCCGTGACCAATCAGTATCGCTGCAGCTTCTAATCTCAATGGCTAACTTTTTAGGGGTTTAAACCTTTTCTGTACCAATTAATCAATGTAAAGTTCCTTACTTTGAATGATGGTGTAGTTAGAAGTCGTACTGTAGACCACAAAGTAATGACACTTTGACTTGTCACTTTTTGAAGGACCTGTAGGTTAGAAAAAGTGGTTGTTAACTACTTACCGTAATGATTCGACAGGGCGTTTATTTCTTTTTTACCTCGGGTTGTCAAAACAACCCTGAGGTTTTTCTACGGCTTTTATGGTGCAACGTCAACACATTCCTGTGGTTTGTTCCATTATCTTTCCCGAGCTTTCGTTGGTCTTCAACAGATCTTCGACATTCTCACGGGAGAAAAGTCGGTATGATCTCGGATCTTTGGTGGGATGGGGTGGGTAATTCTTCAAATTTTAATGTTGAGAACTTCTGGCTTTCTTATTGCAACCAGTGAGCGATTTGTGTGTTTTACAGCATTCAGAGAACTTTTCATTCGTTAATGATTTCACCACCGGCAATGTTGTATACTTTATAGCGAAAGTAAAGGGAAATAGTGTTTGATTAGGCCTAAGTGAATTATAGTGTAGTACTGAAACAAGTTTCATTGTTGTAGTATGTTACCTTTTTTGTTCAAGCTAGCTGTTTTGTAATCGAACTAACTTGCTGACATGCTGCTTTTTTGTATTAAGGAAGAATGTTGTTGTTATGTTATAGAACAATTAACACCAGTTGACAGAATTTACTTGGAGAGGTCAAACTTGATAGGATATAATTTTGGCATTGTTGTAACGCTGCAGATTGCAATATTTTGAGTTCGGTTTTGCTGTTGCCTGTTTCGTGTAGGAAGTGTGCGGCATTTCGCATTTCCAGGACCTGTAACAGTATGGGCGTCACTTAGCCGGTATCTTTTTTTTTAGGGGGGTCGCGTGAAACTTGTACTAAAATTAAGCCATGAAAAAGAAAACAAAACACTGTAAAACCACGAGGTGTAACGCGTAGCACGGGTAGTTGGCATAAACATACCAGAACCACTATTAACAACAGTAAAGATACGATGCACGAAGGACAGAATAACATTTGCTGGTCCATTCCAAGCCAACATCCCACATCCTGGATATCACCTTTAGTTCATGCTGTGCTGGATGGAGCGCTTATTATTGGAACAGGGGCACTTATGCGATATGGCGCTTATTTAAAGGGGACGCTTATTAATAACATCGCAGTCATGATGGGGAATGTATTGGAAGGAGGGTGGTAAATCGAATCATATTTAGTATCACAGGTCTCTCAGGCTGTATTATTTCTCAAGCATAAATAAACCTATTCACCTTTAACGATTTGTAGCGCTAGCTATAGTATTGATACTTCCTTTTCTTTCTTTGGAATTCAGTTCTCTTTCATTCTTTATCTAAAGAGCAATACGCTGAATGCCATATTCAGTCAAACCCACAACAGTTTGAGTCTGCGTAGTAGCAGCCTCAGAAGCCCAATCAAATGTGTGTGTTAGTGCTCGATAACGCAAGTGGTAGAAGTACTCCTCATACGGGCGGTCGATTGCCTGTCGCACTTAGTTGTCAATTACTTCTTGAGCTCATTTATTCTTGCCTATGCAACGCAGAGTTACGGAATGTAGGTAAATTATATTTAATTTAAGTTAGTAGATTTTTATTTGTCTTTTTGTGAATGGCCGATGGTATCAGAAGTTATGCTTGTGCAAAATATTGGAGCACGTTGAAAGGGGCACTGTCACGACAATTTTGCTGTATTTTGGTCAAATCTTCTCAAATATTTGACAAAACCTTTTTGCTAACATGAAATTGCTCTTATAACACTGGAATAAAACATTAAGAGATTTCCGCAAGGAAGAACTGAACTACACTGAACTACACAATCAGTTTTTATATGGCTCTAAAATACACATGACGGTATTTAAAAAAAAAAAAATGGCCAATTTTTTCAAGTCGCAGTCCATTTCCATCTTAGCCATCCGCAGCCAGACATAATTAATACTAGTTTCTTGTGCTAGTAGGGTTTTTGTTAACAAACCTGAACCATTCATCCACCGATTCAAACGTTTTTTAGCCATTCAAAGTGACACTAAGGGCGCGTTTTTTTATTCACAATTTTGGAATGAGAATGGACAGAATGTAAAATGCGCGCGTTTTTCTATTCTGCATTCCTATTCTGGAATGGACAGAATGCATCCCATCCATTCTGCTTCCAGGGGCAGAATAAACAGAATGTTGCGAATGAAAATCCAAGATGGCTGACGGCGAGATGAGCGCTGCGGATTCAAATACGTCTCTACCAGAAAA
Source organism: Pavona decussata (assembly GCF_977016875.1). Classification (NCBI taxonomy): domain Eukaryota; kingdom Metazoa; phylum Cnidaria; class Anthozoa; order Scleractinia; family Agariciidae; genus Pavona; species Pavona decussata. The sequence continues at coordinate 1,722,437 of NW_028145512.1, read as the reverse complement.
AATCAGGTTACACTTTTGGACAAAATGAAACATTGTTTCTAATTTCATTGTACCAAAAGTACAAGGAAAATTGCTGCGATAACGGCTTTAATGGCAGCCTCTTCGTCGGCCGCCATATTTGTGACGCAATGTTTACACGGCCAGGACAGATGGGGGTTTTTTATGCAGACAATCCGAATTATTCCTAGCATTCCGTACCAACCATTCGTATTCCAGAATTGTGGATAAAAAAACGAACCCTAAGTAGGTGACACTGCCCCCTTTAAAATTTGCATATTCCTCGCGAAAGAAGAGTAAAACACGAAAAATACGCATGCTAATTAGATCACCCCATAATTCCATCAGGTCCATCATTCACACTTTGCAAGGAACAACGTTTTTAAAATCGAGTGGACATACGTGTAACCTACGTACGCTAATGAAATTCTTGTCTTAAAGAAGTGATCTGTCTGTTTGGAACCTTTGACACATTCACTTATCTCTATGAACGGTAATTGACGTATTCGATTAAAAACCAACTGTTGTACCTGCAAAAGGAGGTACCACCACCCTAGTTGGTGCTGAGGTGGGCCCAGTGACGTTGTTCACTGTAATATCTATTGAAATGTTTTTAGTCGCTGGAAAACCGGACGTGGTGGGTGTTGGAGGTCCACTTGTGGGAGGTGCAGTAGATGAAGCGTTAGAGGGTGTTGGAGGTCCACTTGTGGGGGGTACAGTAGATGAAGCGTTAGAGAGTGTTGGAGGTCCACTTGTGGGGGGTACAGTAGATGAAGCGTTAGAGAGTGTTGGAGGTCCACTTGTGGGGGATACAGCAGATGAAGCGGTAGATGGTGTGGGGTCAGACATGGTCCCTAATAACAAATTCAGTATATTGTTAGAAGTGAGTCAATATACGTCATCCGACCGGTGATAGTAGACGACCACTCTGGTTTGATTTTAAACTCAATATATTATCTTGTACTTACTGTAGTACTATTTATTTCTTGTACTATTTATGTCATTATAATTAATTATGTGACAATGTTACATCAACAATAACTGGAACATAGATATTATAAATATAAATGTAACAATGAAAAAGCATTCATGAATGAATAGCGTCATTTACTTCATTAGTCGTTCATTGCCTAACGATAAAATCGGAGTGTTTACTTAAGATATCGACTTGTCCTTCTGAGTTACGTTTGCAGACAAATATTCAGTACTTTCAAGCATTGCTTTGGTGATTGTTGTCGTTTTGCTCTCAGCTGTCGTCGCAGTTTCAGCTCTTCAAGTTTGGTTTTAAGTCAACAGAACAATTTGCTAATGCTAACATTTGCCATGAAATAGCCCAATTTTGATGAATTAAAATTCAGCCTCCGGGGATTAAACCCATTTATTATATGGCTGGCTCCGTGAGCGGGCAAGTTGAGTCAAATCCTGCGCTGTGATTGGCTACCCGAGCGGGCAAGATGGAGCTATCTTGCCCGCTCGGGATTACCCGTTGCCCGTCCGCTTGGCATCGAAAGTTTAATCCCGACCAACAATGCAATCATTTCTTCGATTTTCTCGTTGTTCTGAGGCTCGCTAAAATGTTCGGTAAACTCTCAACATTGACCTAAAGGAAAGGAAAGAAAATGGAATCATCCTGGTGTAGTGAGAATTTTGTTTCAGCTATAATGAATGAGTTGAATCGTTGAGTAATAATTGCTCTGCGTGTAGATAGATTGATTTTGTAAAACTTATTGTCTCAAGTCAAGCACTAAATTGATTAGTCCTTTATGTTTGCAATGACTGTTTTTAAATTATAGCGTAGTGAAAGTTGCGTTAAGTGTTTAGAGCAGTTCAGAAAAGTGTTTTTCTCAAGTTCGCCGAAGAAGCTCACGTTTTTGATTTAGCCGCATCTTGCTTGTTGTAAACAACAAAATCTCATCAAAATTTTACCCAGTTTTCTGATTTACCCGCTCTATTTTTCGGCTTATCTCTACATATAATTTCAAAATGTATTGTTTCATTCAAGAATTATTGATTGGAGGCCGAAAACTGTGTTAAAATGTTTATTATTTACGCCACCGCGCGATCGGCTGAAAATGGCGAGTTTGCCGGATTCTATTATAATCTTCCCGCACTTGCGAAAATCTAGTACTCAATAATTGTATACTCCCTTTAAGCCATTATAAAGTTAGAGCCTTAAAATAATTTAGGATTCCTTGTTTTCCATGATTACATGCTATAAATCCAAAAATGCGCTGAAAATAAATCTTATACCGACCAGCTATGAAGAATTTTTTTACGAGCAGAACAATTTCATGTTGTGTTTTGTTTTGTTGTTGTAGTTTTAACTTGAAGATAAAGCCATATAATAAATCCTTTTGATGACCAAGCTTGTTCGATCAATATGGCTTGATATTGGCCTCGTTCTTGGATAAAACTTGGCCAATATCCAGCCATCTTGACCTCAAGCTTGGTCAATAACGCATATATAAACTCTACAATTTGTTGCTCGGAGCCTAGATGTGATGTTATTGTTTCAGGGTGAATTTTAATATATCGAAAATTGGGCTATTCTCCTGCACAAACTTACTCAGTTTTAATTATCCAGATTACAGATACAGACATTTTAACATTTTTGCCTGATCTGATATTTGAAAGCCACCAACTGATGCCTTTTCAGCACAACAACCGTGCTCTTACGTAGCAACGTACCAGGTGGAAACACATTATCTTTGAAGATCGCAGGCCCGCCTCTATTTCCTCGGGGACTGTATCGTGCCACTAATATGAAGCCGTATTTCGGGCTTCTTGCTGTCCCGATTCCAAACTGACGAGAATTCCTCCACACTTCCTGTTTTAGATGAATGCATTTTCGGCAAAAATAATATGTATTATAGACACGTATATTAATGCTTCATAATTGGATGATGAGGAATAAAATTAATTACCGAAATATCTAAGTCGTCGAGACCGGCCAGATTGTGGCTGTTCGCAGCGTTCAATCAAAAATGTATTTCTTATTAATATCTGTCTAAAATTCCAGGGTACATCTGAATTCCATCAATAAACTATTTCTAAGAACTGGCCGAATGTTGGAGGTAATATAGATGAATCAATAAAGATGGAAATCAAAACTTTTTATTCAGTTAAAAGTGTCAACAAAACTTTATAACGACTTTTCAGGCTTAGCCCTTCATGAGATCGGTTCTAATAACCTGCGATAAGAACAGACTTCCTTTCGTAAAGCGTAAAAATTGTGTTAGCAGTATTGTTGTATAGATGAGCTGCTTAAATTCAGTTCATTTTTTTTGTGATTGGGAGCATCTGTAATTTACAAAGGAATTCTAATAATCTACTCTATTAATCTATGTCAAAGTGGCACGTAAATCTGGCCATTTTGACATGGAGACACGAGCGAGTCATAAAAAAAATGCACGACTTCGGACTAAAACGAAACGACCGCAACAACAGGGTGGCTTCGTTAAAAGAGTGTTCATAGGGTGTGGTTACTATTTCTTTCAAACAGGTACCTGTGTAAAGTGCATGACTACACCACCAGGTGTTTTGGGTTTGCCCATTCCAAAGTCATAATTCTTGACTTCACCGTACCAATCATCGATAATCTCTCTACACTGAACACAATCTTCTCTCTTCATTCCCTGACATTTATCCTTGTAAGGTTTGAAGTAGGCCAGGTTTTCTCCTTGATTCTTTCCTTGCATGCTGCTGTAGTCATGTTCAAACGTGTTTGTCGTAGATAGTGAATTCGCCCAAGTTCGAGCATCAGCCGCGAGAGACTCGGACCAAGTGAGGTCTGGAACGCCGTGTCTTCTTCTTAACTGGTTGGTTGCTTGTAAACAGTTTTTCTCAAAGCCGTCCAATGACAGTCCTATAAAAATAATGTTGTATTTTGGGGAGTATTTCATTAAAATATAAGAACAAGGAAAGGTTTAATATCGTAGACATCGCACGTTTAGTTAACTGATAACTTTGATATATAAAATTAAATCACTACCGTTGTTTCATATTTTTGTTAATTTAAAAAGCAAGGTTTTTATGAAAAGTTGGAAAACAAATTTGATTTTAAGACTTTTACAAGTATCTGGACTTAAACTAAGGACTGAGCATAGTGAAGGATTAAAATGTGACTTTAATGATTAAATTGTATTTATAACAGATACTTTAGTACAACTAAATAGAGTTTGTTTTGGTTACGAATAACAAATTTTTTAAGCCAAGTATTGTGTAAGGCTCTTTTGTTCATCTCACTAAATTCAAATTGAGATTTACACTGCAAGCGACTAATCTAAAGGCCAAATTTGTTGAGTCGTTTAAAGAATGATCCACTTTCACGCAAAGGTGAAGAAAACGAGTTAACCAAGTTTCCAGTTTAAGCAATACAATAAACAACTTACAGATAAAAATAACAATAAATAAAAGGTGTTTGCATACGATACCTAATGAAAACAAGACTTGAAAACAAAGAACAAATCCAAGCATGGCGTCTGGTAGGGATCCACTTCACGTTTTGTGATTAGTTCAAGGAGAGCGTAAAATAAACTAAACTGATACAGAATGGACAATTTAAAATAAACTTTCTCAAGTTATAATTCCTTAATTGATATATTAGTTATAATTCCTTAATTGATATAATTATATTGCACACTGTTTATTACACTATTAATAACGTTTCACAATGACACGCAGTTAATTCCTTTAAAATAACAGAAAGGAAGAGTGACCGAATCAAGGTGGTAAAGTTCAATACAACGTTCATCCGCATTAAAAACCAGCAATTAACATCTGTGAAAGCCTGAATTTCATGGTGGAACATATACAAGATGTAACTTCTTTTAAAAGAATGGTATATTTATATTGTTTCATTCGGTTAAATCAAAAATAAAATTTTTGTTTTTCACCCGTCTTGTACGTTGTGAGAGCTGTATACAGTTGGTATTAGAAATGAACTACGTACTTTAAAGGTGTGAATGAGTAAAGAACGTACATTATAAATCAACAAATAGCACACATGAATAACAGCACAATATCGCCGATCGAGCAAGTGTCATGGAGTATGCTTCGAGAAATAGTGCAACTGAACATAACGAAATAAAATATCTGTTGCGTTAGTCTAACGATTGAACTTAAATCAACACTTCAGAGGAGATAGTCGCTTACCAGGAAATTGCAGATTCGGTTTTTTTACCAATTAACGCTAGCAAAACATTCCATTAAGCGGCTTTCTTATATATCAGATTACACGTTCACTTCAACAAATTTAAGAGATTGTTTTAGATCTGGGGTTATTTATTATTGAAAATACGAGTTTCGTCTGGTGCCACAAGCTGAATACAGTGTCACAGGTGGGGACATCAGTCTCTTCACACGCTTGTTGAACGTTTCCTGTTAAGACTTCAGTTAGCGGATAAAAGAGGCGTGATATAATCTGCCAATTTGTTTTTACGAATCTCCACATGTAAAATTTAGCGGTTATCCTGCTACCTTTTTTTTTTCTACACGGTCTTCTCCATGCACGGAAATAACACCATACATAAAGATGCTGTAACCTTGCTGATTAGAGATTACAAATGACACTAGACGTTGACAGTGGCGTGACGGGTGTGTTCGTGTACCATAACAAAAGATCAAACACTCTGTCAGCGATCTCGTGAATTGAACAGGTGAACGAAATGATATTTTTATATCCAAAGTCATTTGGTTCTTTGATTTTCATACCTAGAGTATAATCAGCAGTTGTTCGCTAATGTAGCAAAGAAACACCGCTGTGGCCGTTCTAAACAGCGGTTCAACAGATCCGCGTCGTCAATTTACCGCGTTTGCCGTTATAAAAAAAAAAGAATTAACTGTAATGTATCCTTCGCCATTACAGTATTTTAAAAATATCCATGTGACGGTCCGCACTTTGGCGTAATCGTTCGAGAGCTTGTACTTTTCATCTAATTAGGGATCCTGCATCCTCGTTCCCAGAGCCTACGATCTTCTGGTCAGCGGTTGGATTGTAGGTCCTGGTAACAGCCGTTACCGGATGTCGTGAATTTCACGACATCCGGTAGCGCACGCTCAGTGTGATAAATTACCATTGCGCTTGCTCAGTATTATTATTGCTCAGTACTGCTCAGTATTAGGAAGAAAAGACAAATGAGCAGAAGCGTAGCATTTTTACCTTATAGCGCATCAGGTTTTCGACAGCCAATGAAAAAAGAGATATTTTTGGATGGACCCAGAGCCACTCGTTCAACAATTTAAAAAAAAAAACGTTGGGGCTCTGGGGACGAGAATGGGGCTCCTGATCTAATTGAAATTCCTCATTTTCGGCGGTCGAGTATTCTTTAGATCATTTCTTTTAATTTCGAACTCTAAAATTCGTGTATAGAAATTTAAGCGAGACGTGGGAGTACATTGTTAAAAGTTTACAGCACATCGAGCGACCAATGGAGCGATGGAAGGTCCGAGCGAGTGATATTTTTGTTCTGGATTTACAATAACTCGCTCATTGCTCATGCGCAATTCACGAGCTCAAAATAAGGAGAAACCTTTTGTTAATGGTACAGGAAAATGGCGGCGATGATGTTACGCGGATACTGTCTATACTAAAGGGCGACAACAGTGCGATGGCAGTGTGATTGGCCCATTCTCAGACAAACCAGTAGATGCAAATCGAAAGTCGGAGGCCAATCAAAAAAATGAATAATAATACAATTAATTTATTGATATTAATAGCGGATAACGTTCAAAAATTGAAACTCACAACTAGAGAGCCTTTCCATGTCTTTGATTGTGTTGAGGGATATCATCTTTTTATCACTTAAATAACTTGCTTTAAACATGCGTACAATGACTAGCCACTGTTAAATCGGTAATTCTTTACAGGTAGTCTCTACCCTATGTAAAATGGGGTATTTGGTCCTTTTTACTCTGCTAGAGATGCAGGCACTCAGAAGACGACAGAGCATTGCCGATATATTCCATCCCAATTGTATTTAATTTCTGCAGCATTTGCCACCGCTGTCGTATTATTTTGAATTTTTAAAAACAATTTTGATTGTGTTGGTTTAGCTGTTGTTATCAAACCCCTTTTCTCCTTTTGCCACGACCCAGAAATATGGGCACCTTGGAGTGAACGTCGGGCGCAGAACCGCCGGCCACGCGGGCTGGAGAGTTGGTCTGATATCCATCAAGTAACGTTCAACGACGTTCAAAATAAAGAACAACAGCAATAATCGCTATTGAACATGATTTTACTGACTTCCTGTGTATGTAGCACTGCCAGTCTTAAACTATGTGTTTTAGTTCTTTTAGCACACACAGGTCTACTGGACTTTATTTCAAAACTCGAATGCAAGTTCCCTCTATCTGTCAGCGGAGTACCTTGTTCTCAAGGTTCTCCGCTGAGAGTACTCCGCACTCCTCTGGATGTGCGCTTGCTTTGATGACTGAGAAGTTTTTTTCAAGTTTTTCCAACAAAAGGCCAAACTGATTCAGGAACGACAAAAGAGGTAAAGAGCTATCGAATGAGTGCAAATATTAAGGTTTTGATGGCGCTGAGTATTTTAAAGCGGTCATCGCGAAACCAGCATCACGGCCTCAAAATGGTCATATTTTGTCGTTGTCGGTACAATAGCAATCCAAGTCCGTGAACAGTGAGTAAACTAAGTTTTTTAGACCATTCCAACTATGTTTTAATGTTTAGTATTAGAGGTAGAAGTAGAAGAACATCTATTCTTTTTATAGTCCGAGATCGAGCGGAACACTCTTACTGATATGGCTTCTTTATCAGCAGCTGCTAAAACTGTTAGTTAGTACAAACTACTCATTCCCTTTATTCAGACTGTTGAGCTGTCTTATTGAGACGCGAGTATAGCTCCATTCATTTTCATTCACACTATTTTCCACCCACTGAACCTTAGTGCACACACCATACGCATTAGGCTGCGCGTACCCAACTCTCCCAACTCACAATTCCCGCCAGGTTCCAGCGCCCCTCATACAAACACTTCAGCGGTCCACTACTGTCTCCTTGGCACGCGTCGATCCCTCCTTTGGGGAAACCTCACAGATCATACGCTCTGTTAACTTGCTCCCGTAAGCCTTCTTCGAGATTGTGTTTTCGTTAGTACGCAGTCACTGTTTATCACCATACCACAGAACGCAGGTTATTAATGTGGGCATCTAAGTCCGGTCTTGACTAACAGTTTTAATAAGGCCGGACTCCTGCGTCATGCTTCATGCGATTACCTGACAGGTTAAAGTAATGGAAAAATATGGATTATACGCTGATACGAATTCGGCAAGGCTGTTATTTTTAGCTTTTAAATCGACTATGAAAGTGTCAAACATATCTAGATAGTTGACGCAACCCCTTTGATGCTTTCTCTTTCTCTTTCACCGAAACTTTCGTTACTTGCCCTCGATAATGCCTTGAGATATTTACGGGAGAAGTTAGCTTTTGATCAAGCATAGGTTCAATTTACTCGGTACAGGCGATTGCAGTTACGGGTGGCCATACTTTGTTTGTTGAAAGTACCACCATGGACACGGTCTATGAGACCAGCTGTGAATGCGGTCAAATATGGCGGCACGTATGTTACGGAATCAGTGATATAAACAAAGAAAATTTACCGTTCTTCAGGTAAAAGTACGCGATAAGACTGTATTTATAGGACGTTTTCTTTCAATAAGTAGCTGTGGTTTAGGCCCATTTATGTCATACCTGTTTTTCCATATAACTTCCGTAAAGATGATGTGTTAAAAGTCAACTAACTAAAATTAGTCACGTTGATATAAAAGTTATTGTTGTATTTTGTTGAGTTTTGGTAAAAAATAATGTGATGGAAACTACCAAACATCCTCCAACGCAACTGAGGCATTTGAAAAATTGAAAAAGGTATTGACACTCAAAAAGTGTAATCAGACTTGTCATTCGTAATCTTGAGAAAATTATCTCAAGATATTTTCCTCAAATGTAACAGATGGTGGAGTTCATAAGTAATGTAAGTTTAAAACATTTTAGATTTTAAAACAGAACCAGACAGGATGGCTCACAGTAACGATTCTTTTTATTTAGTTGAAGATGTGAATGGCAGGGAAACAAATCAATGGAACTTGACTTTCTCCAGCTACTTTTTGTCTGCTGCCTGGTATTATCGACAGGTGATTGCAATTTCGTTAAATAATATAAGTAGTATTAACACACAAGCAAGGACAATCCTAACTTGTTATAAAACCAAGGTTTCCCGCTACACATGTGAAGTCGTTCTCAATTTTTGTGTCAAAACAAACTGTCTCCCCTGGAGTTTAAGTTTTACAGTATTGTTGTTTTCAGTCCTAAAGCTTTGATTGGAATCCTTGCTCATCTTTTTTCGCATAAGTTATCATATAACGTATTTAAAATCTTAGTTTTTGTTCCTGTTACTCATTATTTCTGCGTTTCTTCGATTGGTTTGTTTACACCAAATAGCTTGTCAGAGATGGCCGTCCCCTAAACCTGAACACGAATCCGTACTACGATTCGGTCTGCTGAACCCAGAAGATTCTATTCAGAACTTTAGCAGCTTGATTAATATTCGCTAATTTTCAAGGTATCATTACTGAATTGCTTGTATATCGCGTTGAACACTTACGTTTAATACTCTTCTCTCGTTTTTGGAAAGTATTTTTCTCCAAGTTGTGATGCATTAATTTTCCTCTACTTAGGCCGCACTTACGACTTGTTCGATCGTAACTGTGTGACTGAACACAACAAGTTGAGAAAGCTCCATGGCGCGCAGCCACTCATCTGGTCCGAAGCACTTGCCGAGGATGCACAGAAATGGGCAGAGTATCTTGCAATAAACGATAAGATCGAACACGATGGAGAAACAATGGCTGAGAGGGACGAAGGGGAGAACATAGCTTGGTTTGTTCCACCTCAACCTAAATGCCAGGGAGCTTGGTCATCTAACTGCGTGACATGTGGTGAAGTGGTACAAAACTGGTATGATGAAGCACAGAATTATAACTACCAACAAGGAACTGCCAAACAGCCTGGTCTACCGGTCAAGCATTTTGCACAGGTCGGCAGTTTCGCATCACATTTCCCCAACTAGCACGGCGCAGCTTAGATCAATTGGAAGTTTTAACTTAAAAGCTCTTTTTTATCCACCGTAGGTTGTATGGAATGGATCAATGGAGATAGGTGTTGGTAGTGCGATCTCAAAGACTTATGGATTCATTTCAGTGGCTCGGTATTCACCTAAAGGATCCGTTGGTGGGCCACAAGCTTTCAAGAAAAACGTTTTCTCTAAAGGTAATTTACACTTAATGTTACTATGTACAGGATTTATGTTACTGTGAACCTGCATTCACTGTAAAGTTGTGTTTTGAAACGACTGGAGAACATTTTAGAATAAAAATTAGGCTGAATGTATTTCAATAATTAATTCGAACTTTTAGTTCTGGTTCTTATGTGCCGCAGACATATCTATCCCAGGTAGTATTGCAGTCTTTGTCGAACTGTTCGACGTATGAGAACATCAGCCTTCGGCATCAGAAGACCTCCCAGGTCTTTATCGCCGACATGCCTGCAAAGTTGGCTCGAGTTCAACTTCGCAGGTACGTTGGCGATTCTTCCGGCATGCTTGTCATAAATGCATCTAATGAAAACGTATTGGCCGATACCGAAAATATTAAGATCTATCCCAGAATTCATTAAATTTCAAAATGATGGAGGTCAGCGAGCACTCATACGAAGTTGTGAAGAAATGCTTTCTAATTCATTGGCGGTATGTTGCAGACATACCTGTGGCTTCACTAGAACTCCCAGCAAATATTTCTGGCAGTTATGTAGCAGGTACTTCAGTGGCATATGAAAACCAGGCTTTAGTTCGCCTGAATCAAAAGTAGTTTACAAAGCTTCATTCCAATGAAACCTCACATCAACGATCTAAATTGTCATAGTATAATGATTGCCTAAGATAATATACAATCAAATAATAGCAAAATCAAGTAGAAAACTTTGTAACGGAATAAATTCGAAAACAAGTTTTTCAGTTTCTTTTACCTGTTCTCATTATGTTCTCGAAAGAATGTAACGAATTTTGGAATATACCAAAACGGTGTAAAGTGTTTTAATAGAGCTCCACCAGATGGTGTTTGCTATTCATCCGGATTGCGAGCGCTAGTTGTTCGAAATGGTCTTAAATAAAGGGCTTCACGGGGCTGGCTTAATTCACCGGTTTGATATATACTAAAAGGATTATTCACCTCAGTGTTGGTAGATATCTCGGTAAGTAGCCACCACTATCCCCACCCATATCAGTTAATAACCATTAATTTACTTAGGCTATGTCTACACTATACTGGATAGCATTGTATGCCGTTGTGAAAAATACTCCGGCCTGGTGAGAACCCTGGTGAAGTGGCCCCAAACCGCCGTCATCTTTCAACTAGAATCCAATCCTCGTTGTTGACTTCCGTTTCGGTTCGATTCTCTGTTCACACTACTCAAGAAAGTGTCACGAAAACCTACCCGGTATGTGACGATTCACTTTCAAGAACGAAACAGCACAGCATCGCTCCGGTACAAAAATCGAAATCGGCGTTTTGTGTGCGAACGATTGCCCTATCCGATATGTTTTTGGTGCCGATACAAGAGCTCTCCGGTATAGTGTAGACAGCCTTAATTAGTGCCCAAATGGCTACTACTACTACTAAGCACTACTACTTTTTTATATTGCTTTTCGCAGGTGCACTGCAGTTACCATTTGTTGTACTAAATGCATCGTCCCCGAACACATCAGGTGTACTTTGAAATCTGCTTCCATTTATTTATTCCTAACTTATATATCGAATTTGGATCGAATTTTAGTTGTCCAGTTCAATTCAAAGTATAAACAAGAATCTAATCTACAATCTGTTCGACATAAATGCTATTTAGTAATAGTAACAGTAGCAGAATTGTAGCTGTGATAGAAACAACAGTAGCAACAGCAGCACTCATTACTACTATTAGTATCAGTGTGACCATAACTATGATTATGATTATCATTATGATTGACCATGAGGATGGCCAGAGGCATTATCTTTCGCGTCCAGTCTTATTTACCGTGGGCAAATTAAATTCTTCCTGTTTTAACTACAATATTAACACCATTTCTATAGTCTTCAAATCCAAACTCTCTAGTTTTTTTCATTACTAAACTGCCCTCTTACGAGCCACCCTGACTAACGTTTTTGTCTTCTTCTTCTTCTTCTTCTTCTTCTTCTTCTTCTTCTTCCTCTTCTTCTTCTTCTTCCTCTTCTTCTTCTTCTTCTTCTTCTTCTTCTTCTTCTTCTTCTTCTTCTTCTTCTTCTTCTTCTTCTTCTTCCTATTGTTATTCATGTTCTCTACGACTTCTTCAGTTCTGTTTCTCTTCCTTATAGTTAAAGGTGAAGTTGTCAATTGGGCTCTGCTCTATTACTGCCCCCCCGTCACGCCCTTCCCCTTCCTTTGTACTTACCTTGCATCTGTTGTTTTTTGTTACATTCTGTGACGACTCAATAAATAAATAAAATATATAAATAGATAAATACTAAATAAATAAATAAATAAAATCATCACTGAGAAATATGAAAAACGTGCCTTTCCGTAAGATGCCCGGCTTAAATCACACACATGTTCACATTTTGTCCCAAACATGGCACTACAGCCTTCCATGAAAGCTTGCACTGGTTATCCGAAAATAGTCTTTTCAACCCACCACTCAGGCACGAATTTTTCCTCCGGTTAAGATTTATTAGCATTGTAATCAATTGCCTGCGAATCGTTTACAAAAGCGTTGACTGTTACTGGCCATGGGTTAATGTTTTGAGCCGCGGCATTTACACCAAATAAATCAACATGTTTCAGATTTTTTTCAAAACAATGTTAGCCCGCTAATCTGGTGTTCGTCACTTTTATTTTCACATGGTTAAAGAAGACGCGAAAAGCTCATCATCTATTACTGTAGGTTCACCTATGAATACGGTAACCGATGAAGGTAAGAAAAAATTGCTGCACCATCTTCTGGAACTGGAATTTCTATTTTTTTTTTTTTCAATTTCACATGTAAACACTTTATTGCTTCTTTCACTTTTGGCAGGAAATGATTCAAGATCATTTTTCAACAAGCTTCGTTCAAAGTTAGTCAGTAAAATCATGCCGTATCTACAGTTTTTCGCGTAGTACCGCTAGTTGAAAATTCAAGTAGACTTTTTGCTATTTTTTGCAAAAGCGTTACTTGGATTGGCCAGGTAACGCTTTAACCCTGTGCAACACCTAGGCAACATGATTACTGTTGTAGCTAGCATCCGCATTTCATGAAGTTGTAAGTGGAAACAGACAGTACGTTAATTATCCAAAAAGGAAGTTCTGATGGTATATTAACACGAAATATGTTGGGTTTAAACGTTTACGATAAACACTTGCAGAAATGACAAATCAAGAGCTGGAACAACAGCCCATGGAAGACATCACCTGCGGAATAGTCAAAAGAGGAGGACCAACTGGTACTGAACCGGTGAAACCTGGCGAATTTCCTTGGGAAGTGGGTTTCAGATATCAAAACCAGTTGGGAAAGTCAAACTTATTTTGTCGTGGATCCTTACTGGACCGGGAATGGATATTAACAGCTGCCCACTGTTTTGTGGTTCGAGTGAATCCTAAGTTTAAACTTAAAGTAATCTTGGGTGAATTCGATGATCAAAACGAAGATGGCCAAGAGGTGGTAGCCGAGGCAGTCAAAGTGATAAGACATCCTCTACATAGAAAAAATACCAAAGACTACAACATCGCTCTAGTGAAGCTTAAGACACCGCTGAAGGAGTACAACGACTACATGAGACCAATTTGCCTACCTGATCAATCGGTCTCGTTTTCAGGTGGAGAAATTTGCACAGTAACCGGCTTTGGAGTTGATTACTTAGCAGGAAAACAAGGGAAGATACTACGCAGTATCGATGTTCCCATACTTCCCCCCGGGGAATGTCGTAGAAACGTCCGTTGGTTGACTGACAGTATGTTATGTTCTGGATATACTGAGAGAATCCTTGACACTTGCAAAGGTGATAGCGGAGGACCCCTAGCATGCTACAATAAAGGGAAGTTTTATTTGGGGGGAATTGTAAGCCACGGAAAGAGATGTTCAAGAGTTCGATCACCTAATATTTACACAAATGTAAAATATTTGAAACCTTGGATTATTCATGTTATTAAAAACAACTAATAAGAATATTAAAACTTTAACTTTTGATTTATTCAGGACCATCGCAAAGGGGTTGAGACATTAAAACTGATCAGTGTATTGAAACGTGGTGTTACAGTCGCGTTTGGTTCAGTATATGACAGGTGTTGATTGTAACAAGCTTGCAAGGTTTGATCAAACATGGAAACTCAAACTGTCGACTTGTTTTTTATCCATCTTCTCTGATTGCTTGCCTAAGTTTGATTGTCGACACAACGTCTCAGACGTTAAAACGCTACCTTTGTTAGGCTTATTTGAACAATAAAGTACGTAATACAAGTGGAAGGTTAACCCATCGTTTCCAGGGCTATCGTCATTTTTTTTTCTTGCTGTCCCAAGAGCAAAGATCATGTTTACAAGGAACAAGGCAGCCCCTACTGCCCCCACGCCTCTCTCCTCCGTAGAGGCTCCTTCACAATAAAGAAGCGAAAGGAATGGGAAGAAAAAGGAAAATTGGGTACTAAGGGGGCGCGGGGTGACAGGGAGAGCATCCTTTCTCTTTTCTTTGTTCTCATCGGCTGACCTCTGCAATTGAGGAGGAGTTAAGTTCACTTTTACGCTGAGTTGATCGATCATGTTGGCCTTGAGGGCGTTCCAATCAGCTACAGTTTTCTTTATTAAGCTGACCTTGTAGGTGTTGCTTCTAGGTTTGCACAATATTGCTCAAAAAGTCTTTCATTTCGACTTATTTGCCTCCCTTTAAAGGTTCCAATTTAATCGGTGTAATTAAAATTTGGTCAATATTTTTCCATTCTTCGCGCATGTTTTCAAGAAAACTTAATTCGACAAAGTGGTGGTGGCATTAATTCCAATGCCGAAAAGCATTTGAATTTGACATTAGTCCTTATGAGGTTCAGCGCATTGATAGGATAGGAGTGCATGAGCGCCATTTTAGCACTCGATTACGACAAACGGAAATTGTGTGGACCGTCCTCATTTGGTGAGGGTTCTACAACGAGGGTTGCAACGGGCTATTAATCGAGTACTTGACACAGGCATGACTGACGAGGACCGATTTTTTTTTCTATCGGTTCCGATCGACTATTCCACCAATACAAAGGATTGGGATTGTAACGCTTGACTGATGCATTGAACAACATCGAAATGGATGATAGCAGTTTTCAACTCTATCACGGAAGTGTGTCAAGTTTCACGTGGAAGTGATAATTAACGAAATGTGAAACCAGGACACTAACATCCCCAAGCGTTCAAACTTATTAATACAAAGTATCATTCGCATGCAGAACGACAACGAACTGTGTTGTGCTGGGGCCCTGGTAACTGCCAAATGGGAGTCTTTCAAACATGGAAGAAAGATTAGAAAAGAACTAGCCCTCCTGCTACACCACGAAGCCACTGCGCCTTTCAATCCCTGCAGCTTTTACGGTTACGAGTTGACCCATTTTGACTTAGCTCCCTCTCTTTTTACCAGATCGTATTGGCGGATGCCGACAGAGTCTATCTCATTCAAGCCTTCAGGCCTCCCGGGGACAAATAACTGGTCCTTCTCCACAAGAAAGGTCATTACGATGTGATCACCAGTTACGTGCAGTTACGTCACCATGATTATTACTTTCACCTATTTCAAAATCCTGAGCTTTCAGTTTGAAACCAGTTGTGATAAAGTACCTCAAACACCCAAACAAGTAGTTTGGGAGAAAATAGAGTCCTTTCGGTTTTGTGCTTTAATAATACGTACTCTTCTATTCTATTCTGGTCAGATATATTACACAATGAGTTATTTTCATATTATAGTTGACCATTTGTATTTGTTTTTTCCTATGATGTCGCACAGGCAGTGTTTTGGTTAGTTAACAATTTAAATTTGCTTTAATATATGTTACTTCGCATTTGACGACAATGAAATCATTCAGTGGTCAGCACACATGGCGAATGTGATAAGGCCTGCGAGAAAGTTCACAACAAGTTGAGAAATCTTCATGGTTCCCAGCCTCTTGTCTGGTCGGAAGAGTTGGGAGACGAAGCTCAAAAATGGTGCGATTATCTGGCTTTAAGTGACGAACTCGAACACGACAACAAAACCATGGACAAGAACAACCAGGGGCAAAATTTTGGTGCTGTTTCTGGGGTTGGTAAGCAAACAAAGGTCCTTCTCCAGACCTGTGCGTCAAGGTTGTTGAGCAATGGTACAGCGAGGAAAAGAACTACGACTACCAGACAGGGTTACCCAAAGCTTTCGGACTGCCAATCAATCACTTTGCACAGGTCAGTTTTGTTAGTTTATGTATGTTATGTGTGCAACTGAAATGGACAGGCACATCCATGGTGGAATATATTATCCTTTACCGGCTACGGAGCTTATTAGAGCAATTTGCCGTGCTGCTGAACTCAGTTTGTGGAGCAGACAATCAGTACTACTGAGTAAACTTGATATAGTGATAAATTTTCTTTTATTATAAAGGAAATACAGGGAGATGTATTTGGCCTTTATACTATGCCGATAAAGGTGGGAGTCTTAAAGAAACCTGAATAAATAGAGGTGAAGGAAACAAGCGGTACGTACAGGAAGGAAGAGGGTCTGCCCAGAAATTTACACCCTGATCGAAGGCGTTACAACCACACAGAAAAATGAACCAAACATTGCGGTTAGTTTACTAAAGACCTATCAATAATAAGAAGGCGCCCCCGCGACTGACGGATAACGCTAAAATGCACTCAATTAAAATTGATGATAAACAAGGAATCACAGGGCCCTGGCTTCTGCTCAATTCCACTCGAAGTGAAGTTAACGAGATTACAAGTAATACGTTCAAACTTAACAGAATTATGGACGGTTATGCCAGAGGATGCCCTTATTGCTTTCCATGCGCCAATACAACAAGAATACTCAACTGGGTAAGAAAATCTAGCAAGTACGCGTATACCGTATAGTGTTCCTAATGCTGTCTGAAAAACGGGCAAAACCATATTTGTATTTGGCCGGTCTTAAAAGCCATAGTGCTGAATGGCAGTCGATAGTTTTTAATAAAGAATGCAAATTGGAAGACGATAATAGTAGCCTAAGGGTATGTGTGAGAAGAGGTGAAAGAGGAATATTGTTTGCACAGCATCCATTCCATCAGGCATGTAGATTTTGAAGGTGGTTGCAGACACAATATATCGCACCAGTAAGGATATTAAATCTGACGACAGCCCGGTTGGAGATGCCTGATATCTGGACCCTTTAAGCATGACAAAGAGTCGGCCGGTTAATTGCTTACTTCTTGGAAATGTTTAGCACGAAAGTTAATATCGTATTTTGGACAGGTAAAAACAAGTTGGCCTACAAAGGAATGGCGGCTTTGTTAATACAACGAACCAGTGCTTTACAGTCAGGAATAAGAAAAGAGAATCCGTACATTATGCACCCGCGCAGCCTACAGCAGACTTCTTAAGGACGGTGCCTCCTAATACAGAAGTATTTTTGCACAGTTTATGACCATGTTGGAAAAGCAGACCTTAGTATCGGCCGACTGGAAACCAGAAAGAAAATTTGGGGGTAGCGGGGCATTTTTTAGAGACAATTAAGCAACAATTATTCTAAAAGATAGTAAAATACAAAGCAACGAATCGCGTTTTTTTTTTTGAAATTGAAGCTTTATTAGGGGTATCAAATGGTCTCATTCAATTTAAAAGTGCTCGCAAAATTTGGCCTCTGCTCAAATAGCTCGCAAAAATTACACGAGTGCTCGCTTGCTCGTGCTCGCAAAATTTTTTCAACTGCTCGCATGCTCGCATTCTCGTTAACATGTGCTCGATTGCTCGAAATTTCGTTAATCTTCCTTTGTAGTTATTTTTTATACATATATAAACGAAAAATCAGTTATGATATGGTTAAAACAAAAAGATTGAAACATCCTTACCTCTGGCTTCAGTCTTTCTTCAACTGAGTTCAGCCTGTAACTACCATTCTGTTTTTCAGGTGTCGGCCAAATTATTAGCTATTACTTGGCGCAAAACAACGTATCCTATTTTAAATAAAAGATAGATTCCGGCTACCGGAAAATTTACTAACTGTACTCGAAGTGTTCGCTGCTCGCCATCTGTATTTTTCTAAAGACGCTCGCAAGAAAAATTTGTCAACTGCTCGTGCTCGCAAAAATAAACACACTGCTCGCATGCTCGCAAATGCTCGCAAAGACCATTCGATACCCCTTTTATTATTACTCCCAATTTTTCTTTTGGATACCAAGAGCACTTGATAACTCTTTCTATCCCTGTATTAGAAGGGACCACCCATAGGAAACCCGAGTATCTCGAGATGCACAGAAAGTATGCACAGTAACAAAAATAGGCAAACTCCAGAATTTTGGAAATCCTAAAATGGATTTTAGATCTGAGAAATCCGTCTTTGGAAAGGATATTGTTCATTAATCCAAATTCTGATTACTTGATATCTGTTTTTTTTTTCTGTAGAGGGGGGGGGGGGGGGGGGAGACCCCAAAATTAATCAGGAAAATAGCTCTAATAAACAGATGTTTGAATCGAAACTTTTAGCATTCGCATCTGTTTAGTGTCTGTGTTTCCTGGAGACCCCATTTTCCGCGCAGTTGTTCGAGTGCAGTAAGTAAAACACTCACTACTCTTTTAACTTTGATCAAAGTTAACAAGGATTAAAACATAATGAGTCGAAATTTGCTAACTAGTCTGGTTATCTACGATAACCAGATCTATTCAAGTAAAACGCTCGGTATAAATGGTTGATTTCTTTTTGGTTTGTGTTCGGCAACTTTCCTTGCCCGTGCTCCCAGGTCAGTCGTTCAAAAATTTAAACCACCCTTCTGTAGCCAATCACATTGGCAATGCGAGTTTCCCTAATACTTTGTCACTGACTAAAGGTTGCGCTAATATGTAATGTCTGATCTCAAGATCTTAAGAAAGGTAAATCATACAACAACTATAAGAAATTAATTAAACCAAGATTCGAGAAGTGATTGATGTAGGTTAGACAACTATAAAGAGAAAAAAAAAACAACAAAAAGGGAGTGTACTCCTTTTGCCGAGCTGTTCGAAGCACGATTAGCACTGATCTAGGTTTACTACGTGGTACCATGGCAACTCAGGTCATTTTTCCAGTAATCTCAGGATTTGTGCTAATCGGACTTCCAACCACCCGGCCCTATTTTTCTAGTTTAGTTGATCTGCTAGGAAATGTCTAAGTTTCATTTCATTATGTTAACTTTACTACATGGTTTTATAATATAAGTTTTACATGATGTGGGGATCTTCTCGAAAAGCTTATAGGCTTACTAAGCTCTACTGCCATTAGTTACAATAAGTTGATTTTGTGAAAGCGGATGGTTTAATTTTCAATGTTTTAATGATAGCAATTATTAATTGAAGTATTGAAATGACGCAAAGCCGACGAAATGGATGAGGCCTGAATAGACAAGAACTTTTCGCGTGCCGAAGCTAACACAAACTTATGAAATAAAATAGCCTTCGTTCACTGACATTTGGTTCGGTACATGTAAGGTTCGACTTTTGAAGCGGGCCTAATTAGGGACAAATTTACTCCGAGGAAAATGTTTGAACGGATTCACAACTCCCAATGAGGCTTAAGCCAAGGCAAACTTGCTGTCAAATAACGTAAATTGGTAGCAAAATGCCACCGTGAAATAAGGTTTTCTATATGTGAGAAGAGGGTATTTGATGCTATGACTGATATTTTACTTGTTTTTATGTTCTTCGTGTCTAGGTTGTCTGGAACAGCTCATCTGGGATTGGAGTTGGTCTAGCTCATTCCAAATTCCGCGGTGATATCATCCGTGCTCGCTATAGTCCACGAAGAGCTGAAGGCGACCCATCAACATTTTTAGAAAACGTATTTCCCAAACCAGGTGCAAACCTTTAGCAAGTTTAAACGTCAAAGCATTTATCAAAGTGGTTGAATCATATCATTTTCTACCGCAAATAAGAACACTTAAGCTTTCTAATATTCCATTTCAGTTTCAGGCCTTGTTTCAAGCCCCAACGTTAGCCAACCAAATTCTAACATTTCTGCCGGCAAAGGTAAATAGAGCCAACATACTGCGTAAATAATGCAAAGCTTCCCTAGTAAAATGAGACTTTTTACTTCACAAAAGAGGCCCTATACCTAGAGACTTACAAATTAAAAGCAGCAAGGGTAATGATTGTGGCACTGAGGTAAGGGAGAGAACTACAGTGAATCAGGCTTGCTGCGTGTGTCCACCGCTTTGTCTCTGTTTAAAGGCTAATTTACACGGCCGATATTAGTAGGTTACACGTTACAGTTTGTCGGCCGATTTGTCTTCAGTTTTCTGTTAGCGTAGCGTGGATGAAAATCTGCCTGATTAAAAAATCTGTAACACTACCACAGGTTATACAGTACATCGGGACGATTTTCGTCTTCCTGCTCATTTTCTTTGTCAAATTTGGCAAATTCGACTCGTCTCGGTACGTGCAAATTAACTTTTTAATGATTGATCCAGTTACCGAACTCTCCTTCGATGTCCCACTGAAATTGTAAAGCTTGACTTTATATTCTGTTCTTAGCTTTAACCAAAAACTATAATATTTCTATTTCCAAAATAAACGTTGAATATAATCAAAAATCTTCGAAAAACAGTCGCAAATAGCCCCTAATGTTTTAAGATAATATTTTAAACGAGAGTGATGATCGTAAGCATTCAAACATATCAGGGAAAGTAGTTAGAAAATATTCGGTCAAACGTTTTTCGCGGAGTAGAAGCAGTCAATAGGCTCAATAAAATGGATAAATAAATACAAAATAAATAAATTAACACCAATTCTTTCCAATTAAGTAGTTGTCTCACAATCTGAATGTAAAGCCGATACAAGATATAATTATATTACCATGCATGCCATGTTCACCATTGGCACCGTCTGGTTTATAGGCCGATCTTTCAGTGTACATTGACAGTCTGTGCTGTCAGATTGACAAGCAAAAGAAATAAAAAAAAAGCTGAAAGAGGTCTGGATAGCATACGACATGTTAAAAGCTTAGAAAAGGAACAACAGTTTTGATTTTTTAAACTGAAAATGATAGAAGAGCTGTCTGTTTGTGTTTAAAATCAAAACTGTTGTCGTTTTTCTTAAACTGCTATAAAAATTTAAAGAGACAGACACATTTAGCACGTATAGCAAATGATGTATCCAATTATTGCAACTGTGAAATACATTGTATGAAACCAGTTTTCATCTTTATATGTTATGGCACAATGCTGAACGCAGCAAACAGGAGGGAATGTCAAAGTGAAAATTGTCCTATTTACCATTTTCTTTTATACAGTGCAGTCCGCGGCTAGCAGCGACACGGAAGAACTTGGAAAAGGAATCTATCTTCCAAAGACAAACTTACTGGGGGATTTCCCGGATGGCGAGGCAAGCTTCTTTGAGCCTTTGCCTCCAACATGCTTTAGAAGAACACGGTTACATTATTCAGGCAGTAACTTTGAATACTATCCTAGCACCAAAGCCTTTTACAAAACAATGGCTGTCGGTGCAACTTTACAGCCTTCGTTACAGTCGGCCTTTACTCTGGGTGTTACTCTCAGTAGTCTTACACAGAAGGTAGATTCAAAAGAAACCAACTTTAGTGGAATATCTTTAATTGTCCGAGCGTTTACTGAAAAGGTTTTACTGGTAAATGATTGTTTAATAGACGAAACGATATCCACATTAAAGTTAGCCCTTGTCAATGACTTTGAAAAATTACCTTTGATAATCAACATGCCCTGCCTAAAGAACTCCTGGAAAGCTTACGACATCTTCTTGAAAAAATACGGATCCCACGTTATCACTTCCGTAAAGCGTGGATCGAGCATCAGCCAGACGACATTTGCGGAAAGTTCTACATCGCACAGTCAGAGAGATTTTCAGGTGAAAAGCTGTATTACTGTGACAGACCCTAATGATATTGGTAACCTCGGTGTTTCGTCGTGCGCAAATGTCAGCAAAAGTGAAATATCTAGTGTAACTAACAAGGAAACGGAAAATAAACTCATCATCAGAGGAGGGACTAAGGAAACTCGCAATCTTCTGATGAAGAATAGAACACATGAACTGATTAAGAAACTTTTGAATACAGCTGGTGAGCGAGACGCATCTGTCGAACACACCTTCAGCTCGTCGTGGTACATTTTGCAAAGTCGTTTTGATTTCGGCTCAGACAGACAGACAGACAGACAGACAGACAGATTTCGTCAGAGCTGTAAATCTGGAGAACTACTAGCTCGGGTATTTAAATTACGGTTGTTACTTCGAAGAAAGCGGAGGAGTTGAAATACAGAAATTTGACTACGCCAGAGGTTCCTCTAAGCATTCTCCAACGTTCGAGTGCTGTCTGGCCGTAGAAGGCTGTCATAGCAACGACGACTGCCATTACAAGTTTGGAGTTAAGTGTTCCTACTACGGGAAATCGTGCATTCGCTACCAACTTGTGCAGCAAGACACAGGTGTCCATAAAGTTACTGCATACCCAAACACTGAGGATGATTTTGTATGGAAAGGCTGCGACTGGAAAATCACTGGCTCCTGGTGCAATTGCGACAACGACAAAATTGGCTTGCGGGAACGGGTGTGGATTATGCCTGGTGTGGATGCCATACAAAAAGAAGCAATAAATTAATAAGCAATAAATAAATTCTTGGTGATAAGGGGGCGCTCAGTTAAATCGAGGGGGTTCAGTAGTATTATCAGAATAGCAAACGTTACAGTTTACTATTCAGTTACCAGTTACCAGTTCTTGCGAGCATATTGGTTCGTGTTCTTCCTTCTTCAAAATGAAGGAATGAACTTTGATGAGGAGGATGTTGACGTAACAAACGTGACTCTTGCCCAGCAGCACGTGGAGGTGTTGTACACAGTAGTTGGAACTTTAAAGTTAGTATGGGACGCAGCAGATCTCTTTTGTAAGAAGCTATCTCAATAAATTACCTTGTTGCGTGGTTGTATTCTAAACTTCTTAGATAGACGCTAATTAAACTCAGAAATAGACGGTTTTACAGTAATGTTAGCTTAGTGACACTACCTTCATGTGGCAGTGGTGGTGGAGTTAACTTTACTTTGCTGAAAATCGTACTGCTTACCATGTGTAAATGATGTTGTTCTTATGCATTTAAATATGAAGAGCTCTTAGTTTTGTATCGAAACAAGGTCTTCCACTCAAAGGCCAGTTGACTAAACATAATGTAACATGGTAAATGCTTTGACTAGGCATCATGTATGTATTTTTCTCTTCTGGTCTCCCAGATTAAGCTTGCACGTATGCTTATCCTTTCATTATTACTTGTAAAGACTGCTTCACACTTGTAAGTGCTATAAGCACAAGAATATGCTTAAGAAAAATTTGGTGCAAATCGGTGTGAGATATGCACGAGTACAAGCATGAGAAGAAGAACTTGTTTTCTTCTGCAATCCCAAATGAAAAGCTTCACAATGAAGAGAAGATGAGCTTAAGATGGTTAAGCAAGGGGTAAGAACCTGTCAAAACACCAAACAGAACACACATCTTGAAGAGTTTGAGATGGAGACATGGATTCTCTCCTTTGTAAATAAAAAAGGCATAGAAGTTCAAAGCTATCCAGAAAGGTTGAGGGCAATTGAGCAATAAATGATACAATGTTTCTCTGGCAGATTTGCAAACGGTAATTATAAAAGTAATATATAATTGTAGCTTAATTGTAATAAGAACCTTTCCAGAATCCTTTGCACCTGAAAAATCTCGAATGCAAATAATTTCGTCAATTTGAAGCCGAGGAGGATGCCACACCACATGGAAATATACCAAATTTAGTGTGATTACGTCATTAGTGACGTAACCATTTGAACTCATTGCGCGATAACGAGATACCGTGTAGCATGAAAATTTTGCGGGAGTTTTATTTTGCGGATTAGCGATATTTTGTGGTTTACGGGAACAAATTTTTGCGGTTCGAGATGACTGAAATTTCTGATGGCAACTATCTTTTGCGATTCATTGTTTAAGTAGCAGAAAAACACTGCAATTATCGAGAATGGATGTAAAAAATCTGGCGTCGCAAACGTCCTAGCAAATGGTGTTCCTTCAGATGACCCCATTCGTGCCAATCTAATTGCTGTACACTTAACATTTTCTGTTCTTTACACATTGTTTTGTTTGCAATACAGACTACCGTATGTGTCTAAGCTCTGGTTACCTTTTCCAATGGAAAATCATGTTCGTGTTCTTGTTTAAGTCCAATTTATAACGCCCCAGTGGCACAAGTCTATTACAAGCGAACTTTTCAATTTGACTGAAGGGAGTTATTTTTTGCGGCGTTTTGTTTTTTGTTTTCTTTGCTGCGGGAACGAATTTTTTGGGATCGAGGTCAATCCGCAGACTCTGCAAAAATTAGGACCACAAAATTTTCATGCTACAGGTAAGCCAGCACCGAAATGGTCAGCGCCTAAAAAAACACATAGTGGACATGGACTTGTCTTGATACATGAAAGCTTTAATGAAACTCTGCCAGCGTTTTAATTACAATCAAATTGGTAAGAAATGTTTAATCTTGCTTCGTGAAGAAATTTCAAAGCGATAGTTATCCCATTTCTTGGTTTGTTGCTAACATTTGATGATGACATGTTCGACGGAAATATGGCCACGTTGGTCAATTTCACAACTTTCACCTCTCACTTGCCGAGCAGACACTGGTTGCGACCAAATGTTTTCACAGATTTTCATAGACAATGGATGGAACTTTCCACTGCTATGTAGAAAAGCCTGTAAGTAGGCGCCACTTTGCAATTTTTTCCTTTGAACTTGGGCTAAATCGCATGCGCGATAAGTGTTCAAAGTAGATAAACTTTGTGCCCTCAGATTTATTACAGTAATTAAAGCTTATGATTGCAGTTCATCACATTATAACTAGCGAACTAGGAGGTTTTTAATGATCTGTATTCTCCTGAACTAACAGCTGCAAGTCTTGCAAACAGTGGGTTTCGAGCACAGGCCGGGTTGCGAAAAGTTCGAATCACAAAAGTTTAACAAAATTAAAATTATCCGTTCGTATTTCATATTTGTTACCTACTTGCCAGGTGACGTTGATGAAAGAGTTATCAGCGAAATATATTTTTTAGATAAAAATTGAATATGAGTTTCTTGGGGATAGTTGCCTTGTCACTCTCCCTTTTTTGGTTTTCCGTTCTAAATTTAGTCTTCTCTCCAATACAAATTTCATTATGCCACCCACCCTTGGTTGTAAAATTGTGTTTGGACGATAGCGAAAACACCATGGTAACTGTTCAATGAATGTTGACTTGTGATTTCTCCGAGCTGTTAAGAGGGGCAGCTCAGATCATTGGAGCCATGCAGCTTCTAAATTGGCTCGCTCCCAAACCATTTGGATGCAACACGGTAGTTTGAGCGAAAAAAAAAAAAAAAGATGCACGAGCTAATTTTTTTGCATGCCTTGCCTATACAGACAATTAAATCTAGAAAAATACCACATTTTGTACGTTTTAGCTCAATAACAGGCAGAGGCAAAAGTAAAAAAATGTTCATTTTTTGCCACTCTGTAGTTGTTTTATAAGAGGAAGAATAGAAAAAAACATAACAGGAGCGGTGGTCAAATAATAAGCATAATCATCATGATAGACACTTTTGAACGCCACAAACTTGAAAGCAACTTAGTGATGTTCAGTTCAAAGACTAGAAACCTGTCTACAGTACGATATGGTCCCACTATGTTTTGTTAAGTGTCGTTCAGTTTTTTTTTTTTTGGTTGGAAAAAGTATGGAGAATTAAGGTTAGATTATTCATTTGTTTACAGTATAAATTGTAAGCGGGGTGAGACGAGCTCATACTTTTCACTCTCCCGTGTTAGCGGCTGCCTCAACTAACAGCTTCAGGTCCAAGCTTTATCTTCCTGTTTTTGCGTTTTAAAGTTATCATGCTAAGTGAAATTTTTGCCGCGCTCTTTCAACTACAATTTGTCGTTTTTAAAGCCATTCACGATGTTACAGAGATCTTCATTTTCTTGTGTCTCACCTAATATATAGAAATCATTGATAGGCGCTATTGGCTTACTGTCTATATCTATTGAGTGAAATGTGAACGTTAAATAAGACCGTTAATTAAGTTTACAGCAATTAAATATTTTTCCGTTAATCTTCTTCTTTCTTAATTGGCAGCTTAAAATAAAATAAAAATGTAAGGTGGGAATTTTTCATAATTTATAATTTGTAAGCACAACAACAAAATGAAAAGGACCGAGCCGCTAAGGTTAATTGTAACATTTTTTTCTAATTCTCGACAATTGCGTTGTATAAAACAACTAAGTTTACAGAGATTATAGATTTCTTAAACCAATTTTCTCTTTTCCTATTTGTCAGTACAACAAAATGAAAAGGTTCTTGGTTTGATTAATGGACATGTTTTTTGTTTCTCTGTTAATTCTAACTCGCCTTAATTATGAACATTACCGATAAGTGAAGAATTGCCAACAAATTTACTTCCGTGTGTACAGTTTAGGTAAGCCTAAAACTATTCCTTTTTTACCCGAGGTATTAGATAGAAAGCAGCTGTAAAAACATAAATATTGTCACAAATTAACCTTAGATGTACCAAAAGTGCATAACTAATTTGTTTTGTTGACACCTTTCTGTAGTCTCGCGTAACAAAACCGGAAAAATATTCAAGAACTCATTCAGTCCACCCAGGCAACCGACCACACTGTAGGGGAATATTCTGCTTAAAGCAAGGTACAGTATCGGACGGCGTATTTTGCTAATTTATGCTCGATGTTCGTTACTTTAGTTCAAAACTGCCAACTGTTGGTAAAAAGGCATTGCTTTGTTAATTCAGAAGAGGTCAGCAACATACTCGATCGGAGGAACTTATTTTGATAATTTTAGTTTTTGTTTAGGGAACCGCTAGAAGCGAAACGCGTAAAATAGAAAAGAAGAATTGTCCGTATTTTTCTCTTAAGATGCGTCTGTAGCATTTAAAGTCTGGCTATTAAGTGAGACTATTGTAAACACCACGACAAACTTGGACGATGGAAAATCAAATGCGCTGCTTTGTTGTGCCGCGGGTAGTGGCTTCGTTGAGTCGCATATTGAAAAAGTCGCGTGAACCTTTATGCATTTGCTGAGCATACGCTGAGTGGGTTCAGTAGATATTTTTAATGCCAGAAAGGTTTCGTGGATACGTTGACCACTTTGGCAAAGAATTAGTTCTATTACGAGGAAATTCGACTCCATTTAATGAGGGAACCTTTAACAAGACGAATTTCGCAGCTCTGTTTTCAGCTTTGCGGTCTTTCGCTTTTCGTGTGTCCGAAAGCGGAGAGAAATTCGACTTCTAAGTCGTATTGAGTAGCA
This sequence comes from Pavona decussata, assembly GCF_977016875.1. Lineage (NCBI taxonomy): Eukaryota > Metazoa > Cnidaria > Anthozoa > Scleractinia > Agariciidae > Pavona > Pavona decussata. The sequence continues at coordinate 1,694,880 of NW_028145512.1, read as the reverse complement.
ACGTAAGTGATTAAAACTGAATTGTGAGCCTTAGTTTTAAGCTTTGTTTTCATGGTTTTGCTGCTTTTTGTCAGGCTGATGATAAGCACTAAATAAATTATAGTTTCAGGTAAAATCCAAGTTTGATATGTTTTATCACAGACAATTCTCAGTTGTCAAATACATGTGAAATGATCGTGGCTTAAGTCTGACGCGGCGTTTTGTCTAGGCCAAGAGACTCTTCTTCTGAAGAGTCTCTTGGCCGAGACGAAATGCCGCGTCAGACTAGCCACGAACATTTCACAAGTATTTGACAATTTTTCAATTCTTTAATGTATAAATTTCAGTTGGTTCAGTTTATACACAATCATATGCATTGAATTAAAGGGAGAGTTTCACGGTTCGGCGCATGTGCGAGCGATAACCTAAGCGCTGTCAAGCTAATTGTTTTTGAACCAATTAGAAGCGAGTACACAACACAGGCGGGATACGGCGGGCAAGTCTTATAACTTGCTGGCATAAAAATAAACTGACCGGCCAGTGAAACAAAAAGGCTGTCCATGTAAAACACATGGGCTTTTTGCAGCGCTTCGTGCAAATGTCCCACGACATTCAAGAAATGCCAGAACTTATGAACTTATGCGAACGTATACGGTTTTATTTTAGTACAATGTAAATATCTCGCGGCATCGACCTTTTTTATTATGCGCGGTTCGAAAAGCCGGGAAGCTCCCTCAGACTTACGTACTTAAATCCAGTATTTCATCAACATTCAGTGATAAACTTACGATAGTGTGTTGGTTTGATAGCCTGATTTTATTAGACCAGCGAGAAGGCGAAGAACGAGAAATCCGCAAGCTTCAAGAAGCGATGCGACCGTTTAGTAACAACAACACTGAGCGTCCTTCCGAGATGCTGGAATGCATTTGAGAAACCTCTGCCATGGTGTCAAATCAAAACAGCGTTTGCCATTCGCAATTACCATAATTCTAAAGATAAACGAATACCTTACAATAGATTCTGTAGTTTGCCGCAAAACTTTTGGGTTTTTTTTCTACAGGCCGCTATTCCAGCCCGCTAATAAACGACTACAACAAACTCGCACATTTGATCACATATTTATTCGTTTCGCGTCTCGGTGTTGTACATTTTTTTTCCATTCAAAGCAAAACACTGATGTTTGATGCTGTTAGTCCGTCGAATTCTCCGTTTTGGACAGTTGACTTCCATATGAACAAACAGTACGATTGAAATCTAGTTCGAGTTCATCCAAAGCCAGGTGGTGACCTTTGCCATTTCCAGCAGATGTGCCGCGAAATCGTTGTCTATTTTAAACTGACTTATCCCTTTACCAATTTTTCCACTGTTGGTGGACTTATCTTGTTAACCACACAGGAATTCTACATCCATTCCACTCTGTCCGCTTTAACTTCTGTGCTTCCAGCAAGTCCACAGAACGTCCCGTCGCCGGTCGGCCGCGACGTCTCCTTTGACGATCCATCGACAAAAATGTCGTTTTCAGATGCTAAAACACTTTTAACCTTACAAAAATCGAACTTATATTTACAACAGGAAACAAAGATAATAAAAAGTGAAGAACGAAGAGCGGATGATCCAAATTCGGGCGCGATTTCAACAGATTGTTCCACGACAAGCTCGCATCGAATTTAGTGTCGACCCGTACAATTTATTCTTGCGCCGGTCTGCTCGCGCATGCGCCGAACCGTGAAACTCTCCCTTTAAAGTACAGTATCACTTTATAAAAAACCGGTTTATTAACATATAGCTGAACTCCTGAAAAGTGAGAACCATGAAATGCTGCCCGCGTATTGAAACTTAAAAATTAACATCTTTGAATTGATCTAGCCTCGTGGTCGTATGATTACAATTGCGAATTGTTACTAGGTCTTACTAACTGCAAGAAAGTTTAAAACATCTTTGTCAAAGATATATTTTTATTTACTTTGCACGCTTTTTCCCCTCTAAGGTTAGAACTGATGAGGGTCCATTTAAAATTCCTACTTAATTTGTCAAGCTGACGCTGTTGTCCTAAACGACCCAGTATTTATGTTTTTTGACACAGTCAAAACTCAGCAGAAATGTTAATCAACCAAATTGGATCTTTCGTGATTTTTGGCCCCATTTGATTCTAAGAAAGTTTGTCAAAGATCTGAGCCCAAAAACGAAAACCAGTCCAATCTTTAGTTTATGGAAAAAATGATCTCTGTTTGGGGGGTTTTGGCTTCAAATATATTTCCCAGGTCCAACGTGTAACGGTCTTTTCAGTGTAATAGAGGAAAACGTCGACAAAAAGAGCAAAGTAAACACTTGTATATGGCATTTGCCTCCATTCGGAACCAAAGAAAAGAAAAAAATAATAATTAATTTTACTTCAACAGTTTTCCCTTTCCCAAGATTGCTGGATGGATAGAATGGCGTGGTTGGTCAATGTGGCTCTTTTATTGGTTGGACAGCGCTTGAATATAGCAGCCTCCAAGTGCGACAGAGAAAACGACGATTATTGCCGCACGGACCAATCGATTCCAACTAAAGCACTGCTTGGATTCACACACAGGACTCTTCAAAATAAGAAACCTCACGAGTGTTATCAGGCGTGCAATGCAGACTTGATTTGCCAAAGCTTTAACTACGTTATGTCCAACGAAACGTGTGAACTGAATAACAGGACAATAGACGCCAGGCCTGGGAATTTCATCACAAATCTAAACAGGTTTTATGTGACAGTGAACCTTAACAGAGGTAATGGAAAAATCAACAACTTATCTTGCCATATACTCTGTCGCGTTGCGAACGTTGCTGCGTAGTTATTAATGTGTATTCTAGGATTAAGCATATTAGGTGGATTCACATATACGGCACCTCAAGTTCACTCGAAGTCTACTTGAGTATAAACAGCTACTGTTCCACTTGGCAGGCCGTACTTAGAGGGCCCTGAAGGGTTAAGACGGGAACTGGGATTTGCCTTCTTTTTTTACTGGGAAAATGGTAGTAGACGCAGGGGAAATCGGATTGGATCGGTCATTAAATCTGAGAATGGGATCTGAAGCAATACTTGGGTTGAAGGCGAGAACTTTGCTTAAAAGCAACATAGGGATGGAAAAAGGGATTTGTAGAAACGTCGAAAATTTAAAGGGCCAAAATGCGGCCTCAAGTAAGGGTGAAACCTTCCTTACTAGCGTATTTGTCTAATCAAATAGGTGTAAGCTGATAGGCCATTTACATTTCATTACAACTATTAGAATGCGTTTCATTTTCTCTTCTTATTTAAACTGTATAGTCTTAATGAGGTTCCATCTATATGTCGAGTCTTCTAAAATCCTAGATTATCCGACAGCCGAGGTCAGCTTGCTTTAAAAGCGTATGCGCGAGAAAGGAAATTTCATGCACCAAACTGAGTCGAATAGTCTATAAGGTCAGACGATCCGAGCCACTGCAAGTAAGGTCGTGTGTAAGTGCGCAAGAGGGCCATAAAATTTTGAGGCACCCGATCGTTGATCCGACACAGCCAAAGTCAGGTCGCATGAGACTAAAATATATGAAAATAAACCTTCCTCAGTCGAATCATCTTTAAGCGCAGATCTGATCGAGTAGACTCGATCCGTCTTCCCACTTACTGGAAATCAGGTCGCGTGACAGTTGGGTGGCGTCGTTTTCAAGAAAATTTATAACCATGTGACTTCTGGTGAGTCGGATTATCAACTACCTTAGAAGACTCAACTCAGAATGGATATAACTGGACAGCCCTCATGACGCCATCGTGAAAATAGCCTATTAGTTTAGTGTCCGTCATGAAATGGATGAGTTGTTGCCGCGGTTGAAATACTGTTTCGTGATTTTAGCGTTCATAACTGTCCGTCATTTCGTGGCTATAGTGGTTGTTTATTCGGCTGTTTTTATGACTGATACCTCATTCAATCGAAATTTCAAAGTATACTTATGGAATAAAAACAAACCCGTATAGTGTACGCTTCTCATCGGACAAAGTACCAGCATTCTCCGATAGGACGAATTGAACATGGATGGATTCCCGCCTGAACTTTATAATTTAGAGAAGACAGCAGTCTGTTTTTTTTTTTTCGGTACCCGTTTGGGAGTTAACCAGCAACCACTGAAATCTGCTTCACTCAACTTACTTGAGCAAACCTCTCATCTAACAAAAATACTACAATCGGCAGGGTCAGTTATCGAAGGATCTAGAGTGCGCACAACAGGCAAGCCTCTACAGGCTTAACTATAAACCATGGGGAATTGAAATCCCAAATACATCTTACAAGAGCTGGCGAAAAAGTAGCTCATTTGTGAACGAGAATTTCCCTTCAATTTTAAAGTGTTCTTGAGTGCTTAGGATGAACCCACCTATTGGTGGAGTGTTTCAACCTATGTGAGCAGTGGGTTTTATTGAAGATAATCAAAATATCGGCGTGTTGGAAAGAGTCGACTAACATGCACTAAACGCTTCAGTAACGGTACTGAAAATTTGGTGCAATTGAAACCAATGCAACTCATAGCTTGAATCACACAAATATCATTATATCGGTGAACAATTCTTTCCATTTTTCAGTAAAACTGGGATCTGTTCCAGAGTTGCCGGCAGTCTCGTGCCATGAAATCAAAGCGAGTGAAGGCGATGAAGCTGTTAGCGGTTACTACTGGCTGAATCCTTCTCACCCTGTGTCTTCCCCATCTTCTCTAACCTACTGTGGCATGACAGGTGGTAAGTTGCAAGGCATTCACAAGTTTTGTTTAAAGTTGGATTTCACTTTCCAATAAATAGCCGACTGTTTGTTTTCCTTTGTTTGCATGCTTACTTAGATATAGATAACTACAAACGAGGCAACAACATTTGCGCTAACAAAAATAACATATTTGCTGAGCCAAAAACGTTAACTTTAGTAATAATTACTTACGCTGCTAACAAATTTCAAATCAGAAAACATAATGTTATTTTTAAGTTAAAGCCCTACCATTTTCCGATAGCGAGTTTCAAGCTGTAGAGGCCGAGTAGGACACTGACCTGAGGCCGTACGTTATAGTGTTAACCCTATGAATAGTACGTTTATTTATTCTTCTTAAATTCTTTGTGTTAACCCTAAGAGTGTATAATTACTTCAGGCGCATGATCATTCAAAGATTTGAATATGGTCATGATGACAAGAATATCCTGAATTGTCTGATCCGTTACATGATAGCCTCCATTATCTGGGGGGCTATATGAGACTTCCTGAGTCATTAATTATAAAAACATCTAACTACTCTCTCATGAAGCCTGTCCGATTTTCCTACTATCGGACTTAAGACCGTAATGATATATCGATGAGCAACAGTGAATTACATTAGGGTATTATAAAAAATCACAAAAACTTGAATTTTTTCTTCACTTAGGAGTAATTATCAACGCTTTTCTTGATCAAATGGCTAGACGTAAGAGTAGCATTTACCCCACTACAGTACGTTGAGTTACAAAAATAGCAACCTTGTCTCCTCAAGTTTCTTTCTCTGAACCTTCCGTTTTTGCAGGGAGCAAAGGAAGACTCGGAAATATACAAGATTTTATAGTTCCAAATACTTCTCAGTATCTTATCACGGCGTATGGCGCACGAGGCGGAACACACAGCTACAATTATGGTTATAAACCTGGGACATACTATGGAGGTAAAGGTGCAGAGATGCAAGGATTGTTTTACCTTACCAACGGAACAGTGTTGAAAATAGTAGTGGGGCAAAAAGGAGGAGATTCAGTTGAAATCAAAGGTGGGGCCATGACAACAAAAACAGCTGCAGAATTAGGAACCTCTGTTGAAGACAACGCTGGTACAGGGGGAGGAGGAGGGAGCTTTGTTTACACTTCGGATAATAATCTCCTGATAGCAGCCGGAGGGGGAGGTGGCGCATCAGGTGGTTACCATGGAAGACACGGTGAAGCGAGTACCGCTGGTTCGAGTAGCTGGGGATATTCTTCATCTTCCTCTAGAAGTGGTGGTACTGCTGGTCAACCCGGACAGTGCAATACGGATGGTTCCTATCATGGGGGAGTGGGAGCGGGTTGGTTAGATCAAGGGTGTGAACGGAAAGGAACATCCCATGGTGAACGTGGGGGATCACGCGATCAAGACTGGCTTGGGGGGTTGGCAGGGAGAATGAATAGTGGGCATAACGGAGGCCCCATCCCAGGAGCAGTTGGAGGGTTTGGTGGAGGGGGAGGGGGTGCGGAAGATAACGGAGCTTCCGGTGGAGGAGGCGGATTTTCTGGGGGTGGTAGTGGTAGATACAGCAAACAAGCTGGAGGTGGTGGGGGATCATATTGTGGAGGTCAAGATTGTGTTGGTGTAAAAGGAAACAATCCAGCTGATGATGGCATTGTAATCATCGAAGAAAAACACTAACTTAAGCACAATGTTCTCACCCAAAGTACTGCATCCTCATGTTCCAAGCCAGCGCCTTTCAGTTCGTCAGACCTTGATCGTTATTGAGCGAGATATGTGTTTGGCTTGTACTACTGGTAAACAATAGCCGAAACAAGAGGAATTCCTATGTTACGTAGCCCAAAGGAAAAAAAACATAAAACGACAATAACACGAGATAAAGTAAAAAAAAAAAGAGAACAAGTTCATAGGATTTGTTTTGTAAGTATTCTCTGATTTTGTAATTAAAATCACGGCTCATCACGACCTACAGCCTTTCCGACGACTACTTATGGGTTAGAGACTGTTGTGAGTGTTTTGTTTACAAATACACGCACGCGCTGACCATACAATGAACGAGAAATTTTCAATACTGCACGAGGCCTTCTTAGGCCGAGTGCAGTATTAAAAATTTCGTGTTTATTGTACAGTCAGCAAGTGCATGTATTTGTAAACAAAACACGAACTAACAGTCTCTAACCCTTTTAATATACGATCTGAGTTCACTGCACGCGATACACGTTAAAGGGAAAACATAAAACGATAACAATGACGTAAATGAAAATCACGTGATCGATTTTAACCAATGGGCGCGCGCGTATTTTGATAGAGAACTCAGATTGTATATTAATTATGGGTTAGAGACTGTTGTGAGTGTTTTGTTTACAAATACACGCACGCGCTGACCGTACAATGAACGAGAAATTTTCAATACTGCACGAGGCCTTCTTAGGCCGAGCGCAAGATTAAAAATTTCGTGTTTATTGTACAGTCAGCAAGTACATGTATTTGTAAACAAAACACGAACTAACAGTCTCTAACCCTTTTAATATACGATCTGAGTTCACTGCACGCGATACACGTTAAAGGGAAAACATAAAACGATAACAATTATTATGACAAGACATTTTCAATAAATAAAAAATCCGTAAATAAGTACAGGTGTATTTCAATAATAAGCAAATTACAATTCACAAATACCGGTACCCTTTACATAAGTCACTGATGATTTGAGGGATTTCCTCTTCTCCAACCCGTGCAAACCTCGAAGCCATTTGCAATAACGCACGATTTTCATGAGTTATCACCAACACTGCACTTTCTGAATGTGGTGTCGTGACGTAAATGAAAATCACGTGATCGATTTTAACCAATGGGCAAATGGGCAAATGTCCCACCGCCGGGACAAAATAGTTGTTCAAATGCCCCGGTGTGGTGGCTCAAACATGTCAAAAATGTTTTATTTTCTTCATTTCTCGTCTTACTTTCAGTAAAATCTGAGCTAATTAGGCCAAATTAAGTCTTAGCTGGTCTTGTTTCCCGTAGTAAGTGCAAAAATAGGTCATTCTACAGCTCTAGCGTCCCATTTAATGTCTTATCTAGACATATTCAATAAGAAACTTACTGTATTTGGCGATAAATTTGTCATTAAGGAAGCGACAATGCTGTAGGGTAAAAAAAGTGAGATGGTCAAATGCCCCGGGGTTATTGGGTGGAAGACTAATGCCCGACCCCCGTGATGGACAGTGCGGGAAAATGCCCCACTATTTCCCGGGGGGGATAGGCACAGCTGGAATTGACTGACGCATTATGATTAGCCGTTGTAAAAAGACACGTAACGCGCGACGTAACATTATCGGCGAGAAAATCGATACCTTCTAAGAATAACTTCAGACGGTTTACCATGGGGATAGGGCCTATAAGGGGGATTACCTCTCTTACCTTCATCCTCTCTTGGTGTAAAACATTAAGTACCCGGAATGCTATGTAATAAAGTTGTTGTTCAGAACCGCAAAAGAAACGCCATGCTGCCTGGTGTGTTTTAGACAAGATATTACATTTTAGCGAGGGGAATTGGGATTTTCTCCACATAATTCAATAGTGTTTGGTTTTTAGACAACACTGGGCGTGTTGTGGCGTACAGGATGACCAGCACTAGTGGCGAGTGGACTATTTGGGCGTGTAGGCGAGTTCAACGCCCAGCGCGATACATTCTTTGCTTATGAAGAAAGGATGGAAATGCTCCTTACCGCTAATAACATCCTGGAGACAAAGGGAGAGGAAAGTGCTCAAGCCAATCGAGTGCTAGCAGATAGGAAACTTGCGATCTTCGTCACCGAAGTTGGACCGGAGGTATATTCGACCCTAAATAACTTGTTGGCGCCCGCCAAACCTAAAGACACGCCATTCACTGACATTGTACGAGTCTTGGAAAAACATTACAATCCGAAACCGCTCGCCTGACACACTTTGTTAGCCTATTATCTCCTGATTGATATTGTAGTCGTGTCGGATGTTAACACGTCACGGGAAAAATATTTTGAATTTCGTAAAAGCCTGACAGACTTTGATGCATTAATATCTGATGACCATTTTGGCCAAATTTCGTTGAAATCAGGCAAATCTACATACCCTATTAATTCATTTGAAGATGGGGAATTCGTGCAAAAACAAAAGCCGTGTTTTCGGCCTTGAAACATTTTCAGAGTTTTCGCACCTCATTCAATCATTATGTCCTAGGTATGGGGGTAATTCAGTTAAGTACACGTCGCTAGTATTGAGTTTGCAGGCCTCTGAGCGCTTATATATCCAACAAAATAAAAAAAAATCAATATTTTCGCAAACTTCAATTTATCAGCTTTACAGTGATATATAGTTTTCAATGGTTTTATCGAAAGCAGTGCGCGTACGCTAGATTTCCCTGAAGGCACTCGCGAAACGTGGCAGTAACCTTAAAGTTGATGATACTGTTAGAATTTGTGGAGACTACAAGTCGACTATCAATCAGTCCGTTGAAGATGAGCAATATGTCCTGCCCACCACTCAGGATTTATACACTGCCCTGGTTGGTTCTAAAGTATTTAGTAAGCTGGATTTGTCGCATGCCTATGCTCAGTTGAAAATTGACAAAGAGAGTCAAGAACACTTGACTATTAATAGTCAAAAAGGTCTGTATTCTTATCTTAAATTACCCTACGGTGTCAAGTCATCCCCAAACATATTTCAAGCAAAATGGATCAAATTCTCCAAGGAACTGAAAAATGTGTATGTAAACATGAAGACATTCTAGTAGGGGGAAATGATTGGCAAAAGAATCTTAAAATACTTACAGAAGTATTGGACAGGCTGCACAAATTCAATTTGCATTTGAAATTATCTAGGTGTGAATTTTTGAAACCTGAAGTGGTTTACCTAGGACTGAGAATAAGTGCCGAAGGATTGCAACCAGTGGAAGAGAAGATTAATGCAGTGAAGAGAGTCCCTGCGCCATGAAATGTGAGTGAACTCAGATCTTTCTTAGGGATGGTCCAGTATTATCATTCCTTTTTTCCAGGGCTAGCTACAACATTAGCACCCTTACACTGGCTTTTGCAGAAAAATGTTCAATGGGAATGGACGAAAGAGTGTAAGAAAGCTTTCGAAGCCTGTAAGGAGGCCTTACTAGTGATTCACTGTTGGTCCATTATGACCTGAATCGTGAACTCAGATTAGCTTGTGACGCGTCAAGTTATGGGTTGGGAGCAGTACTTAGTCATGTCATGGACGATGGTCAGGAAAGACCAATAGCTTATGCCTCTCGCACACTAAGCTCAAGGGAGAGAAATTACGCCCAGATTGAACACGAAGCTTTGTCTATTGTATATGGGGTTAAGACATTTCACCAATTCCTATATGGACGAAAGTTCACATAATCCAGCTTACTAAATACTTTAGAACCAACCAGGGCAGTGTATAAATCCTGAGTGGTGGGCAGGACATATTGCTCATCTTCAACGGACTGATTGATACTCGACTTGTAGTCTCCACAAATTCTAACAGTATCATCAGCTTTAAGGTTACTGCCACGTTTCGCGAGTGCCTTCAGGGAAATCTAGCGTACGCGCACCAGCCATTGTTAGCTATTTTAGGTCCAAAAGCCGAAATTCCCACGCTGGCAGCTGCCCGTATGCAGCGTCGGGCCCTCATCCTTTCAGCATATGACTATCAGATTTAATACTGTAAATCTGATGAACATAGTAACTGCGATGCGCGTTCCAGGTTGCCTCATGAAGATTCAAATATAGGTAGCGAAATTGAAATTTACTGTGTGAGCGCCATTGATAAGAATTTCCCTATAACAACAAAGGATATTGGGAAGGCTACATTACTGGACCCTGTACGTAGCAAAGTATTTGATTTAGTCATGAGTGGGTGGCTTGAAAAATGTGATGAGGAACATTTAAAACCCTCTTGAACTCGTAGACATGAGCTCTCTTGCGAGCAAAATTGTGTTCTGTGGGGTTCCAGGGTAATCATTCCCCAAGTTTTTAGAGAAAAAATGCTACAGTAAATACATTGGAAGCATCCTGGCATGTGTGCAATGAAAGCAATAGCTCGCACCTGTGTGTGGTGGCCGAAAATGGATGATGAGATTGAGAGAGAAACAAAATTATACTCAGTTTGTCAGAATGTGAGGAGCTCCCTACCTAGTGCTCCCCTGATACGGTGGAAATGGGCTACGCGACCTTTTCAGTGTATTCACATTGATATTTGTCAAAAGGGCAATGACTGTTTACTGGTGGCGATTGATAGTCGTTCAAAATGGATTGAGGTACAGCACATGACCTCAATCACTGCAGGGCATACCATAAACGAGCTGCGTCTGACATTTTCCCAACATGGCTTGCCAGAGGAAGTAGTATCAGATAATGGACCACAATTCAGTTGAAATGAATTTTCTGAGTTCATGAACTCAAATGGCATTAACACACCCTAGTCCCTCCTTACCACCCACAATCGAATGGGGCAGCTGAAAGGTCAGTCAGGATTGTAAAGGAAGCACTAGTCAAACAGGTTTTAGAGGGTAACAAGGGTAGCTCTTATGAAACACAGACTTGCAGACTTTCTGTTAAGATATCACACTACCCCACACAGTACCACAGGTGCTACTCCTGCTGAGTTGTTGATGAGACGTCTCTTGCGCACGCGCCAAAGTCTAGTGAAACCGGATCTAGTCCAAGTAGTAGAGAGTAAACAGAGTACGCAGAAGGAATATAAGGATTTGAAGTGTCATAAAGACTGACAGTTTTCAGAGAATGACACAGTTCGGGTGAGTAATATACAAGCTAGCAGCAACACCGAGAGGTGGATCCTGGGAAGGGTAGTTAAGGTTTGCGGACCTAAGAACAGGAAATTGCTTGTTAGTCCTGGGCAACAAACTCCAAAAGATTCGCCGACCGTACGATCACCGACTGATGAATCATCGTCAGCGAAGACTTCTTTATCTCCAGCGCCGATTTTAAACGCTTTGAGGCCTAAATTAGATAGCTCTTTAACCTTGTCCTTCATTATTAACACCAACGGCGTGACAATTACAACCGAACATTCAAAGTTCCACCGTACATTTCTTTTAACGCCCAAGGAAGCAACTGGAAGATCAAACTCTCGTCGAAGCCAGTCGGTAAAAATTTCAAAAGCATCTTGCTTCTTATATACACAAAGTAGAAAAATCTTCAGTTCTTTTATAAGCCCAACGATCTGAGGATCTGATTGATTTCGGCTTCTCTAAACTGCAGACCAAAGAAGCTTCACAATTTATGCAAATTTACATGTACACCGTGCGTCATACAAACGATTCAATGTGTCAACATTTTTTTGCAAAGCTGTCAACAATCACCTATCTAACCAATCAGAGAGTAATAAGTAGTATGTCCCGAATGACTAGACCAATTTTATTCATGTATTCAAACAGATTCAGAGGTCACCTAAACCGGTTTTAGCGTTGAATGAGTTGACATGACATAAGGTAGATGTAAGGAAGGGTTTAAAGACATGCAAGCCATCTAGGTGGAAGAGGGGTTTAATGAGATGCAAGTGTGGGTAGAAAATGGAGATTGTTGTTTATTAGTCAAGTGTACTGTGCTCTGGTGGTACGTTTCCGCCCAACTAGCCGGGTGGTATAGCAAATATATAGGGAAAGAAAGAATGAATAAGTTGAGAACCAATGAGAAAGCACTGACGTCATGGTCAAACAAGTTGAATCTAGAAAAACCACACTAAACCAGTTTTGAACACAATTATGTATTCAAATGATCTCCTTAATATCTCAGACTAGACAAACCCGTCAAACCGGTCCCTATAAGTTGACTTTACTGGTTTAAAGTTTTCCTATAAAAGTGAACTCTTTACGTAAAAATTAAAGCGATGGAAAACTTTATGAAACAACAACTGTTTGCATTGGATATGGAAGCGCTCACTTCTCAAATAAGACGTTTACAGTTACAGGACAGAGTTGTGACTTTATTGAATGAACTGTGGGACAATGTTTGTCATAAAATCATCCCTCGGAAAACAATTGAAGCAGCATGGGAGGAAAATGGAATGGAATTTACTATTGGAGAACTGAAAGTGCCTTCATTTTATTTTCTCGACGACAAGAAATTTACGCGTCAACTTAACAAGATTCTGAAATTGAAGGTACGCGATGAGATTTGGATCAAGGCTGTTATTCAACAAACATTTTTACATGACTGGTGTATGGAACCATTTACCCCGTGGTGTATCAAGAAACTTTTTTAACTCTTGATGGAGACAGTGAAGGAGACAACTGATTATGAGAGAAGAATAAACTTTAATATAAAAATGAATATTACAAAATCTGTATACCCATACCTACGATAATTACTTATGAAAAAACTTTACTTGACGTGACTTTGGAAAATGTAATAATAGGAAAAAGGCAATTTTAAATCTATTTACAATGAAAATAAGAAATAAAAATTAGAAAAATTGAAAAATTTGAATTTGAAAACTTTTAACATTTAAAAGGTAATAAGAAAATTAAAACACAATAATTAAACTAGTCTCCTCCCGACGGTAATAAATAATATTTAGTTAGCTTTTTTAATGATTTTACACATTGATTACAGTGGTATTCTTCACAATGACAGTCAACCAATTTTTTAAACAAACTGTATATTTCAACTTTATAAAGCTCCGTTCGCGTTTTGTAAAAATATGTACATAGGGCACAGTTCCATCTAATTTCGTTTTCTGGGTGTAGGGTACCACAAACCTGTAAAGGAAAAATAATTAAAAATAATTTTACTTAGTTTTCAATTGAGTCTCGAAAGTAGAACCCTCATCAATAACTACAATCATCATTCACACGTACACCTCTGAGTACGTATGGATATTTGAGCTCATGTGTTTCAAGATCAGATCAATTCATTGTATCTTCGGCTTAAATACTTTGGAATTACTTTTACCGCGCATAACTAGAAACAAGCTTACATAAGGTATAGCACATAATGTTTTAAAATACTTACCATTCTTCTACACTCCACCATAAACTGGTCCACTTGTTCAATATAGTCATTAGTCCAGGCTGTGGGCGAATTTGTTTGAACTTGCGACCAGCGTCCTGCGCCACCGCCTCTCACACTTTTCGTGGCGACGCTGCCTGCAACAGCCAGATTCTGGTCGGTTCCACCCTTGCAAGTGCTTAATACCTGCAACGTAATTAAGAAATTACTTTGAGTTTCGTAAAATCTCTAGCAATCCAATCGAAGCTATTTAATACATAAAGTTCGAAACAAAGCACGCCATTTTGAATGCCATTAACGAAAAGATTTGAACGTACGCAAACCTATGAGAAACTTTTAACGCGCTTCGAGATATATGATTTAAAGACAAACGCTTTGAAAATAACAAATGCAGAACTCAACGGTGAATCTAAACGAAGAATAAGCACATGGACTTTACAACGCACGCTGCTCGAAACCTCAATGAGAAACAAAGCACACCAATTTGCGCGCGTTCTTTGAAATCGCAACTTAAACGCTGCTCTTTGAAACTGCACAATCCGCTCGAAAGCTCATTGAGAAACAAAGCACAACATTTCACTTGTAAAATCTATAGCAAGCTAATCAAAGCTTTTGAAGGCACAAATTTCTTCGTGAATTTGTAAAGAATTTAACTTATACTAAAGCACAACAGTTCACTCGTAAACCGTAAGAAATAAAACAATCTTACGCGTATTTGAAACTGTCTTTGAAAGCGTGGGAACTACTGTAATTCGAAAAGCATCAAATATACAACGCGAATTTTGTATACTTACCAGTCGAAGCACAATCATTGTTATTTCAATATCTTTCTTTTCCATCTTCGTATTCTCTATCTCTTTCTTCTTCTACTTTCTCCTTCGTGTTCTCTCTTGTTGTTTCTTGTTCTCGACTTTGTGTGAATACACGCTTACTTTCGCTTGGGTAGCAATTTTTTAAGAATTAAACGCTAACGTGATTGGTTATTTTATTTTGCTTCCCATTTGTCGAAATAACCAAAAACCGATTAACCATAATCGCCAATCAAAGACGAGTATCTGTTCTTGCATACAAATGTGATCCGATTTCTACTTAAGGTCAAACGTCTTTACCGGACCGCCGAGGGAACAACTTTTTACACTGGCACGGTAAGTGAAATGGTGAGCACCAATCAGACGCAAGTATCTGTTCTTGCATACAAATGTGATCCGATTTCTAACAAAGCTCGTACGTTTTGCTGACTCGCCATGTTTTTCTCGAAAGAAAACGCTGAAGGCGCAATAAAAAGAATCCAGTGTTACAAGCTAAATAAGAATAAAACAGCTGATAGTGCAAAATATGATTGGTGGATTTTGATCCTACTTCTTTTCTCTCACACGTCCGCAACCTGTTAATAAAAGGAGAGACTCATGCACTGTGTCTTAAAGTGAAACCTGAGAGCCGAGACAAGATGTCAAAGCAAGTACGATTCAAGGATAACGTTTCCCCGTAATGCTGTGTTTAACCCGACGAAAGGGACTAAGCGTTGTATTGAAGAGGTGGAACCATGTCCGTGAACTGAAAAGAGCGAAGTCACCAGACGCGCTTCGGAATTTCAAATAATCCAACGACAACAAAAGCAAGCCTTGCATGAATATCATATCAATAAAAGAAAGAGAAGTAAACTTTTCATGCGTGATGACATTCTTGAACTCTTCTGGTCTACGTATGAAGACGAAGCGTGGACGAGACTGATTGACATCGCTGACAATCCTGTTACCACTGAAGATGTCGATACATATGCAGTGCAAGCCATCACCTCAGTGAACAAGAATTAAATAACTGAGAGATGGCGGGAACAATTGATGACTTTATTTCCCATTGTGGCACAGCATCACATGTTACCATTTCACGACCGATTTTTAAACTTACTGTTTAAGGAGGAAGAAAATATTCAAAAAATGAAAGAACGATTGATTGCACGACCTTGCGTTTCCAATCATTGGTTCAACGAGCTTGTATAGGAATGAACAAGCTAATACTGAACTCTTAGACGATTTACAACTATCCCCTGATCATACTACCACACCGCAACTTCAGTTTGATGTGGTTTCAGAGGCCTTGGTAGAACTGTAATCCGCACATCCCGAACTTTTTGAAAATTTGCCGTTACCTGAAAATGTAGCGCAAGATGGCATCTCAACCCTGGACAATGAATTGACGGATGACGAAATGGTAGAATCTATGGAACAGTGCGAGCAAGAAATGAATGACGCTTTCAATTCCTACGACTATTTACTGGAAAATGAAGTAAGCACATTTCCTTAACGTTAACACAGGTACTTGCTGCTTTATTTTTATGCAAGTAACACTGCTGATTATTATGCCATAAAGTTACTACTCTATTTTTTCTGCAAGTAACACTTTCAATTAGTATGCCATGACGTTACCGCTCTATTTTTCTGCAAGTAACACTTTTGATTAGTATGCCATGACGTTACTGCTCTATTTTTCTGCAAGTGATATTTCTCATAACAATGCCATAACGTTAATGCACTATTTTTCTGCAAGTAACACTTTTGATTAGTATGCCATGCCGTTTCTGCTCTATTTTTCTGCAAGTAATATTTCTCATAATTATGCCATAACGTTACTGCACTATTTTCCTGCAAGTAACACTTTTAATTAGTATGCAATTTGAGTTTTCTGATATAACTTATGGTTAAATTTCTTTCGTTGACAGTTGGAGGATGCAGAATGTTTGTTGGCTGAGGAACAGCTCGGAGCTGGCAGCAATCTGTGGACCTCTGAACAATACTATACCCTGCGTGAAGTCGCCTCCCGAAACGTACGGAAATTTAATACCACTGCTACTGACTATCTCCTTACCTTGAATCCTCAATCCGTAAAACATCCGTTACTTGACCAGCTTGGCAACATTTTTGATTCCCTTCTAGACGAGATGACGTCAGGTATGGCCGACATTGACCTTGTACGTTTTGTACTCCAAAGTCGTTCTCTTCAGTATCCCATTTCATTACCGTTTATGCCACGTCATGAATTGACTGCAGAAAAGATTTGGGGCGAAGTACAGCGCCTCTTACAATCCAATGAACAGGTCAACCTTTAGGATGGTATGCAAGTACATGTGGTTCATGTGGGTATGCCACAAGGCGGAGTGGCCTCGCGCAAGAGGAAACACTACGGATTCAAATTGTCCAAGTCCCTAGACAGCAAACAATGTGTCCTGCGCATCAAGAACAAAGATTTTCTGTGCCTCGCCCGTGCTATAGTGACTGATATCGCTCGACAAAAGAAACATCCCGAGTGGAATTCAATTCGTCAAGGACGTAAACAGCAACAACTCCTTGCTTAACGATTACATCAAAAGGCTGGTGTGCGCGAAGGTCTCTGTGGGTTACCAGAAGTGGCCAAATTTCAAAACGTGATTGAAGATTACCAAATCATTGTCCTGTCTGCTAAACATTTCAATGCGATTGTCTACAAAGGACCGCGACGAGAAAAACAAATTTACCTGTATCATCACGAAAATCACTTTGACATCATCACTTCTGTCTCTAGCTTTTTGGGAAGGGGCCACTGATGTTTGGAATACAAGAAAGGTTACGGCAAAAAAGTGGAACACCGTTGCAACAAAGTATGTAAATGTTGCTTCACAGATGGGTGCACGGGTTGATGCAGAAAGTACCTTGGCGAGAGTGTCGGAGGTGAATGTTATGCCAACCACTGCCGACCGAATAGAGAGGGCCAATCTGTCTGTCAAAAATTCTACAAATGTAAAAAATGTAACAAAGTCTTGTCGCATCAAAAAAGGAAGCCAGAAGATCACATATGTGGAGGAAGGATGTGCTGGAATTGAGAAGAGTTTGTTGACCCAAATACGCACCGACGTTATATGAAACCGATCATCAATCAAGAAGAAGAGTCAAGCGAAACACGAGAAGCACACTCAAAATCGAAGAAAAAGAAAAAAGGGCAAACAAAGAGAAGACGGATTTCGGAAGAGATGATAAGCGATGAAGTTGAAGACGAAGACAGAGAAGAAGAGGAAAGGCAAGAGTATTTATTCTTTGACATAGAATCACGCCCAGACGAGGGGAGACATATCGCCAATTGGCTCATCGTGCAAGATGAAACAGGGTTTGAGATGGTCTTTAAAGGGGATGATTGTGTTGACCAATTCGGTAAGTGGTTGTTGGATGGAACCCACCAAGGTGCTATCGTCATTGCACATAATCTAAGGGGGTACGATGGATTTCTACTGTGTGAAAATTTCTACGAACAATGCCTGCTTCCAAGTCTGATCCTGAATGGTGCAAAAATCATGTCTATGGAACTAACAGAAGCTGAAATCAAGTTCAGGGACTCTCTCAATTTCCTGCCCATGCCACTTAAAGCGTTACCAAAAACCTTTGGCCTGACAGAGCTTAAGAAAGGCTACTTTCCTCACTTTTTTAATCGCAAGGAAAATCAGCAGTATGTTGGTCCTCTTCCGCCTATTGAAAACTACGACCGAGATGGCATGAGTACGAAAGAGCGTCAAGAATTCCTGAGGTGGTATGAAGAACGGAGAAACGCAGAATATGTCTTTGATTTTGAAAAAGAAATCGAGGAATATTGTCGTAGTGGTGTGGACATTCTGAGACGGTGTTGTTTACAGCTTAAACAGTTAATGGAGGAAGCGTGCAACCTCGATCCATTCAAGTACTGTGTTACCATTGCAAGTGCCTGTAACCGTGTGTTCAGGCAAGAGTTCCTAGAAAAAGACACCATTGGTCTCATTATTGCACAAGGGTACCAACCCGCCCGAAAATATTGTCATGGCCCTCCAGTGGTTGGCATGGATCCACCATCAGTCAGGTGACCAAATTTTGCATGCTATGAATGGAGGTGAACAAAGGATCGATAACAGCTATGTTGACGGTTATGATCCCACCAAGAAGATCATTTATGAATTCATGGGGTGCCTGTGGCATGGTTGTCGTAAGTGTTACCTACCCGACACAGTGAACCCAGTGAATGACACAAGTATGGAAGATCTCCTGGAAGGTACCATTCGCAACGTTGAGCGTTTCAAGAAGCTTGGATTCCGAGTAGAAGTAAAATGGGAATGTGATTTCAAGCAAGAACTTGGGATGAAATCTTTTGTTGAAAGCCTCAAATTTGATACGCCCTTAGAACCCCGGCATGCGTTTTTCGGTGGACGGACAAATGCTATCTGTCTCCACAAGAAAGTAAATGAGAACGAGAAGATTCATTACGTGGACTTGACATCATTGTACACTTGAACAAATAAGTATTGCGAAATTCCGATCCAGCATCCTGAAATTTTAACAAGTGAAGCCCCTTAATCAACCGTTCACCCCGTGAGTTCTTGGGCTGATCAAGTGTGACATCCTTCCACCCACCTTTCTGTTCCACCCTGTGTTCCCTACCGTGCCAATGGAAAACTGATGTTCCCTCTCTGCAGAACATGTGCTGAGAGCCTACAACAGACACCCTGCGAACATGCAGATGAAAAACGTATGCTGTCTGGAACCTGGTGTTCCATTGATATTGATAAAGCGTTGGAGCTGGGATACCGCGTGGTTCGAATGATAGAGGTGTGGCATTTCCCTCAGAAATCGTCCGAGCTTTTCACAGGGTACATCGATACCTTCCTTAAAATCAAGCAAGAGGCGAGTGGGTGGCCCTCTTGGTGTGAGACAGAGAACAACAGCACATCAAAGACTATGAAAGGAAAGAAGGTATCAAGTTGGACTATGGAAAGGTTAAGAAGAACCCTGGATTACGTTCATTGGCCAAGCTGATGTTGAATTCGTTTTGTAAGTATCATCTCTTACAGTTCGAAAATGATAATAATGATTACTTTACTTTGCTTCAATAAACTAATTATGGTTATTTTTCTTCTTTCAAGGGGGAAAATTTGGTGAACCTGATAACATGCCTCAAGTGGAGCTCGTCAAGGATCCAGAACGGTACTTTCGACTCCTCACATGCCGGTCAACTCAAGTGAACAACATTCAGTTTGTAAATGATGAGTGCGTAGAAGTTTACTACACGCATGGGGAAGGGTTCGTATCAGGATCACACAAGACGAATATTGTCATTGCTGCTTTCACGACAGCCCATGCAAAACTCAAACTATATTCTGTCCTTGAACGTCTACAAACAAGGGTCCTTTACTTTGACACAGATTCTGTTATCTTTACTAGCCAACCAGATGATTGGATGCCAGCCCTTGGAGATTATCTCGGAGAGCTAACGAATGAACTGGACGATGATGACTACATCACAACCTTTGTGTCCGGGGGTCCAAAGAATTATGCCTACCAAACCAAGAATGGTAAAACCACACGCAAAGTGAGAGGATTCACGCTAAACCTCAGAGGATCACAGAAATTGAATTTTTTAACCATGTGTGCATATGTCTGCAACCCTAATGAACAGCCTACCTTCCTGGAGAACCCACACTTCATCAAACGAGATGCAAAAACAAAAACAATACATACAGTTAACTTAAAGAAGAGGTACAAACTTGTGTATGACAAACGAGTTATTCACGGTTTCACAACATTGCCATATGGTTATCGCTGACTTTACCGTTCCATACTGGAGCCTACAATCTGAAATGGTGACGCTGTGGCGGATAGGTATGGCTATAAGGGGAGGTTTGGAGGCCATCTACAGCTCATTACACATTGGACAGTGAACATGAACAGACTGTATTTTTTCCTGGTGCGTGACTGCGCTCAAACACTTGTACAACGTACCTCTTTGCCAATCATTTCCTCTCACCATTGGCTGGATGTTTTGAAAGAAATAGGCACAATGCATTGGGGTAGACTGCTGAGCTTTTATGCTTATATGGCTCGAAGCAACGCACCTCTAAAAGAACAATATGTATTTCACCTAATGTTATGTGATACGTATCCATCGTATTATCCTACTCCCTGGTGGATGATTCGAGAAATAATAAAGGCTCCTTGGCTTATGTTAAGGAAAGGATAAAAGGCGGACTTAACAAGTTGTATTGGTCATTCGTAAGACAACCATGGGCAGTGCTACAAGTCGTCTTTGTGCAAGTGCAACTCCTACCCTGGCTTTAAATGATATTTGTCAGAGGATGCGCTGTTTAGTTGCATGTTGCGGTGGTCAAGTACACGTCGATTTAAGAGATGCGACAGAAGAACATGAAGAGGGGAACGAAGAAGAAGAATACTATCCGTCACACGAATCGTTTACTAGAGAAACTGTATTATGAATTTGATCGCCCTTCCGCATTAGGTGGAGTACAAAAGTTGTATCGAGCCGTACGTCAGTATGGACTAACCCGCTTACAAGTTGTTCAGTGGTTGCAGCAACAACCTGGCTACACTCTCTACAAACCAGCACGAAAACGATTTCGTCGCAATAGAGTATTTGTCAACGGTTTGGATGAACAGTGGCAAGCGGAGCTGGCAGATCTTCAGAATTTGAGTCGGTGGAATCATGGTCACAAATACTTGTTAACTTGCATTGATGTCCTATCCAAGTATGCATGGGTGGTTCCATTGAAATCTAAGTCTGCTTCGGCTTTGGTAGCAGCCTTTACAAGCATATTTAAGCAAGGACGTAAGCCGGAAAGGTTGCAGACAGATGCAGGGCACGGAATTCATGAGCCGTAGCTTTCAAACATTTCTCAAGAATCATTATGTTCGTCATTTTGTCACATACAACGAGACGAAGGCGCTATTGTATACGCATTGCGTGCCTATAGTGTTGTGTGCATGACTGAGAAAAGCATGTGCTCGCCCACCTTGGAGGACAGTTGAAATACATAGCTGTGTTCTGCCACTTGTTTTTGTTTATTGCTTTGTGTTACAATAGGCGCAAATAGTTGAACGATTCAACAGGACCTTGAAACATCTTCTATGACGGTTATTTACTATGAGCAGCTCGTATCATTACCTGGACAAGTTAGACAATTTGGTGAATGAGAACAACAATCAGAGCAAACATCGTAGTATAAAAATGAAACTCACAGATGTGACAGTTTTTAATGCTCAAGACGTGTGGAGAACCTTGTATGGTAAACAGGCCTCGATCATAAAATAAAAATTAAAGGTGGGAGACCAAGTCAAGATCAGTAAGTACAAACGTGTCTTTCAGAAAGGATATCTTCCGTCTTGGACAGAGGAATCATTTACGGTCGCACAGAGACTGCCACGAAACCCACCCGTGTATCATTTGAAGGAGGAAGACGGTGAGCGGATAAGAGGAACATTTTACGAGGCTGAGTTACAGAAAGTGACCGAAATTTCAGATCATCTGTTTCGCATTGAGAGAATTTTGAAACGTCGAGGAAAAGGCGCCAACAAAGAAGTGTTGGTGCATTGGAAAGGTTGGCCAAAGAAATACGACAGTTGGATTCCATATAAACAGTTGGTTTCTCTGCAGCAAAAATGATTCCAGATGATGATTTTTAGGTGATGCTTCCTAGCAATGCCAATACGAATTTGTTCCCAACCAACTCAACGTCATACTGTCGTGTAGCATTACCTCGACAAATCCGTTTAAAAGATGAAGAGGATTGGGAAGTTGGACTTCATAATGTAATCTACCCATTCTCGTGGTTTGAAGTTCCCCACGAATGCAATCATCCACATTTCATGCTCCGACGATCTGGTACCCAAGAAGTAAAGAGAATAACTCTACCTGTTGGAAGATATCGTTCAGCACTGGACGTGATAGAAGGTATACTGCAATGTGTGCAAAGACAAACCCTTCACATTGCCGTGGATAATGAATGGAACATTACCTTCACAACTCAAGAGGAATGGATGTTTGTGGCCAAGCCTGTGGCGCAAGCTCTTGGCTGGATGACCCAAGAAAACAAAGTCCGAGAAAGCACCATGTTTGCATTGAAGATTCATTCTACCCTTGGACAGATTCCTACTTATGGTTATGAATGGTGTGCGTTACCGCTTCGTTACTCATTCACATTTCCCCGGACATTCTTAATTCCTTTAACCGTTTCTTAATGTCAATGCACACACAGAGTAGTGCAAGTGCAAACCAATCTCATAGAGCCACATCAAGCGGGTGAAAAACAGTTGCATTTGCTATATGAAATGGTACCACACGGTAGATTTGGCGACACGTTAATGGAAGAAGCGACGCACATCAGTTATTTTCCTTTACGAACCAAAACATTTCAGACCGTTGAAATCTACTTAACAAGTAGTTGTGGAAAGCTGCTTTCATTCCAAGGTGGTATCGTATAAACGTAAACGTGACACTTCATTTTAGACGGCGTACAAGATGAGTAACAGTTTTTACATCGTTGTAACCACTGACGCAAGCACAGCTCAGTACCCTGAAAACAAACCTGCCAAGTTTAAGATGCAACTTCTAAATCAACAGCACTTAAGTGAAGACTGGGAAGTGGCAATGACACACATCACTTACCCACATACTTGGCAAAATGGGCAAAGTCAGCAACTGTCTTACCTGTTAAGCTGTAACAGCGATTCACCATGGACCCTACCCATCTATCAACCAAGTGGCATTTATCGAACAGTTGATGACTTGGTCAATGGTATGGTGACAGGACTCCAGAGTGCATTTCCAGATATTTATCTGAAAAGTGGAAAAAGGATCAAGCGCATCGGTGGAAGTGACTGCTTCTACATTTACTCCAAAGCTCAACATTACTACGAATTCAAGTTACCTCCAACATTTCAAGTAACGTTGCCCAAGAATTTAGCTCAGGCATTAGGATACTTGAACCATCATGGTCGGGTACCGGCTCTATATCAGATCAGTCTTCCCACTATTGTCCAACTGAATAAGAATCAGAGTGTGACAGTTACCGCTACTACGACCACTGTGCGGCGAGACGATGAATTGGTCTGGAGTATGTTAAGCAGTTCAGACGATGTACATCTACTCTGACCTAATAGAGTCCCTTGTAGTGGGGGATGTACAAGCGAATATACTTCGAACCATAGTACCTCGTGGTCAACCTGGGGAGGTGGTAGCAAAGGAAATAAAGACTCCTACTTACCATCGACTTCGTACATATGTATTTTCTTCCGTGGAGATCAATATAAGAAGTGACACTGGCCATCTGGTACCATTTGCGTTTGGCACTGTACGAGTAACACTTCATTTTCGGCGTCGTGCAATTCTCTAAGATGTTTCTACCTATGAATCATCAATTTTACCCTTACCAACAACAAGTAATCCCCTTTTTCCAACGAGGGAAAGGAGACATAAGTATTTTTGGAGGGACACATCCTTACGGCCAAAGAGGTAATGAATTAGGAGGAATGTTTCGTTCCCTATTCCGTACAGCCACACCCTTTCTCAAGACAGCTGCCAAGAAAGTAGGAAAACGTTTACTCAATACAGGAGTGGATACAGGAATGCAAATTGCAAAAGATGTCATCAATGGTCAGTCTTTGAAGAAAGCAGCGAAAGCGAGGGCAAAGACTGCCAGTAAACAGTTTCTGACGGGTGCTTTCAAGGACCTTACGCAACAAGGTCGTGGGGGGAGACTACTTAAGCGCAGACGGAAAGCAACTCCTGCCAGTTCAAGACAGATGAAGAAATGGAGAACATCACCTTCAAAGTTCAAGAACATTTTCGACTAAAGATGGCCTCAGCTCACTTTCTCTCGGCCCCCGGTGAAAATTCGAGCTTACAGCTATTTCAAGTACCGGTCACGGATGTTTACATTCTCAAACGTAAATGGGTGGATTATGAACCAGTTCAAAGTGGAACCAACCCTATCGAGTTTGTCATCAAGCCTCTATCTGATTACATTGACATCAACAAAACAGAACTGCGATTGGTGGTGAAGATTACCAAAAGGAATGGCGGGGATACAGGAGGTGGAAAGAAATATACTTTGATCAACAACGCGCTTCATTCGCTCATCAAACAGTTTACCATCAAGTTGAACGAAACACTTGCCACAGAACAGTCCGACACACAGGCGTACAATGCCTACATCAAGACCTTGCTTAATTTTACTGAACAGGTAAAGAAATCTTACCTAACCAAAGCATTGTACTACAAAGACACAGCAGGATATATGGATGTGGCAGAGAACACTTCTGACAATAACTGGGGACTCAAGAAGAGGAGTGTATTTACCAATGCTGGTGCTGAAGTAGGGTTGGTTGGCGTCCCCCTGTGTGATCTGTTCAACACCAGTAAGCTGCTGCTGGACAATATAGAAATCAAAATCAAGATTGATCTGAACAGCGATGAATTTGTTCTCATGGGCGGAGAAGAGGCCAACGATTGCAAGATAAGCATAATTTCAAGCACTCTCGGAGTCCGCACAGTACGCGTAGCTGACGGTACCAAACTAGAGCATGTTAGTATCATGCAAGGACGGTCAGGACAAAAGGCCCTACCTGCTATCTACACGCTGACAAGGACCCCAACACACGCTAGAATTATCCCCTGGGGTGTGCTGAATCATACCGAGACGGATCTCTTCAACGGACTTATTCCTTAAAGCATCATATTTGGAATGGTACGAAATGATGCCTACAATGGTAGCTTGGCAAGAAATCCTTTCAATTTTCAGCTGTTTGATGTGAATGCAGTACGACTGACAGTCAATGGTGAAGAAATCCCTTATTCAGTGATAGATTTGACAGGTGGAAAGAGAATCGATGGGTACAATACACTCTTCTCAGGCAGTGGTGATATGAACTGTGGCAATGGTATTGATATTGACAGAGAGGATTGGGAAGGTGGATACGGCTTATTCCGCTTGGATACCACTCCTGCGGGTAGTGGCCATTCAGACCACTCGATTCCCCATCGCAGCGGTAACGTCAATTTGTATCTGAAATTTGGAGTACCGACACCAGAAGTTTTAAATTTAATCGTATACGCAGAATTCCAAAATCATTTGGAGGTTGACCGCAATAGATGCGTGGTATACGATCTTTCTCAACGTGCTTGAAGATGCATACAACTCAAGAATTACGGCAAGCGTCAATGCACGATCCTGTCCTAGCACCTATCATGAAAGAAGTATTTCCAAGTGACAAGTCACCAATCGTCGATACGCATCCTACAGCAATGATTGCAAATACAGATCCTCATAATCAACCTGGAACGTATTGGATTGCGATGTACTTTGTATGCCTCAAGAGAGCGAATTCTTTGACAGCTATGGATTTCCTCCTGAGAGCTATGGTATGGGTGGATACGTACTGAGGGGAACAACATTTTACAATGACAAACCGACGCAAGGCTTAACCTCAGATGTGTGTGGAGACTATTGCCTGTTTTACTTACTTCATCCTGCACGAAATGTGGATTTAAACACTATTCAAAACAAATTTCTGCGATATGATTCCAATGGAACGATCCACAAGTAGCACAATTTGTACACACCTAAATACAGTTGTTAACGAATGTTAGGAATGAAAACGTCTCACAATTTGAGGAGCAAGCTTGTAAATCCTTCAAATGTTGGCGTAATCAATAAAATTTTGTTGATGCTAAAATGAATGATGTGTGCGCGTCTTTGATACATCACTTTAAAAAGGAACATCGATCAACAAGTTATCATAACGTTGCTGCTTTTCATTGCGATAAGATGTCCCAATTTAAATGTCCAAGCAGTATTATGATAGTAGGGCCAAGTCAGTGTGGAAAGACGACGTTTACGAAACAGTTACTTGAACAAGCGGATTCTTTATTTGAACGGCCTATTCGTAAAATTGTATATTGCTGTGGACAATGGCAAGAATGTTTTAGGAACATGACAGCTCAAGTGACATATGTGGAGGGTATTCCCGAAGATATTCCTAGTTTATTTCCTGCAAACTGCCGACCAAGAATACTCGAACTGGATGATTTAATGAGAAATTGCAACGATGACAAACGTATTCTCGATCTGTTTACTAAGGTGTCTCATCACTGTGATGTAACCTGTATTTATTTGACCCAGAACCTTTTTCCACCTGGAAAGTTTTCGCGGAGTATCTCTCTGAATGCACACTACATCATTGCTTTTAACAGCCCTCGCGATACGCTGGGTTTTCGAACGTTGGCTCAGCAGGCATTCGCAGGAAATGTACCTTACGTATGAGAAAGCTTTCAAGATGCGACGTCAAACCCATTCGGTTATCTTGTCTTGGATTTACATCCTCGTACACGAAATATTCAACGGTTACGGACAAGGATATTACCAACATCACATTCTTATCCCGTGATTTACGTAGACAAGAAATGTCATAAAACAGAGGAACCACTACCGGTGGATTTCAGTTAACGTGATGACTTGCTGCAGGTCACGTCGCACAGCAAAAGGGACAAGAAAAAATCAACGTGGTGGCAATATGGTGTTACGCCATGGTACCACCACCCAATCTAACGGGGTTAATAGAAATCGCGTGAGAGTATCCAAACAGTCAAGAGTCCTACAACATTTACCCTTTCTTTGTACTTGTTTCAAGAGTAATGGAAAACAGCGGAAAGACATGAAAGCACATGCGAACAAAGGGCAAATGGAAGCCATTGGTGAAATCGCTCTAAACCTCCTTAAAGGCAACATTGTGATACCGAATTCATCATTTAAACGGTTGAAGCCACACAAGTCAAAGCTCCTCTATTTGACTCGCAAGAAACCAAGTCTTGAGCGGAAAAAGGAAGTGTTGAATCAAAAGGGAGGATTCTTGTCTACCCTTGCTAGTTTGATTGCTCCTCTTGCTACCGAGTTGTTAGGAGAGGTGTTCAAGTGAAGCACGCGCAAAAGATGGTGATGGTACCTGAACATTTATTGCAAAGTATGGAAACAGAACACCGGTTGAATGCACCAGCTCAGCTTCCCACTTTGACACGTTTAGATCAAGACATGAAACAGATCATGGACTCGTCTTTACCTGAAGATCAAAAAGTGCTATTGTTGGATCAACTTTTGCAAAGGTATCAAGGGTTGGCAAAACAGATGAAAACTGAAGCGATTGTGAAACCAACAGTGGTGATGCCTAAGTCAGAGCCATTACCTGCTAAGGAGTCTACCCCCAAACCAGAGACAAAATCTACCAAAGTCTCTAAACCATTGAGGGGTACTCCTCTCAGTACTAAAGGGTCAAAAATTCCCATCCGAATCGAAACATCGCCTTCCATTTCAACTGAAGAATCAGCGCATGCACTCATGATAGATACACCACCAGATTCCAGGCGTAAAACAGGAAAACGTCTTTACAAGGCAAGAACACCCTTGATGTCGAGATTACGAAGCAATGCAAAATGGGAACCGTACTAAACTGGAAAAACCTGTTTACCTAAAGAGAAAGATATAAAACAGAAGGATATGCTTGCTATGGTTATTGAGTCCAGATCATGGCACCAAACATCGCTGAAAATAAAAGCAACTATTGTGACGAGGAAAGAATAAAGGAAGCGTACTGGATCTGTTTTGCGTTCTTGGTGTATGAGGACATTTTTAAAAAGGAACAACTTTCATTGCATGATCATCGAAACGTGACGTCATTTTTGAAGGAAGCAGCTTTGGATAAATATCGCAGCGATGTTTATTGGTTGTGGCACGATTTATTAGATGTGTTGGATGCAGTGGCGCCGTATGAACAAGACTGGATCGATAACACACAACCACATGAAGAGCGGAAACACATTGAGAAAGCGCTTCTGCAACCTGACCAGTTTTGCAAAACCTGTTGGTACTGGTTAGACTTGATCATTAACGACACTGATGAGGCTGACAGGTGATAAACTGGTTTTTAAAAACTGTATAAAGTGACCATGACTTTGATCATCACACATCACTTTCAACTGACTGCTCCCAAGAAACACTTCCAAGATGAGTTACTCAAAATGTGGACTCTGCCTCCAAGACCTCGAAGTGATCAAACCCGCCTCTGGTATAGCATACATTCGGTGTTCAAATTGGAAAGAATGTCCGTTCTTCTGCCCTGAAGAGAGTATCCATGTTTATCAACAATGCGTGTGTGACCGTGTGATCCCTGAGTACAAAGTATGTGAAGGTGGTAAGTCGCTACTGAGCAAGAGCGTTTACCCAAAACACACAATCTTTATTCGTGCCCAGAAATTATACAGTGTTACATTAATACAAGAAAGAAAAATTACTAAAGAAGAGGGCTCAGCCACTTAGAAAGAGCAAGCTAGTAAGTAAGTAAGTAATTTATTTAGTGTCAAATACACAGGGGGTGGTCTCCCAGTCCCCCGAGCCACAGGCTCATGATATAAGTGTTTGACAGTAATCGAGCTAATCGAGCTAAGTGGCTGGGCCAAGCGGAAAAATTTGCAAATATCCTACATTAAAATAGAACTAAGGACATGATTTACCATTCACACACACACGCACACACACAAAAATAACAATAAACAAGGGGAAGTGCAAACGCAAAAACCGGAAAATAAAGTACATCAATGAGCCAGTCAGTAGTTGGAGATAAGCGATTCTTTTAAGAGGACTTTGAAACAGGTACGACTCTTGAATTTTAATGACGAACAAATGGACACGCCCACGTTAAGGGTTTCAAGATCAGCAAAGAATCCATTCAGGCCTTACTTTACATGTAGAAGAAAGGAAATGTGCAGACACTTTCAATGGGGGTGATGAAATGCCTGCGGACGCATATTATCAAAGGGAACCTCCGGTGTACAAACCAAGAGAAACTGAGGTGGACATGACGACAACATATGGGAAACAACTGCAAAGACCCAAGCTTCAGAGACAATTTGCCAGAATCGATAAAGTGACTGATTTCATGTAAAATTCAGGACCATCATTCTCTTTGGAATTTGATTGTAATATCTTATCATATTTATTCAGTAAAATTAATGGTGTTCATACAAAATATTGTCCCGTGTCCGTTTTTGGGTGCTGCTAATTTGAACAGTGACAGGGAAAAAAACCGGTTTGACGAGTTTGTCTAGTCTGAGATATTAAGGAGATCATTTGAATACTTAATTGTGCCAACTTGTTTGACCATGACGTCAGTGCTTTCTCATTGATTCTCAACTTATCCATTCTTTCTTTCCCTATATATTTGCTATACTACCCGGCTGGTTGGGCGGAAACGTAACCACCAGAGCACAGTACACTTGACTAATAAACAACAATCTCCATTTTCTACCCACACTTGCATCTCATTAAACCCCTCTTCCACCTAGATGGCTTGTATCTCATTAAACCCTTTCCTATATCTACTTTATGTCATGTCAACTTATTCAACGCTTAAAACCGGTTTAGGTGACCCCTGAATCTGTTTGAATACATGAATAAACTTGGTCTAGTATTCGGGACATACTACTGTGATACCAGAATCTGGTATCACAAGACAGCGGCATTCAAAGAAATTCCACAGGCTCCCTTTCTTTCTTCCTCGCCCCCATGCTATACCGCGCTCCGCTCGCCCGGCTCGCCGATTTTTCTTTTCGTCCTATACCCCACTTGGGAGCCTGCTCACAGGCTAGTTAAGTTTGTTTACGCCTACAGGACCAACCTTGAACCACTCTTTCGCTTGAAGCGACTCTGCCTTTAAGTTGTTGATGGCAGCAAAATAAAAGGCAGAATCGTCTTCATTCATTTTCTCAGGTCTCTTCTGGGCGTAGAGCTTGTAGACCAATACAGGAACTTTTTCTGATCCATCGGTGGCAAACATTTTAGGCGGCATTGCCCTGACATCGCGGAAGTCTGAACCGATCCTTGTTTTGGTTTGTCTTTCATTAAACTTCAAATATTCCTCGCCATCTGCTGTTTTCTTCTAACTTCAACTTTACATCGCCCCAGCACATGTCTCTATGTTCTTTGCAGCCTCTGAGCCCAAAATGCATGTTGTTTTATCAGAGTGTGTTTAAAATCGTTTCGGGATTTCGTGTACCGAGGAGGCCTTTTTCGTAGAGTGTATTCCAGATCAATCAATCAACCAATCAATCAATCAATCAATCTTTATTTGTACTCACACTTGCTCAAAAATAAAATTACAACAACGAAAATATTAAAAGTAATAATTAGAGTACTGGCTGCCTGGAATGACCATAGAGGCTAGCGGAGCCAGGCAGCCAGTTGACATCAGTACTAAATAGAAATAAAATACAGGTCAGCAAGAAAGCTGAAGCAAAAATGCACACATAAGTCTAGAATAGTTAAATTTAAATATGAATACAAAACAGTAATATAAGAAGAGTACACAATAGCTATGGCAACTAATAACAAGCTATATATGAAACTATAGCAGAAAAAAAAAATTCATTCAATTCAATTCATCACTGTTTAAAGCTATCGAAGCTTTTCGCTTGTTTCCTTTTCCTTTTTTCTTTAACTCTTTCTGTTTGGACAGGAGGACTTTCCTTGTTTTCTCAAATACGGGGTCATTCATGATACTGGCAGAGTAACTGTTTTTCTCTAGATGTCGTTCAAAACTTGCCAATAGACTTCGGAGCGAACAAGGCTCATAGTCTTTGCCATCTTTGGTTCTGACCGAAATAATAAACTAGCATATGTATTCGTTCAACTCCAATGCTGGAATTTCTTCAATTTTTTTAGTTCATTCATGGTTCCTGAAAGGGTTTGCAAAATTTTTACATCTGTTGTGTTTTTTGTA
This sequence comes from Pavona decussata, assembly GCF_977016875.1. Taxonomy (NCBI): domain Eukaryota; kingdom Metazoa; phylum Cnidaria; class Anthozoa; order Scleractinia; family Agariciidae; genus Pavona; species Pavona decussata. The sequence goes on along the minus strand of NW_028145512.1, from coordinate 1,663,569 downwards.
ACGTGCCTTTGTTTTCTTGTTCTGCAATAAAATTGTCAACCGAACCGGTGCCCACAAACCTTTCCGACATCTTGAAAATAAAACGGCGGCTTGCCAGTTTTCGCGCCAAGGATGACGTGGCGGCTTCCCGTACGATCACTCTTCACCAGTGAAAAACATCGTCCGTCCAATCAGACGCCGCGAGCGATGATTTTTCACTAGTGAAAAATCATCGTTCGCATCGCTGATTGGCTGTGACAAAAAAAAAAAGGATTTTTTCATCACTTTCATCTTTTTTTTATATTTTTATTTTTTATTTAATTTATTTGCCACACACAATTAAGTTACAATGATTAATAAATTACAATGATTAGTTAGAAATTACAATGATTTCTGTGAGTAAATCTCAGTACTTATAAAATAAAAGATCTTATTGTGTGTCCGTAGGGTGACGTAGCACGCCTTGATCAAACTTTAGAATTCATCGATTAATTTGCACGCTTTCTCTCAGGACCAAACACGTCACGTGGTGCAAAATCGGACGGCGTTATTAGACGATAAGAGTAGTTCGACTTGATAACCGTGCCCCGAATTTATTCGACGATAAAGAGAAAGATATCATATTAGAAGCAATTAGCTGCGTATTCTTCTTCAATCATAGAAAATAATAGAATAAAATAGTTCTTTATTTAAACACGGTAAAATTCATCAGGAGTATAAAAATTAGAAATAACTTAACTATCCTAAACAAAATTCAAAACCTAACTACAACTAATCTAACTAAAACCTGTTTTTTCATGAATGCCGTGTATACTCTAACATTAAAAATGAACATTGACTAATCTTTTGAATTGACTTAGAGATTTAGCTTTTCTCATATCACAGGGCAGGCTGTTCCAGAGAACTGCTCCGCTATAACTAAAGCTGTTTTTCATGAAATTAGTTCGCAGAAACGGGACAAAGTAAGGGTTATTGGCCTGGAACGAGGGAATATATCACATATCCCCGAGGGACTGGTCAATAACACGCTTATTTTTTCGGTTGGTGAGGATTCCTAATAGAAACAAAGACCTTAAATAATTAAATGCTTATTTTATACCAGGTCGAAGTGTAATACATAACATTTTTTAATGACAGTAGTAGGCAGTGAGATTTCGGCTGTAAAGATGTTTTTCTCAACTGTTTTCTTTCGATGTTTTCTTTGGAACTTTGGATTATTCACACAATAATATGTATAAACAATTGCTTTTGTCTGCTGGTATGCGTGGTAAACATGTTTGTCACTCTTGCATAATCACTGCATTCAGTACACTACACGTGGTTGAGCGGCTGCTGTTAAAATTTGGAAATAATGCGCAGTCGGCTATCGTTCCGTGTGGAAACAACGATGAGCGATTGTGAAGATGAAATCTTTTTTAACCGAAAACTTCTTACACTGTCTTTGCTGAACGAATTAGTGACCGTATTCCTGCAAATGTAAAGAAAGCTACCAGTGGGACAGTTCGAGTATAGAATGAGTGGTCGGATGAAAAAACCTCCCTTCCAACTACAGTTTGAGTTTGTTGTTGCGCCTGTTATTGAATTACTAGCAGTAGTAGTAGAAGTAAAAGTTATGTTGTTAATTTTTTCATTATAATAAACGATTAAGAACTCGTTGAAATTTTTGAGAATACTTAATAAGGAGAATAAGTCGAGCGGTATATGGCGAGGAGGGGGAGAATATATATTCCTCCCCCCCCCCCCCCCCCTTCGTCATAATCCCCTCGTCCGTTGTTATCAGCTATTAGAGACCTTAAGATAGAGGTTTTTCGGCATATCCCGCGAACCGCGAACGTCAAGAAGTCATGTGACCAGTGCCTTGCCGTCAGGTTTGCGGTTTGAGGTTCACGTTTGAACGTCAAGACCACGCTCTAGAGGTAAGTGATTTACCGCAAGTTTTTTTGCACCATAAAACATCACAATCCCACGTTTGAGAGCAAACACTACTTTTTAGAACTATTTCGCTTATTAATTATCGAGTTCTTTTTCATAGAAACGTAATTTTGAAGACGATTTCTCAGCTAAAATAGAAGTGATCGAACGAAAGAATTAAAAACAAACATGGCAGCCGGCTATTTGTTGCTGGAACTGTTTCGCCACCCGGATTACTTTGTGGTTGAACTACGATAAACAAAGTAAAATAAAAGCAGATTTCTGATGATATGTGAATGCCTACTAGAAATAAGAAATCGAGATCTTCATCGCTCGAAGATAAGCCTTCAGAACTGCTATGTAGTCTTGTCTGATTTCAAGAAGGTCAGTGATTTAGTGTTCTGCTCTCATTAATCATTAAAATCCAACAAACACATCAAAATTCACATCTCACCTTCGAGCAGCAGCCATCTTTTTTTTTTGTACTAATTTCTCATAATTCACCAGTGCTATCACCAGTGGATCTTAAGTCTCAAGTATGGGCAGACGGCTAACGTCAAACCGCTAACCGCAAACCGCGGTTTGGTGTTTGCGGTAAGATGGCCAAACCTCGATCTTAAGGTCTCTATTGTTTTCAGCCCCGCCCTCCCCTTTAACAACTAAAGCCGCACCCAGCATTTCAGACAGTTAGTAATTGACAGAGGCTATTGAATATATTTAACCGAAAAGAACAAAGGAAACCGAGCCAACTGAAAAATAATAGTTTGTTAATAGAGTCCCTCAGGGAGTAACGCGTTTCATTTCGTTTAACAAATTTGGCGGATAAATATTCAGGAACAAGACCATTTAAAGACTTGTATACCATTAAGGCTTTCTGTATTTGAAATTGAGTGCTCAAGTCTTCTCCAATCGAGTTGTCTAATTAAACGGTTAGCGTCGGCATCATAGCTAGAAAAGGTTAAAACGCAAGCGGCACGGTTCTGAAGCTTCTGCAGCCTGTCAAATAATGTTTTTGTAACTTAACATACCATGTCTTTACCTGTTTTAACTCCTTCCCAACAGTTTATATGTTTTTTTTTTCTTTTTATAAACTTAAGAAAGCATTCGATCAATTCATTCTAATTAACTCGCATTAGTATCTGAACCCCTAAACAGTTGACTCTTGTGCATGCCTTCATTTTATCGAAGACACCCACTTCACTAAATCCACATGAGGGGACTAGGGGTGAAGACTACACGGTCTACATGGGTATCGTTTACCAAGATAAATTCGTTACAAATAATTTCAGTTACTAAGAGAAAGTTTTCATGTTGATCTTGATCAGAGCTTCTTGAGTGGTTGGCGCACCTCGAGTCTTCACTCGGTCTTAAAACCCCATATTTTGTTTGTTTTACTGTGATGTTGAGCACTTCAGTTGATGTCTTCGTAGTCTTGGTAATTTACCATGATAAATTACCTTGGGGAAAAAACCACGTCACAAATACGAAATGCACGGTAAAAGGGTAATTTACCACGTAAAAGCGCTCGATGTGACGGCATCTACTGTTAGCTCCCTGAGCACATCAGCCTTTTGCTTTCGTTTTGCTTTAGTCTGTTTTGGCTTTTCTGTTTTTGTAACTTCACTTAACTTATTTATTTTATCTTTATTAGGTACTAAAAAAACGCATATTACAAATCTTTTATCAAATACAAGGTTGATTCTGAGTTCTTTGTGTTGATCTCCCTTGCGCGGAGAAAAAAAAAGAGTGGTGTGCAGCCGATATTACAATTTGTTCACAATTTCTTGGTGAGTTGTCTTCTAATCTTGCAAAAACAAAATTGTTTTACGAAAAAGCTGGAAGTAACATACGATACCTTTGCTGAGCCAAAAAATTAAGGTTAGGCAAGGGGAACAGAGTTGGAGAAGCCAATTTTTCAAAAGTGAGTTGTCATAATGGGTAATGTAAGAGAATCGTAAGTTATTTGAGAGATTAGAATGGAGACTAAAAAAAGCAGGACCAACAATTGAAATCATTGTAGTACAACAAAATTCTGATGTTATTACGCAATATTTCGGGATTTTTTTTCCAGAGCCTTACCCGAGTTGTCCTAATATCTAGGATAAGTAAGGCGTGTCAACAAATGCAAGTAATTAGAGTAATACTGAACACAAAAGGCCACCATCGAAGATGTGTCACCCTCCCTTTGTTTTGCTTTCATTAACTGGGTCTCGGCACATTCTGTTCGTGAAGTCAATCTTTGCACGCAGTCCAAGCTGACTGGTTACATGTTAAGAAAATCAACAATGCAACAACTTCCTAGTTCCCAAATCCGTATGTCTAAACATTCGTTTGTAGACAGCGTGCCCGATACTGTTAAAGACATCTGTCAAACAACTAAAGTTAGTCGGAGGGATTGGAATGTATTGGATTAATAACTTCATTTTCACACGGTGAATTCATCGGTACAGAATAAAAAATTACGAAAACTATCCGGCCTTAATATACTCTAGGATTTACAAACTACCTGATAAAACGCGGGTCAAGCAATTTCGACAGACTAGCGCCTAGCTTTATATTCAGACCCTGAATAACATTCTGTTTAAACGTTTTCCATGGCTACAGCCAGAAGAGATCACCGGTCCCTAAAATTCAATACACTCACTCACTCACTCACTCACTCACTCACTCACTCACTCACTCACTCACTCACTCACTCACTCACTTACTTACTTACTTTCTTCCTTACAATACTAGTTACTTATGCTAGTAATAATTACGGGGAAATAAAGTCATAAATTATGTATAAAGAAGCTGTTTTTCTTTATTTTAATTACTTATTATTTTTTCATTAAATGCCCTAGATTTTACAATATAAAAAACAGAGCAACTATTATATCTAATATTATTATTCAACAAATTGAAACACTGCCCACACAACAGATATCCTGCGATATACATATTTTCGAGTGTCGGGGAGAATAATGGCAGAGCGCTTTAAACAATGCAGAGATTGCATCGCTTGGAGAGGTTAGTGTAGGCTCTGGCCTTTTCGATGACTTTCCATGTGATGGTAAACTCTTAATTCTTTTCTTTTAACTGCCACATGTATTTACTCAGATCAGTGTCGTTCTTCTTCTTCTTCTTCTTCTTCTTCTTCTTCTTCTTCTTCTTCTTCTTCTTCTCGTGTGTAAATGACTGCTGGTGGTTCCTCCATCGGGTTTTTAAATTCTGTGGCAGTCACCCCTACCGTAGGTCTCGGTGTTACCACTGGTTGTAACCTCTGCTTGATACACGATTCACTGGTTGTAACCTACATCCTTACATATTTTTTTACCATAAAAGATAGGCCTGTTGTTAAAACGTTTATCTTTGTTGTTCCACATTATAAGTCATCACTCTTTTTCAGTGTCAGTCTTCAAATTCTGACCACCACTGAAGTAATTCGGAATAAAAACCGAGAGGGGATGGAGAGATCGTGAACGTGAATAATTAATTGTCATATCGTATTGTTGTCAGGTATGTTAGGAAAGAGTTGGCGGGTCTGGCAGTGCTTAGGGTTGATACTCATCCACAATTGATCCCCGAGGATGATTACCAGCCGTTTCCACAATCCGCGCAAGGAGTACTCTGACTTGCAGATTATCTCCGTTGTATTTGTTCTTCTGCTCAATTTTATTGGACGCCGCACGTTGTTTTTTGTTTTTTTTTGTTTTTTGTTTTAATATCCTATGCTCTGCACGCTTTATTGAGGCCTATTTATGAACACTTCCAGTTGGTATGTTTATTTTTATTATTTACCAGATAGGCCACTCAATTTAAATAACAAATATATCTGATTATTCAACGTAGTTGCTTCTTCCTGTCATTAAGTAAAGAACTGTTTTTTCATAGGAAGGTCGACTCATCAATTCACAAGCTGTGATTTTAAATTAATTCCGGCTGCATGGTGCATGAGTAATATGATGATAATCTCCGCTCTCTCCTCCACGAAAGCATTTGATATCGATCACCATATTGAAAGTTGGACCTCAAGGTAATTAGTCGGTGTTTTGACGCTCTCCATTGTGCGCTTTCCATGCTGCCGATGCTTTAGTCCCAGATTGCTGTCTACACTCGCGCTCTTTTAAGACTTCTTATCATTTAATAGCACCACGTTTGTGAATAGGACTTGTTCTAAAGGATTATTAGAAGATGAGACAAGCTAACGGTAAATCTACATACATCAGAACATAACATGAATAAGCACACGCCGCTATGAATATACTTAATTTGCAGACGTTCATCCAAATCAATAGTTTCTTTTATTTTGTAATTGAAAAGCTGTACGTGCCGGAAATTTTATAAAGTCTTGTACGAAAAAAAAAATATAACTAAAAATTCTTACTGTAAAAGGGGACAATTTATCTAATCGCTTTGTTGTATTCTTTCTTACTTAATAGGTCGCGAAATGTACCTTAGGCTTGAGATCTACGTCTTGACACTCGGCTAACAAAGGTTATATTTGAGAATTAGAACCTGAAAAGTCGTTTTATTTTATTAGACATAAAAGCAAATCCGCGTAGGAGAAAGTAAAGCTCAAATTAATGAGACAATGGCACACAAATGACAATTTGTGGCAGTGGAACCCGATTATTTGCGAATCAGTTAATGATGATAAAATGACACCATACAAATTTCCATAGACCATATCTTCAAGTGCTTGATGGATATAACATTATAGCGTTTTGAATTATACTACCATTAAAAGATCCTTTCTATTTGTGCCAACTATTTTTTTTAGGCGAGTTTTTATAAAACTCCGAAAAAGAAAATGAACAGAAACTGTCACACAACGGGTAAGTAACCGAATAGATAAATATGTTTGAGGAAGTAGTTCAGACGTAAATTTAGAGGCTACCGGGTATGACTGTTCACAACATTTTTGTTAGAAGTGAAGATCAAAGGCAAGAAAAATGTATTTATCAAAGATGGCTGGTCCCGCTTTGATAGCACTATGATATTTTAAGAGTGTTATCATCATGTTATAAAGCCAGTTGTTTGTTTGTGTCATTAATCGACAAGGAGGCTTTTAGGCAGGAGATTATAATACGTTGCTTGTTATTCTAAAAGCTCAGGTCTGTTTACGCCAAATAACGCTTTCAACTCAATCCAAGTATGAGCTCTTTATTGGTTAGTGCGAGGGAATTTTCGAAAATAAAATCATTTCAGGTTACAGATAACAAAAATATGATGCACAACATTGGCGGCCTATTTACATATTCAGCAAATCAATCTCCTCAGTGATAGTCGGTTATTTAATACTTGTTTTATTCGAGCTGCTGATAATCGAGGATCTTAAATTTAAAGTAGCTGTGGTTTGTAAAACCCGATTAAGTTGCAAATGTAAAGAGAACTAACAGAAACAGTGAAAATAATGAAAAAAGGATATCCATCATGCCCACCTCTTCAAAACTGGCTCATAGGATTGCTATATATTGGTTACTCATAAATTCAGTAGAGGCAATTAGTCTATGCTTTGTTATCAGTCACAAATAGACTTTGGCTGCTCAAAATACATAGTCTGAAGAAACGCTTCTCCAGGTAATTATCCACAACCAAGGGAAATAACAAAATGCAAAAGTATAATTGACATCCTAAACAACTGAGGCATGTAATTCAAATTCAAAATTCACAAATTAAGTACAGGAAACAATTCCTGAATAAATATTTTTCATGACGACAATTTTACTATTTTAATCTTCCATAAATCATCAAATAACGGTCTAAAGTTTCATTCCTTCGATTAAGTTCTTTTTTTGAAATACGATCGATATGTCTTTTACATTTTTCTTTTGCGTTAAGTTTTGATTTTGAATCCTAAATGATATCATTGGCAATGGACCGTGTGACAGGTGATTAATTGGACTTGATCACTCTCTCACACTGAGCCCCCAAACCAAGAACAACCCTCCCCTTTCACATCGCTTCCCAGGCCCACCCCCAGAATAAGTTGTCTCCATACAACTTGTATAAACGTGCTCTGAACGTTTCGGCCACATATGACTATGAGGTATAATCCTCATGCGGGAAAATTTCTCTTTACTTGAAGCAAGATGTCTTCTGAGTACCAGCTTCATCTTCAGTTGTTCTTCATTATCTGCGCAGTTGCGATTTTTTCCCAACCCAGCAAAGGTATGGGAGACAAGAAATGTTTAATTTTGTTTTAATATCCATTGTAATACTTTACATTAACCTTACGTCTAAATTAATCTTCAAAGAAAAGTGGATAGTGAGGAAACCGCATAATTGCACAAAGGAGGAGAAATTCAGTTTATTTTCATTTAGAGCCTTCGTTTTGCTTGGCAATGTTAAATATACTTCCTATTGTAACGGCCATTTTGTGTCGTAGTGTTGTTTGATGTTGCATGCTGCGCTCCGAATATTGTTCTCCCATATTTGAGCATGCAGATTGCGGGGAGCCGGTCTGACGAGTGTGTAAAACAGGAAGCTGTGAGGCGATTGGAATAAAAACAGTGGAGACTTTAAATTATCGTAGCACGTTTTATTCGCTGAACCCAGGGAGTGTAACACTGGTGTCAGAAGTGGGATTATCAGCAACGCGAATTTGGCCGACGAGAGCGGAGAAATCGTTTTAAATACTCAAGATAACAGCGTGGCGGACGAAACCACGTGTACTTTGACCTCGCCAACAGCGGATTCGGGGGCGAGTATGGACGATATCTTAGGGGCCGTACACTCGTTAGGAAAACAGAACAAAGGAATACAAAACAAAATGAAACAACAAGGATTGAAAATCAAGCTTCAAGTACAGGAAATATCGCAGCGCTTCGAAGAATTATGCACTCGTGTAAATAAACAAGCAACTCAACTGGAAACAGGGATCAAATAACACGAAGATAAACTGACGGTGAAATTGAACGCGTTGGAGGAAGAATTCACATGAAAGACCCTCACGATTCTAAACAAAGTTTATTCGAAGAAGATGTTAAGGAAAGGCCCAGGGAGACACAAGAGAGCTTTAACTCTCGGCTGGACAAAGCATGGAAGAGTTTGTTACCGAGCATCCGACGCATGTGAAAGTAGAAACCTCGACTCCTTCGAAACCAGGGCTTCAACCTGAAATCTCCAAGTTTTTATCACCCTTCTCAGTCTGCTGAGTGGGGATCCCGAACATAAACGGTCGGTTCAAAAACCCTCATCGTTTGACGAAAAATCGCAGTTGGAGTCCTACATTGCTCAGTTCGAAATCGTCGCTCGAATGAATCAATGTAATGACGAACAGAAAGGGAACTATCTTTTGACGACCTAAAAGGGGCCTGCCTGGGAAACCTTCCACCAAGCACCCGGCAAGACTACAGGGAGCTAGTCGCGGCTCTTGATAGCAAATTCGGATCAGCATTCAGCAAGAACTTCATCGCTGTAAATTTAAGAGTAAAGTGAGACGCCTTAAAAAAGTCTTTACAAGAACTAGCGGAGGGTTTGGAGCTCTTGGTAAGATTAGCTTACCCTGTCGCACCAGAAGAAATGAAGGACCTACTGGCAAAGGAGCAATTCATCGTTGCTATCCTGAAGGGAGATGCCACATTACGACTGAAGCAGAGTCGGCCCCAGTCTCGGCGCTGTCCTGATGCTAGCTATGGAGCTGGAATCTTACCGACTAGCTTCCCCCCAAAGGGAATTTCAAGTTCGACGAATGGATTGTGCTACGGCGATAGTGAGTTCAACTGACGAGCCTGGTCATGGGAAATCCCAGTAGGATGATGTACTTGCAAAGTAAAAGGGCTGCTCACTGAAGTGTTATCTTCCCAAAGTTTCGGGCTCTCAAAATGCTGGGCATGCGAGAAAAGGGGACAACTGAAGCGAGACCGTTGTAAGCTTGGCAGTCTATAGATGAGCAGAACCAGAACGTCCCCCAACCTCATTTAAACTTTGATCGGCCGCCTTTGAGGGGGAAAGACCTACCCACCAAACAATTAAGAGTTATTGTCTGAGAAAACCAGGCAGGTGGTCAAAGATGGGGTTCGGCCAAATCATTCCATACTAACATCATAGATAGGTTAGGTGGACTTATGGATAAATATACTAAAGTTTGCTCTTCAAGTGTTTTGGTATAGGAGATATGAGATCCACTCTCCATCACCCCCTCAGGTCCTAGTTTTTCTGGTAAATTTGACCCAAATTTGACAGCCAGCAAAAACTGTACAATCTAGCGAACGAAGTTCATGTTTTGTACCTGATATGAATGGGCATTGAACTTCTTGTAAAAAGCCAGAGATATGCGAAATAAGCAAAAGTCACTTTACAACATTTTGTTTTGGAATACCTATATTTCGTATCTGCAAATGAGCAAGAAATTAGCCATTTTCGACTTCACGCAGAACACACAACTTAAACTTCAGCAAAAACTGGATGCCAAAACCAAACACTCTTACCTTCCATCTATCAAAATCAGCAATAATCTTTTTGGGCCATTCAAACAGTAAGATGCTACATCACCTCCATTTCTCTTACTACTCGATGTCATGTACAGCACGACACGACGCAATCAATGTGCTGTTTAAGCCGCTCCTGGATTTCGCATTGGGTTTGTCTTAAGTTTAAAATATTCAGTTGATCAAATTAGTTCCACAAAAAATTTAAATCCCCTCTCTTGCGAATTGAACGGAAAGAAAATTAAGAAAACGCGAAAATAAACAAAACGACGCCATGTTGAATTTGTTCACTCGGGATAGACTGGGAACTAGTTGATTGGTTGTAAGGGAGCCAGGGGCTAGCCAAGGCTGGCCATGGATGATTGTTCCACGCTGTTTTTCATAAGTAAGCTTTTTGATTTAAGGAAGGCTGGTTGAGGCTCATGCCGTAAGTGGCAAGGAATAACAAACTGTTGGGAAATGAAGATACCAACGATAGTTACAACCATTTTCCTTGCTTATTAAATGGCCTACATGTTGTTATGCTTGCTGGGCAGGGAATATCGTTTTGAAATTTAATTTGCGTTTTGTGGGCTTTGATTAGGTGAAGTTTCTGGGTCAAGCTGTCTTGTACTGTCAAAGACGGGATTACAACAAATCAAATAAGAGCCAAAAACACAAGAGTAATTTAGAGAAACTACCGCAGCCCAGTTGGAAGTCTTGTTTGTAGATTCACTTGCAGAAACTCTATTTTGTTTCAATACAAAGGGAAAAAATCCGAAAAAATAACGTCATATTCTTTTATATCGTAAGAGACTATACACGTACGAAAGTATTTTATGACAATTTTGTTCTTACCATATTTACATTTATTACGTGACATATGCGCTTCGCTCCAGTCTTTTGCGACAGTATTTACATTGCACTCAGAAGCGTAATGTATAACGCAAAATGAGCTGCTTATTTTCAACTGTTGCCAGTGTATGCAGTCCAACACCATACGCGCCAAATAAGCTTTATGTTATTCCTCTAAAATCATGCAGAAAGGATTTAACAGATTATCTAACTAATCTGGGTGTCAGTCGATCGAAGTCGAGGCTTAGGGACACGGATTAACGAGGCTGATGTTATTCTCAATCGCGCCGGATTGCATTCTCTATCAGAGGAAGACAGCGAAATGTCCAAAGCACAAGTACGAATTAACAACACATTACCAGAAGTTAAAATTCAGTTGTTCTCACCCATCTCACAGAGGTGAAGCGAAAAAATTAAAAAATCCTCGTCGGGTAAACAAACAGGTGTCGGAAGAAATATACCAGGAGTTTCAAGTTTCAGTTCCAATAGGATCCGGTATGTACAATAAGCCAATATTTAAATTATTTTCTCGCAATTCACCTTTTTTTGGTAATTAATTTACTCGTTATATGTTACCTTAAGATATTTTCACCTTACGTGTAGTTTCTTATCAGTTCGGAAATCTCTGCTAATTTATCAAATGCGTTGTTTTGTTACAATGTAACAAACATCTCATTCAATTGAAATCAACATTTCAAATATTGTTTCAGCCCTGTGTATTATAAACACTTGTCGAAAAGGCCATTCAAGCAGATTTAAAGTGGAGGATGCTACCTCAAAATTTGAGGACAAGCTTATGGTGAATGTTTTGAATTAATAGTAAGATTACTGTTCCGTTGGACCGATATATAACTTCTTTATTTATTCGACCCGGAGACAATTTTGTGATGATCCCAGTAGAGTTCAAGAGTTAGGCGTTGCAGATTCTACGTTAACTTGATGTTATTTGTTTATTCTCTGATTCTTGACGGTCCGGCAGCTCCTCCTTCCCGTCTCCTATCATATTTATCAAGGTATCAAAGCGGAGATAATACAGCCAAAACTAATTTTTTGTTAATTTGTTGTGTAAGTTTTCAACAGCAGCTTTTATAACCAAAACGCGCATACTCCCAAGGGCCTTCTGGTGTACATGACAAGCCAGAATGACAAATCCAACGCTTTTATTGAAAGCAAATGACGTATTCAGTGAGGGCTCCTAGCTATAGGTAAATATTTCGCTTCACGACATGTGTTCATTGACAGACCAACGGAACTAGCAAAGTTCAAAATAAGTAAACAAAAGATCGGAAGCAAAAACAAACATACCTTGGAAAAGGCAGTTATCTATAGGAAAAAGGAAATTCCAACCCAATGGGTATCTGCAAGGAAAATTCTCTTTTCTAAATATCAAGCGCAGATTTTCCGTCAGTTATCTTTAGTTTTACGCAGTTTATTTTAAAGGTTGAACAATTCCATGACACTGTTTCTACTTATTTCACACATCCAATCTGATTGCCTTGCGGTAAAAGTAGAGATCATATTTCAGCTTTCCTCAGTGATTCAGAGGAGAGCGTGTCGAGTAGAGAGATTAACCTAGGAGGGTCAATTTATTGAGTAATAACTGTGATCAGTTTCACATTGTACAGAGATTTGTTTTACTAGTGTTATGTAGTACAAGTGTCAAATAACGGTACTTCTTTCGAAGTTACTAAACGGAAACTTTCTTATAAAGGCATTGCAATTTTTGTTATTAAATTCAAAAATTCCAGTTGTTCATGCTTTAGCGTGCTTTATCGAGTTGTGAAGAACGCGGGAGTTGGATATCTCTGATTTCTTGACGGTGGAAATGTACATCAAAAGCCGCGCGCTCAAAAAAAATCCCATAAAGTTATTTTTTCACGCTATTGCGCGGTTCTGCTGGTTCTATTTTGAGCATGATTCGTTCATGTAATTATTTGTTCAGATCTTGAGCTGTTTATCGCGACAAACAGACGTTTCTGGCAACAATGCGCCGGCGATAGGTCCTTCCCTGTCCCCTCCCTACCTAAAGTAAAAATAAGTAGTTCCCAGTCCCTTGAGAGTAATCCAACTCAAGATGGCGTCGTTCTGTTTAGTTCGTATTTCTTTTAAAATTTTTCCTTCTGTTAAATTTGCCAAAAAGGGGATCTGATTTTTTTGGGACCACTTTAGTCAACTGCATATATTTAACCGTGGAGAAATCCAATGTGGAATCCAAGAGCGGCTTAATCGGCACATTGCTTGCGTCGTGTCGTGCTGTACATGACAACGAGTGGTAGGAGTAATGGAGGTGGTGAAGCATCTTGCTGTTTGAATGGCCCAAAAAGATTATTGATGATTGTGATAGAGGGAAGGTAAGAGTGTTTGGTTTTAGCATCCGATTGTTGCTGAAGATTTAGTTGTGTGTTCTGCGTGAGTTGGAAAATGGCTAATTTCTTGCTCATTCGCAGATGCGAAATATAGGTATTCCAAAACTAAATGTTGTAGAGTGACTTTTGCTTATTTCGCATATCTCTGGCTTTTTACAAGAAGTTCTATGACCATTTATATCAGGTACAAAACACGAACTCTCTTCGCTAAATTTTACAGTTTTTGCTGGCTGTCAAATTTGGGTCAAATTTACCAGAAAAACTAGGACCTGAGGGGGTGATGGAGAGTGGATCTCATTTCTCCTATACCAAAACACTTGAAGAGTAAACTTTAGTAAATTTATCCATAAGTCCACCTAACCTAACTATGATGTTAGTATGGAATGATTTGGCCGACCCCCATCTTTCAGCTTTTTCAGATTTTGCCCGGTTTTCTCAGACATTGACTCTTAATACGACCCCACAAGTGATATTGATGAATGGACAATTGTCTCACAAGGAGGGCAGTCTTACTATGAATGGAGACATTGAAGGAGTGATGTGCCCAATGGTTGTTGACGCAGGCGCCAACGTCACAGTAGTTCGTCCAGGCGTGTTAAGCAAGCAGACACTCTCTAGTCTAGGAGCCACTAAACGTTTACTCAAAATTGCAACGTGAGAAACAGCGCAAGTGTGCAATTAACTGAGGCTTTGGGTCAGGAATGGAGGGACCCAAGTATCCCATGAAGTGCTGGTTGCAAATATTTCCAACAGGTTCATACTTGGTATAGACATCCTGGTGGCCCATGGTTGTACAGTTGACGCAGGAGCAGGAAGCCTACGAATTGGAGCAGAAGACATTTTCCTTCATAAGACTTTATCCAGCGAACTGGCCCGCTGCTATCGAGTGGCAGCAGTTGAGGACACTCTGATCTTACCTCAAGGCGAGGCCATTGTGTCTGCTAAGATTATGGGCAACCCGCTTTGCGAACCATGGGGAACAGTAGGCCCATCCCTACCTCGCCGACCGGTTGGCTCAGTTGGTAGAGCACCGGGCTCCCGTACGGGAGGTCGTGGGTTCAAACCCCGGCCGGACCAACACTCAGGGTCTTTAAATAACTAAGGAGAAAGTGCTGCCCTTGCTTTGACATCTGCAAACGGTTAGACTTTCTAGTCTTCTCGGATAAGGACGATAAATCGTAGGTCCCGTCTCACAACCCTTGTTCATGATTACTTTGTGGGACGTTAAAGAACCCACACACTGTTCGCAAGAGTAGGGGACGTAGTTCCCGGTGTTGTGGTCGGGCTTTCTATCTTTCACACTCATGCTTTGGTTAAGTGGGTGGGTGGGTGAGATCGAATATGGACCGATAGCGGCTGCCAGAGGCGCCTTCACATGCTGACGTCCGATCTCACCCCACAGAAATGTAAACCGCCATGAGACTTGGTGATATGTACGGTATATAAGAATTCATTCATTCATTCATTCATTCATTCATTCATTCATTCATTCATTCATTCATTCATTCATTCATTCATTCATTCATTCATTCATTCATTCATTCATTCATATCTGCCATGCTCCCACCTGACGTGTTGGTGGGTAAGCAAAGACACTGATTGATGATCAACAAGATTATGTCCACATGAGGGTAGTTTACCTTTGTGGTGAGCCGAGGAAAGTCTGTTGTGGCACGGAAGTAGCAAGTTGTGGACCTGTGGAGAGTGTCCTTCGCCAGCAGGCTGTTCAAAATTGGCCGGTGCCACACAATGCTAGGATGTTACGAAGTTTGTTGGGTTGTGTACCTACTACTACCGTTTTATCCGTTCGTTCTCCGAGAACGAACGGATAAACCCTTCAAGTGGAACAAGGAATGCAATGATTTGTTTCAGCTACTCAAATCTGCTCTTGTGTCTTCACCCGTGCTTGCATACCCCCGCAACGAGGAAACCTTTCTACTAGACAATGATGGAGTAATGCTAGCATAGGGGCATTTCTCTCTCAAGTTCACAATGGTGAGGAACAAGTCATAGCCTATTACAGCCATGCACTCAGTAAACCCAAACGCATTTACTGCACAACAAGGCGTGAACGTCTGGAAATTTATCAAAGATTAGCCTGCCTAGATTAGTTCGCTATTTGCAGGCGGTGTTCATTTGTAAGTAACGTTTGAAAAACTTTATAAAACTTGAAACTTGAAACTTGTCAGAGCAATAGAGAACTTCCAACCTTACCTTTATGGAAGAAAGTTTACCGTAAAAAATGACCATGCCTCCTTACAATGCCTGCTTTCATTCAAGAGCCTAGAGTGACAATTGGCTGGTGGCTGGGAAAACTGCAGAACTATGATTTCTGTATTGCATAGCGGTCGAGAAAGATGGATCAGAATGCAGACGCATTGTCGCAGCGACCCTGTTTGGACTCAAATTGCATCCATTGCCAGCATAAAGAAGAGAGAGAGTTCTGTCCCATTGGCCAAGGTAGCAAGGCACATGTCACTTTGCCCGTTGAAATACCTAACCATGTCGTCCGAGAGTTGCGGTCTGGCTCAAGCATTCCTTGGGAGGGGAAACAGGAGGAAGGAGCAAACAATTTCTGCTGGAGGATCACCAATGGACACCATTACAGTTGCGTACCAATCAAATAGCGGACAGAACAATTTCCCACATCCTCAAGTGGAAGGAGACTGGCAAGCGCCCAGTATGGCCCTCCATTGCTCATCTCGACTCAGTTACCAAGGCATACTGGGCACAAGGGGAATCCTTTTTTCTCAAGGAGGGCGCGTTGTATCACCGGTGGGAATCTCGTGAACCTGGTAACGAGACATGGCAGCACTTCGCGCTAACTACTCCATGATATTCCAGTGGGTGGTCACTTGGTACTGTCTAACACCCTAGGCAAAGCTCGTGACAAATTTTACTGAATCCACTATCGCTCTCACGTTGAAAAGTGGTGATATAAGTGTGACCTATTTGATTCTAAAAAGGGCACTAGATCGAAGCAGAAATCACCCCTCCAGCTGTACAATACAGGAGAACCTATGGAACGTGTGGCCGTCGATGTATTGGGGACTCTGCCTGAGACTGAGCGTGGTAACAAATACATTCTGATTGCAATGGACTCTTTCAGTAAAAAGCCAGCTGAGGCTTACGCTTTTCCAAATCAGGAAGCAGTTACTGGTTCCGACATCCTAGTGTCTCAGGAAGACAGGACGAAGGGTCACCCAAGGAACGCCTTTGCGGCAAGAGACCCTATGATAATGGGACTGTGCTACCTCCGCCGTCGCAAGAGGCCAAAACAATACCCCCCCCTCCCCCCCCCCCAGATTCAGAGGCAAAAGTTCCCAGGCCAGTGATGGCCATGATGTCCAGGAGGGAATCCCAACGCCACAGCATGACCAGGAGAATCCAGGCGTTCTTAGAGGAGCAGAAGTACACCCCAGATATATAAAGACAGTTTGTTTTAGGAGCACTTGAACAGTCTAGGCACCAATGATTGTTGTTGTTATAAGCCACAATTATTCGGGGCGAATAATTACTCTTACTAGGAGGTGAGCAGTGTAACGGGTTATTGTGTGTCGTAGTGTTGTGTAATGTTGCGTGTTGCGCTCCAAGTATGGTCCTCCCATATTTGGGCATGCAAATTGTGGAGAGCCGATCTGACAAGTGTGTAAAGTGGGAAAGCTGTGAAACGATTGGAATGAAAACGGTGGAGACTTTTCGTTAACGTAGTACGTTTTATTCGCTGAACCCAGGGAGTGTAACAATATGATTACAGTATGAGTATGTTTTTGCAATAACTTCATTTGTTACTCCCAGCAATCAGGTTCAAAGCCGGAAAATGCAACGTGACCACCACCGCCACCACGGGACGGTTCGCGTGCAAAATGGTGTCTTTTGAAGAGCCGTTCGATGGGGGACAAGGGATCAAAATTCTCGCTTCAAAGAGCCATTCAAAGAAAGGCCCAAATCACGGTAACGGCGCTGCTATATGGATCGAGTCTGTCACTAAAAATGGATTTACAGTTTGTGTTTTGGAGTATGGCGATGGTTCCAACGGTACTACAGAAGTGAACTGGATCGCTCTGCAATCTGCACCTGTTGGTTCTCAACTAGGAACCACTTCCTTAAACCCTTGGACAACGGGAACAAAGTGCAAAAGGGTCGCTTTTCAAAAGGTAAGGTTCCCTCCAAACTGTATCTTTCTCGGTGTGTTGGGTTAAAACCTCTCTTTTCCTTTACGTCATTCGCTACCTTACTTATTGTTAATTCTATGTTTATCCCTTCAATCCTTAATTTCTTTGTAGTTACTCATACTTATCATTCCGCGGTTCAAAGTAAGCAATTATTTATCCAGTATTGTTTTTCAAAATTCTATATTTTTTACGACGTCGTTCCATGTTTCTAGTTCGTTCTTTTCTTTCATTTGCAAGATTCCTCAATTCTTCCTTCAAATGAATTTCCATTTAACTTCTCTTTTCATAAATTTTATTGCAGTAGACATGCGATTTAATTCTGTCTGTACTTTCTCTTTTCAATTATTTTTTTTCGTTTCTATCTATCTATCTATCTATCTATCTATCTATCTATCTATCTATCTATCTATCTATCTATCTATCCGTCTGTCTATCTATCTATCTATCTATCTATCTATCTATCTATCTATCTATCTATCTGTCTGTCTGTCTATCTATCTGTCTGTCTTTCGGTCTGTCCAGCCGTCCGTCTGTCTGTCTATCTGCCTGTTTGTCCCTGTATCTCTCTGTATTCTCTATATCATTTCCTTCTTTCGTTATTCTTTTTTTTTTGTATTGCTATTTTATAACTTTCTCTGTTCATTATTTTTTTTATCGTTTTATTTATCGATCAATTAAACCATTTGTTTGCTGAACTTAATTGTTCATTCTCTGCATTTCACTCGCTTACGGTGTTGTTTAATTTCTTTTTTCTTTTCTTTCCTGTATTCTTCCTTTTTTAACATCCCCTCCCATTTCATCGCTTTTACCGTTCTGTAAATCTTGATTTCTTCTTTCTGCATTTTTTATTTATCATTTCGTTTATTTTTTCTACACTACCCCTTTTTTCAACGAGTTTCTATTCCTTCCTTCTTCTTTATTGTCTTCTATTTTTCTTTGCATTTTTCCTTTTAGCTATCTTTATCCTTTATTTTTTCGTTTTCCTATTTTAATATTTCCCAATTTTCTTTTCTTTCTGTATTTCAAGAATTTTTTCTCGTTCCTTACTTTTTAATTTTTAAAAATTTTCATTCTTATACGTTCTTTGATTTTCTTTTCTTGAATACTTTGTTTATGTAAGACTTTCTAATTTTGCTTATTTTGTGTAATCGCTTTACATTTTATAGTTTCTACACAGTATTTTATACATATCTTTTATTTTAGTCTCTTAACTGAAGCAGATTTGAACATTCTACATTTCTTTGTCTCTTGGTTGATCGCTTCAATCAACAGTCTTTATTTCTTTAATTTGTTTTAATCCACACATTTCTATTTATCTTACATGTCTTTACATTTTTGTCATTTCCTTCCTTTCTACATTGGTCTCATTTCAACACATTTAATATTGTTTATTTTAGGCAACAGAGTAATCTCCATACCCTAGATCCACTAGCCGTTGTTGTGCTTCCGAAAATGCTAGCTGAAGTTTTCCTCCTCCTTTAACGACATTTTTCGTCCCTTCGAAAACAAAAGGAATTACGACACTTTTAGGTGACAATACACCCAAGAAACCGCTACGTTTTCTTTAGAATTAAATAAAATGTTTGAGGCGATATAGAAGGTATTTACCGAAATGAAGCCCTGGGTGCAGATTGTTTTATTTCTTCTGCTTTTTTTTTAGTTCCTATCTCTTCTTCTTCTTCTTCCTTATTGTTTCTTGAAAATAAAACTTCCTTAGTTCGAGTTCTTAAAGTAAAAAACCCAACTGTTTAGAGTGATATATTCCTTTTTCTGACACCTTTCAGCGTTTCTCAGCTCTTCCAAAGGTCTTTGTGACCACTAGTCACCAGTTCCTGAAGAGACCTCAAGACGCCTCAGCCGTCTGGGTAACAGATTTGCGAAAAGATAGTTTTGTACTCTGTCTCAGAGAAACCAAGATTTTTGATGGAGTTCATAAAAACATTCAAGTTGTGAGTAAATTACATTAAGCTTACTGTTAAAAAATTACTGGAAAGGCATTTTCTTGTCCATTTTAAGATTATCAAGGCCTTTTGAATGGGTTGAATATACTGGAAAGCGAAATCTCCTTCGGCATAGATAACTACGATGGTTCCTCTAGTGATTGGAGTAGAGACAAAAAGTACATTCACCAGAAACTGTATACGGGTATAGTAATATTGTAATAATTACCGTAAACGATTGTTTACTGTTTACTGTGATTATCTCCGAAATTGGTGAGCGAATTTTTTCTTTTGGTTCCTCTGTTTTTGTTTTAGTCGACCAATGACCATTTATGCGGACGTAAATTTTAAACTGTTTTTACATCTTTAATTGTTTGCATATTTTCCATTTACTAAAAAAAATCGGCATTAAATTCTCTCAATATCATAATATCATTGAAAATCAACAGAAAATATTCTACTTTGCTAATATCTACTTTTTTGCAGGACTGGCTGGCATTTACTAATTTGAGGATTCAGAACTTTACCTTGACGAACAGTGTATTGTTTAAGAACAACAACTCGCCTTCTCAACAACGTGACAGTGCTGCCTGCCAAGTAAGCTTTCAATACACAGCAAAACCACCAACAACTGTTTTATGTTTGCATCTAAATTAAGAAAATGATTACTGTTCCATTTATTTGTGGGAATCTTGGTTATATTTTACAATCTGTTTTGCTTGGCAGCAAATTCTTGATAATAATGAAGTCAAATTGGTACTATTATTATTGGCTAACACCTAGACTTAAAAAGTATTTTCTGTGGTGATTTTCGGGTACATCAGTCAGGAAACATTACACCAGAACTGTTAGCCGTTTCCACTGCATACTAAGCCATGAAAAACATTGCAAGCACTCCCTAAAAAGAATTTACTCATTTCAAGATGAGAAATGTCAACACCATTTCGAGGTGTTATGATTTTAAAATACTTTCTAATATATGTTCTATTCATCCATCATCTGACCTGAACGTCAGAACCCCTTCAGATATCGATAAACAATAAATAAATAAATTAATTAATTAATTAATTATAATAATAACAATAATAATAATAATAATAATAATAATAATAATAATAATAATAATAATAATAATAATATGATGATGATGATAATGTTAATGAAAAACTGTCTCATGTGCCACTTGTTACTCCAAAAACATGGAAAATGGAGAGAAACAAATTCTCTATAATACGACATCCCATCCATAAGTTCATTCGTTGTCGCTATGCAACACTGGGTCTTAGAAAACTAACTTTTTTTATCTCATTTACAGAAAATAAAATTCAAGGATCCATTTTTTGCTCCTCCTGTGATTGTTGTGTCACCAAGAGTTGGATATAACATTAACAATTCGCGTTTTTCCGGAGCTGGATGTAACGTACTGACTGCGTGGGTTGAGGTTAGAAGCTTACCTTATTTAACAAATCTCCCCACAATATAAAGTATATCGTTAAAATCACTAGGAACAATCGAGTTGAATTATAATGTTTAATCTCAGGCGATATTCTTTATCCTTTAAATATTTTATATCACAGTCACTTGGAAAGGACGTCCATCTTTTTGAGCGCAGGCATTGTTTGACGTAAACATGTGAAAAGATGACAAATTAAACTGAATTAACTATATGCGATGAAGGACATTAGAAGAAAACAATTCGTTTTGTTTAAACGATATATCGTAAGTGTTGTTTACCAATCCCCAACTCTTTACACCAACACATTGAAGTCTAAATTGAGAAGTTTTAATGTTTTCGAAACATTTACGAACGTTAAAGTCTAATTTTAAAAAATTACTTTATATTTGCATTTTTCAGTATGCGTCCACAACAGACACTGAAGTGTGTGTGAGAACCTCCAACAACGATGCCAACAATAAGGAAACAATAAAAGTCGATTACCTGGTGATTGGAGGTAAATTTGTGAAGGCCTAACAAGTGGCCGGGCAGATGCGCTTGGTTAAAGAAAAACGTTTCCCTCTTAGTCTTCATTGTTTTGTTAGTTCTCATTGCTAGTTTTAGTCTTCATTGTTTTGCCGTTTGAAAGGTCTAGTGCGGTTCTTCAAAACGCTAGTTCATAAGTTAAATAATGTAGTTTGTTGATTTTAATCATAATTAATCCCCAGAACAAAGATTAACGTCAGTTCGTACGCTTACTTTGGTATTTATGGGGGGTGTTTTAAAATGACTAAATTGAATTGACGAAGGTTTGATAAAGTCCACGAGTGTGCATTTCCTGAAGTTATGAGATATTTAAAGTGGCTGGAACTTTCCAGCAGTTCAAGTTGAGACAACTATAGTTGTAACAAAACCATGCCTAATTATTGGTTACAAATTATAGGTGTTTTCTAGGCCTTAAAGGTTACCATAGCGACAACACAATCTGTTAAGACCCACAATAAATTTAGCTTTAAGTGATAATAACTCCAAACCTAGCTAGGTTACCCCACTTTTTATTAGATTGTTTGTGTACAGAAAATAATTTCTCGTTATTCAAAGGAGCGTAAGTTTGGTTCATTAGTTTTATTCCGTATCGGGCCCACGCCAAGACTGCTACCTTCGTGTCTTTGTTTTCCGTATTTGTGGAGAATTTAGAATGGACAGACGTTTTCATGTGATTGCCTTAGTCAGATAAAACCAAAATGCTACGCGCCGGAAAGTCACTACATGACAAAGTTGTTGGCAGCCATTTTTCTCATATTCATTGCAACTTCATGATAGCGTTAGTCTAGACTATTCAATTAAATCTAAGGATCACTAGAAATGGTGTTGCTGTTTCAACATGAACGTGAAAGCTGACGCATCGCCTCAAGAATTTCTTGTATTTGATCAGCTAGTTGGTTGAAAACCATCAAAAATTGAAAGAAAAAAAAAAAGAAAATAAGAATGCAATACGGTACGCACTTTGATGAACATGAACATTTACTCAATCAAGTCAAGAAATGTCATGCCCAAGAGAAATATTTTTCACTGGTTTTCAACCAAAACATTTCATCCCTGCCTCAAATTAAACTTTTATTTGATTTGTTTGTTTTAGGATTTCCCTTTCAGCACGGTCGTCTTGACATGCCTCACATTCCAACCCTTGGGTACTCTCATTGTGAAATAATTCATTTCAAACCATATGTATTCTATCCTGAAAAACCCATTGAAGTGCAGATCACTGTCAATCATATGGATACAAGCGACAAGTCATATGTCCATGATGCCGCTGTTTCGTGGGTTGAAATGGTAAATAATGATGGCTTTACCGCGTGCGTGATGGCGGCGGGTTTTAATGAGCGAAAGTCGAAGGCTAACGTAACAGTTGATTGGATGGCGTACCAGGGAGCTCCAGTGGGTGGTGTTGCAGGGGAGGCGCGCATTTTGCAATGGTGGACTGGAACGACTTGTGAGACTGTAAGATTTCCCGTGGTAAGTGAAATTTAGTGTTGCTCTTTTACAAATGCCCCCAAACGTTACAGTGAATAGGGGTATAGCTCTTTATTAATCATAAAAAGCAATATACTAGTATTGATAACATTTTTCGAGGACATTAGGAATGCTTTTTCAAAGATTATGTTAACCATATAATCAACATTTCAAGGACAGAACTTTGGTACCGTTACCTAATTAGAATCACCCTGGACATAAGACTTTTTTGAAAGAAAGCACACAACCTTCTCGTTATTATTTTCAGGGAAAATTCTTAGTATATCCTTCAGTGTTTGTGACTGTCAAGCATCATAATCCAGGACTAAAACGCGACGCAGCAAGTATATGGATTGAAGATGTAACGCGAACATCCTGTAAAGTTTGTTTGAGAGAACTACAAAACTACGCAGGATCACACAAAGACATTCATGTTGTAAGTACTGTTAAGAATAGCTCAGTTTCTGGCTTTGAAACTTTACAAACAAACTGATATTCGTGAGTTAGCAATGTAAAATTTCACAGTTATGGTGTACTGATTTTGCTTGCATCACATAATTTATTTACAGAATGTGTGCTCATGCAAGTGAGTGTGTGTGTGTGTGTTTTTTTTTTCATTGAGGCCAACAGTCTTCTTGCACTTTTACTAATTGCGTTACCGATGAAAATCTAAATATTTTTTCATTGTAAATATGATGTTGTCACTCACTTTTTGCCGTTTTTTCTTAGAACTACATATCAACGCCAGTTTACAATGCGTGCAGTATTACATATGTTTTGTTTCCTTTATTAGAATTGGTTGGCGTTTTCGTATCTTGACAAACCGCCCTTCTCAGAGCATAACTCGATCTACTTTGTGAACAACAAACCTCCTGTTAGCGGTCACCACAACGCCTACTGCAAGGTTAGTAACTGTTTTTTGGTTGAAAATGGAATGCTAAAGGCTGGTTTTCACTAGGACTGCCTTGTGCTCGTGCTTGTGCTTATGTCGCCCCTGTTCTGATTAGTGAAAACTGTGACGTAAGCATAAGCACAAACACAAGAAGTGTTTATGCTTATGCTTATGTAGCAGGTGTTCTCACTTGCTAAAACGACGCTTTTGCTTCTGTTTCTGCTTATGCTTATGTCCTATAGTGAAAATCAGGCTTAAAACTAAAATGTAGTGTAGCATATGTCCTAAATTTGGATGGCGTTTGCGTCAATGAAAAATCAAGGAATAAAGAATAATTCACCATTTTCGAGTTGCTTAGAACCTTATTATCAAAGCGAGACTAAGTGCAAAGTGACTTTGTTAAAAAAAACTAATTTTCGTATGAAACGTTTTGCACTAAGCCTCGCTTCCATAGTGAGGTGCACAGCAACTCGGAAATGGCCTATTGGTATAGCCAATAAGCCACCAAAAGAGAATAAAATGTCTCCGAGGAACCAGTTAAACTAAAAAACGAAAGCCAAAGACATCTTCCAAGTTCGTCCGTTAGTTCAATTCCCGAGGAACAATGTCCTTGAGATTTCTGTGTAAACGAGAAACAAAAATTATGCATTTAATTTAACATCACGTTCTAATTGGAGTCAACCGTTTTTTTGGTTGGCTGGATTTTTCGTGTTTTATTGGGGGAAAACCGACTTTTCTTAAACAAGCTCAGAACTCAATTGAAACAGTTGAAAACGATGGGTAGCGTCCGCTGACATGTTATCTTATCTTGCAAATGCAGCCATCTTTCTCTCTCATGCAACGTGGATAGAGACTGGTGAAGACTGTTGCCAGAACAGCCGAGTCTCAAGAAGGGTTGTAATAGTGTTCTTTTCGAGCCTTCTAATCAAATCATCCAAAACAGTTGATCCCCATAGTAGTAAAAGTAGACGTATGAGTTATCTTGATCATTTGGTTCATTTACCATTCTATATCATTAACAGGTATTTATATAAATATTTTTTTAATATGAACCTTTTTTAATTAATAAGTGGTTTAATTGGGACAAAAAGGTATTACGAGAGATATAATTGTAGCTCCATTAACCTCCCAGCTGATATACGCGTACGAAAGAAAAAGTTTAATCGTTGGACTAAAATAATGTTCTTTGTTTGTAACAGGATGCTTCATTTGCCAAAGTTTACAACACAACCCCACATCTCTTTGTTACCGCTAGCCACTCCACAAAAGGAGGGAATCAAAAGGCAGCTCATAACAGCATAACTGCTTGGGTAGAGGTAGGACAATAGGCCATTTCCGAGTTGCTGTACATGTGAACCTCACTATGAAAGCGAGGCTAAGTGCAAAACGTTTCATATGAAAGTAAGTTTTGTTTGCATATGCATGAAAACTAATTTTCACAACCAAAACTTTGCACTTGGCCTCGCTTCCATAATGAGGTTTAAAGCAACTCGGAAATGGTCAATTGACAACTTCATTTACAATTTGCAGCATTTCTTATACAAAAAATCAAGTGAGTCATCTAAGTCAGGTTCAAGGAGCGAATTCTATAGCTGGGATAATGACAAAATGTCAACTTTGATGAATATTTTTTATCATCCTGAAGGACCCCATTTCATTTATCAAGCAACTCATCATCAAAATCATAATTCACATTGTCTTCTGACAAAAAATAACATGACGAAATGTCGTTGTTGCATCAACAAATGCATCATTAATTATAAAGTACAGGATTTTGAGTGCACGCTGCATATCCCGTATTTCAACAATTTTGTAAATGTCTGATACTACGAAAAGCCTTCCCAAGTTTTCCACAGCCTGAGAAATTTGATGATCTATAGCTCGCAGCAGGAACTGCATATTAGTGAGAATTTCAATGTCACCATTAGCAGTTGCATTAACCAGTTGCATCACCAGAGATTTGTGATATTTAGTCAAGCTCTCCTGAACAAGTACCTCTTGCGCAGAAGGCAATTCCCTTTTTAACTCGTGAATGCGCGTAGCGCAATGAACAATGGTTGGTTGGTTGGTTGGTTGGTCGGTCGGTCGGTCGGTTGGTCGGTTTTGTCGTTAACTTTCGGGCGTGCGCAGTGAATGAGTTTTAAATTCAATTAGTGGAAAAAACACGCGAACATTTATTGTTCACGGCGCATCAGGAGATTCTTATTCAATATGTAGAGAATAATTTGACGATCATTTAGTGCAAGAATGGAGATTTTTCGTTCAATCTGAGCAAAGTTACAAGTTTTTTCAGTTTTTCAGAAAGTCCGGGGTCGTAAACTCAATAAGTGAAAAAAAAAATGTGAAAATGTTTTTCACGACGCATCGGAATTCTCTCATTGATTCTGTAGAGAAAATTTTGACAATCATTTTAGTGTAAGAATGGAGATTTTTCGTTGAATCTGAGCAAAGTTATAGGTTTTTTTCGTTTTTTTCTACAAAGTGCAGTTTCTTTTAAGAATTAAAAATAATTTAATTAAAAAATAATTTAATTTGTCAGTTTTCACGCGAAAGCGGAACGTGCCATGTCACGCATCATTGACGTCGTAAACAAAATTATGCAAATTTCTGGTGAAATGAACACTTTAAGATCTTGTCAGCTTTCATAGAGGTTTCAAAGGGAAAAATATTTCATTTTCGAAATTTACAACTGGAAATTTATGGGAAAGCAAAAGGATGCGGTCGATAAATAATTCTTATTTAGCAAGAGCTTGTCATAGTTCATTATTTTTACTTGAGGATTGCGTGGACTGAACTCCAAAGGAAAAATTTCACGCATTTATGTCGGGCATGAAATGTAATGCGATACTTTGTTGAACAGATTTCCTTTTGTGAGATCGGCTTGAAAAACACAAATCTACCTGGAAGTTAAAAAAAGTATGCCCTACAGTAATTTTGTAGTTTTAATTCCCAAAAAAACTTCACTTGCCCATCGGGCAAGTGATGGTCAGAATCCACTAGTCCGATCGCAAAATCCAGCAGCGCCGGACTATCGGACACGAATTTCCATGACGTAGCTGCACATGGCGTGCCTCTATGCACTTTGAAAAAAACACATGATTTTTTTTAATCGGCGCATCGGAATAATCGGCTTATTCAATCTGTAGAGAATAATTTGACAATCATTTTTATAGTACAAGAATGGTTATCTTTTGTTACATAATCGGGCAAAGATATAATTTCTTTTAGCTTTCAAGGAAGTTTCCGTAGCCGTCTAAATTTCAATTACTGATGTGTCATCTGCATTCACGAGTTGGCTCACAGGGGCCTTTGATTAACTCGTGAATGTGCGTAGCGCAATGAACGAGTTATAGCGATAGCTGACTGTTGACTTGGTTGGTTGTTTGGTCGGTCGGTTGGTCGGTTTTGTCGTTAACTTTCGGGCGTGCGCAGTGAATGAGTTTTAAATTCAATTAGTGGAAAAAACACGCGAACATTTATTGTTCACGGCGCATCAGGAAATTCTTATTCAATATGTAGAGAATAGTTTGACGATCATTT
Source organism: Pavona decussata (assembly GCF_977016875.1). Taxonomy (NCBI): domain Eukaryota; kingdom Metazoa; phylum Cnidaria; class Anthozoa; order Scleractinia; family Agariciidae; genus Pavona; species Pavona decussata. The sequence continues at coordinate 1,636,070 of NW_028145512.1, read as the reverse complement.
AGTGCAAGAATGGAGATTTTTCGTTCAATTTGAGCAAAGTTACAAGTTTTTTCAGTCTTTCAGAAAGTCCGGGGTCGTAAACTCAATAAGTGAAAAAAAAAATGTGAAAATGTTTTTCACGACGCATCAGAATTCTCTCATTGATTCTGTAGAGAATAATTTGACAATCATTTTAGGGTAAGAATGGAGATTTTTCGTTGAATCTGAGCAAAGTTATAGGTTATTTTTCGTTTTTTTCTACAAAGTGCGGTTTCTTTTAAGAATTAAAAATAATTTAATTTAGAAATAATTTAATTAAAAATAATCTAATTTGTCAGTTTTCACGCGAAAGCGGAACGTGCCATGTCACGCATCATTGACGTCGTAAACAAAATTATGCAAATTTCTGGTGAAATGAACACTTTAAGATCTTGTCAGCTTTCATGGAGGTTTCAAAGGGAAAAAATGTTTCATTTTCGAAATTTACAACTGGAAATTTATGGGAAAGCAAAAGGACGCGGTCGATAAATAATTCTTATTTAGCAAGAGCTTGTCATAGTTCATTGTTTTTACTTGAGGATTGCGAGGACTGAACTCCAAAGGAAAAATTTCACGCATTTATGTCGGGCATGAAATGTAATGCGATACTTTGTTGAACAGATTTCCTTTTGTGAGATCGGCTTGCCCTAGAGTAATTTTGTAATTTTAATTCCCAAAAAAACTTCACTTGCCATCGGGCAAGTGATGGTTAGAATCCACTAGCACACAGCAGATTCGAAAAGGACTGTTCTCGATTCACGCACTCATTTGAAGCCAACCGAAACCTTTTACACACATTTTGAATCATGCCACCCGATAGGGGTCACGAAAGGTTTCATCAAGGGAGAGGCCCTGAGACTTCTCAGGACAAACTCCTCACAGGAAAAATTTGAAGAGTACATCTGTAATTTTAAATTACGCCTGGTGTCAAGGGTTTACCCGGGTAACTTCATTCGGAAAGTGCTTGACGAGATTTCGTTCTCTCACAGGAAGTTGGCTTTACAAACAAAAGATAAGGCAAAGCGCAAACTACAATCCATCTGTGCTTAACCTCAAGCGAATCCTAATGGATAAGTGGCACCTTATACAAGCCCAACCTTTGCTCAAAGATTTTGTAAGGAACCGCCCCTAATTTCTTACAAGAGGGGAAAGTCTAAAAAGATATACTAGTCAGACCTAAGCTTTATAGGTCTTAACAATCACGCGTGCCAGGCTTGTCAATACCTTAATACGCAGGCTGAAAATTATTGAAAATTGGCTAGACGTTAGGATTTAGCAGGTTTTTGTACTGAAAAAATATTACCGAGAATTATACATGCACAACTGCAACAAATTGGCCAAACGTATGTACAGTATTTATTTTGACTTTACGAGAAGATGCTTTAATTTTGAGGTGCTATCTTATTTTGACATTTGATATTTGACATTTTATTTTTTATACTCTCCACTCTTACTGTTACGTAGGCGCAAAATACAAAAGTTGGAGGTATTAAAACATAAAATAACACGCAGCTCAAAAATACAATTCAAATAGGGGGAGGAGAGTACACGGTCACCTCTAGTAAAACTAATACTGTACCCCTTTAAAGGAAGTAAATTGATAAGAAAAGTATTTAAGTAGAATAAAAAAAATAAAAAAGATATAGCAAAAGGAAAACAAAAGAAAAAAAGAGAATCGAAAATAATCGGAGTAAAGTATCATTAATAATGAGCAAGGAATGTATCATCAATATTGAGCAAGGTAGTATTTATAGAGTGCTTTTCTAAACATTCTTTTAGTAGGTTTGTTCTTAACTGTCTGAGGAATGTTGTTCCAAAACAGTGTTCCTATTACAGTTGGACAGAATCTCCTTAGATTCGCTCTGAAAGAAGTTACGAGAAGTTGTTTGGAAGATGCAGTGCGGGTATTATAATTATGTAGTTCAGATACTAGTGAAACAGGTTAAGTAACAAATTTGTCGTTATTAAAATGATCATAAAAAATCAAACACGTGTTTAGTTTAACAATCTTATTGTTATTGTTAATCTTATTGTTAGTTTCTTAACTATCTTATTGACTCCAAAATGGCGAAAAAAATTCACAGATGTCTCATCCACTGGTTGCCATAGAAACTAGGTTTATCAGTTTACCCTCTTTAGTAGAGAAGAAGGTCTTAGCTAGTCGAACCTATGCTTAAACCCAAATCTTTCAACGGGGTTAAATGAAGCAGGACAACCATAAAATATTTAACAATTAGACGGCGAGTTCGAGGTTTCTATCAGCCCCGAGCCAACTATCAAAGGCGATAGAAACCGAGAGCGAACCGTCTAATTGTTTTAGCATACCTCAGTGATCGATCTATGAAGCAAAAAAATCTTTATATTTCATAAATTTTGATATATTTGTGCAATGATGCATGCTAAATCGCGCGCGCTCTGACAAACTGCCGTCTATCGATCGATAGACGGCACCTGTGTAGCCAATCAGATTGCGCGTTACGCGATAGTCAGTCACTGAGGTATGCTAAGTAAATTTAGCCGCGAAAACTAAAGAAATGGTATAAAGCTACCTTATATTTAAGTTCCCTAATTGCGGTAATGTCACATTATTTCTGTTCTTCTCCACAGCATATCAACAGTACCGGCTTCCGCGTTTGTTTTAAAGAATTTTATGAAGCAAAATACGATCCAGTGACCATACTGTATACGGTTTTGGCAGGTTTGAGCTTTACGATTTTTATCATATGAGAAGTACTTCAGATGTACATCTTTATTAAATTTTAATTTTGGTTTGAGAATAAGTTACAGATACGGTTTCATCTACAGTAAGCGAACGCCCATTTATTTAGGGTGCTGAATGCGATGGAACAGTAGTATAAATGACAGAAATTTTTTTGTTAGTCTGGCAAACGGTAGTTATGGTTGCCTGATCTTTCAAATATACTCAACTAATAAACAGATGTTGACTAAGGTAATGTTTAAACCAATATCTTAAACACACATTCAAGGTCTATTCGCTGCTGACAGGTGCATTATTACGTTAATTTAAGCAAGGTTGTTATTGGGGACATTCAAATGTTCAAGCCGTCATTTTACATCAATTATAAATCAATTCGATGGTAAAAATAAATATTTATATGATAGCGCTGAAATCGCTAGACTTGCTTGAAAATGTTATCTGAGTTACCTTCAGCCAATTAAATAATCTTTTTGACACCTTTTTTAGTTTCTGCAGAATAGTTTCTTTCATTTTAAACAAAATGACTTGCTTTCTTTGTAAAAACGCAGACATATGCCCTCCTGGATGGGATTATTTTAATGGATATTGCTACTTAACAAGCCTTCAGTGCACGCCATGGTTGACTGCAGTGTTGAACTGTTCAGCAATGGACTCACATCTGGTGACTGTCCACAACCAAGAAGAAAATGTGTACATTCAGCACCGTCATAACGGAGAACGCTCATGGATTGGACTGAATGATCGAAGTGTAGAAGGATCATTTGTGTGGGTAAACAAAGAAATAAGCAGTTTTAGATTCTGGGCTCCGCAACAACCAAACAGTTGGAAAAACGAAGATTGTGTGCACACTCTTGGAGCTAACAATGGATACACATGGAATGATGTATCGTGTGATAAGTGTTACAACTTTACTTGTTTTAAAGGTATAACAAAGACGCTAAATTCAATACATTTTATTTTCGTGGGTTTTAAAATTTGCGAAAACCTTGGTCAACGTCTCGCCAACATCAATTATCCACAACAAAAACTGAGGAAAATTTGAAGCTCCCAGGCCCAAAAATATATACATTTCAATATTCTAATGAGAATTGCTGCAAGGCAAAGTTATTGGTCATTGACCGTCAGTACAAAAGCCACCAGCTTACATTGCTGTTAACGTCATGTGCTTTCCCTGGATAAATTTTAGTTGCTTAGATTGGGCTACCTTTCACTGATGCGCGTAAATATCTAAAGGATAAAGGGGAAAGTGTTTTGATCATGTTATCGGTTTGAAAAGATTACGCAAGTCCATTAAGTAAAACATTCTTTCCTCTAACGTGATGTCCAGAACGCAACCCGCAACGGTCTAACGGATTTTTAAATGTAAAAAAAAAAAAACGTTTTAACATTCTTTTACTGAACAAAATTATATACTGATGAATCCTTTAACTGTAAGGAAACGTCATTGAAAATTATTAAAAGCGTTTAGGAAGCACAGTGACACATTTACGGCAATTTTAAATGGCATGCGTTTCAGTTTCAATGAGAAATATGAGCTCTGTTTGACTGACATGTGCTATTTTTTTTTACTTAGATATTCAAGAGTGTGCTACCAATTATCACAGATGTGATGTAAATGCCGCCTGTTGGAATACCGTTGGGTCATATGTTTGTACCTGCAAATCTGGATACTCTGGGGATGGAAAAAAGTGCCCTGGTAACTAATAACTTGTGCAATACAATAGTGCTTGAAGAAAATGTGTAAATATCAAATTAGAATTTTTGGCAACTGGTCTTTGAAACTAGCATTAATTATCGAGCCATGTGTTCGCTAGTAGGAGATCCGTAACGTGTTGGTCGATTAACATTGCTTCGTCTTGATTTGCGCCGTGGATGTTCTTCCCCACTCAATCGACAGAACTTTCTGAAAGGGCCATAATATTCAACAAGTAGGTTAAATCCTACATTCAAAAGTCGCGCAAATTTTCAAATTTTTTGGCACAAAAAAAATTTATACAGCTGGTAAATGCATTTGAATTCTACTCTCAATTTGCAAATATATATATAAACTAAAATAAATGAAAGCAGCCTAAAAAATCTATAAACTTCCTGGTTAATATTGTCATTTTGCTCGTGTTACCACCCGATTGCCCCTTGTTTTAGAACATAGATAGAAAATGTATCAGTCTCACGTTATGGAATGCACGCTTGTTTGTAGTTGCAGCTTGTCGTGAATACTTTGAAGGTGTGCATATGTATTTGTGATTTGGTCGGTAGCTCTAGTTACATTTCTGTCACTTTTTATTAAATTTTTCCTTTTGTTTGTAGTAACATACATTATTAGACAAAAACAGTCATGTTGCTGTTTTTTTCTCTTATTTTGATTTAAAGGTATAACCGAATTATTTAATGCATCACTCTATTCATTTTGCGTTGGGCTGAAAAAATTTTCTTTTAGTTATAATTTTTTAGATGTGAGAATTTATATTTTTTCAGATAATTAAGTAAGTTTCATGGCTCTTTTTTCTGTAAGTGATTAAAAACAAAGCCTTGATTTCCATGATTTCCATGATTTCTATGATCATTTCCATGATGTTCCCCATTTATTCTTGAATTCTTTCTTTCTTCTAATTGACGAGGTCAAGTCAGATTTTTGTAAGATTTACGCACATATCCTAAATGCAAGACTATACTTGCACATCGCAGAATATTATGAGTATGAGAATGATGTATTTTTCACTGTGTGACAGGAACATACTTGGAAATCTCCTGTCAGGAGTCGAACCTAAGACCTTCCTATTACTAGTTTGGATGCTCTACCACTGAGCTACAGGAACAATCATACGAACCGTTTATCAGCCTATTGAGTAATAAACGATAGACATGGACACCTACCTACAGAAAGATTTTATTGTTTACCTGAAAAAGCAAAGCCGCCACAGAGGAGAAAGCGAAACAGAAAGCCCCACCCACCCACCCCCCCCCCCCAAACAGCCAAACCGACGTGTAGGAGCTAAGGACATTTAACTAGATTCATGTGACAAACATCCTGCATACTGCTGGGAATTGAATGTCTTATATAATGAGTACTTTTTGGAAAGGTCCATTATAACTTAATCTTTAGTTTAACTTGACCTTGCCTTTTCTATCAATATATTGCTCAGTCGATTTCTTGTTATGAAGAAACCAAATGCATCTTTCCCATAAATGTGATAATATTCCTGTCGGCGGAGCGATTAGTTTAAGTAAAAAAAGACACTTTTCATTCATTTTACTAATAACTTTTACCCAAGAGAAACTTCAAGGTTCTCTACTGAGTATACAACAACCATGTTGCGCATTTAAAATTGTGCAATTTTTTTTCATACTTTCTATTTTTCTTTTTTTTTAAGACTTAGATGAATGTGCAAACAACACCCACAAATGTGATGTAAATGCTGTGTGTAATAACACTAACGGGTCTTACAAATGCATCTGCAAACCGGGATACATTGGAGATGGCAAGAAATGCACTAGTAAGTATCAAATAGTTTTAAATGTAGTCTCTTTGTTACTTTAATGCAAGCAAACCCCCGCCTCCACCATGGTAAAAGGGACAGTGGCCTGAACACTTTTCGATGGTACGTTTTTCCGGTGTTCACCTATTTTCAATCCTTACATTGTGGCGCTGCTGGAGCCAGTGAGTTGTGTTGTGAATTCAATTTGCCGGTGAAAATGGAAATTTAATTTTTCCCGCGTAAATGAAATTCACGTGAGAAATTTATTAATATTTTGTCGAGTACATAGTTTTCTGAGTTGGACTGTTTAATAAACTATTGGAGAGAGTTGTGTTCAGTTCGTTTAGAGATATTTGTGCTGTGCCTAGGATAGCTGGGGAAGATAACACAAGATTTAAAACGATTGATAAAGGTCAGAAAGGCTTATTGAGGACATTGTGCAACAGCGGAGTCCTATTCCCCTCCGTTGGAGTCGCTGGAGGCCACGTTCGAGTAACTTTGAAGTAGAATTGAACAACTCTCATAACAACATCAGAAGATTAAACTCGATTTCGAACTAGATAACACTGAATAGAAAATTACACACACTCTTGGGCGCACCGACAAGCTGATGAAATAAAAAAGATGGCGAAATTCCTTCGAGACACAACAGCTCAAGTCATGCAAAATAGTAAGCTTGAAATCTACGATACAATACATTATTTTATTTTCCATCACGAGTACATATTTATCATAATTAATAACATAATAATAAATAAATGAAAGGAAACCTAATAAAAACCATTAAAGCTTGTAAGATTAGGTTCCCTCAAAAGAAAAGACAGGGTGAATAAATTTAAACAACAGATGTAGGAAACGATACAATAAATGAAGAAGTTAAGGATGGTGCTTACTATTGTTACTGCGCATACGTTCTGCGCATCTCGAGATACTCGGGTTTCCTATGGGTGGTGCCTACTAATACAGGAATATTTTTGCGCGGTTTAAGACTATGCGGAGAAAGCAAAACTTAGCAAACGCCTTTGGTATCTCGAAAGAAAATTGGGGGTAACCATGCATTTTTCAGAGATAATTAAGCTTCTACTTTTATGTTTTGGATTCCAATAGGCCTTCCTAAGATCTGCTTTTCCCGCATGGTCATAAGTCGGACAAAAATACTTCGATATAAGTAGGCACTGTCCTTAATGTTAAACTACCGAAGATTAATTTGAAGTCTTTCAGTGAAGATCTATGGAGTGCTTTTTGCTTTGGGACTGTTTTCTAGCACCTGCCGATCAAACTTCCGACATTAGTGCCGTAGATAAAATGAAGAGAGAAGCGTCACGAGTTGTCCAAAGTCTACCACTAAGTGCAACCAATTTCCAAAGAGTGTGGTTGGAAAAAGGAAAGTGTTAACTAATATCCGCATTGATGCCATACTAAAACATTCTGACAGCGACACGCGATGTAAGGAGACAGGGGTCGCCGTATGATGCCTTTGAAGAATACATAACTGGACTGGAATCGTTGAGAATCATTGACATCATCGTTGACAGAATCATATGAAAACTTGCCCATACCTATTGTTGTAGAGAAATTACCTAAAGAAGTCAGACGTATTATAACGAGAAGTCATAATGAGTCATTCTTGAACCTTGGTAGACATGACGTGTAGTGAAGATGAGGGAGAAGAGCAATCTACCTCAGCTGTACAACAATAACTACTGCCAGTAACAAGCAACCCTTGCAGGCATTAAATCCTGCTGGTGCTTAGTTCTCTGGTGCTATCTTGGAAAAATAAAATGCTTAGAATAGCTGCATTTTTTATGACGGTCTTCATCCTTCGGACGCATACAAGAATGTACTAGGGGTTGACCAAAGGCTCTAAATTCTCTGCAAGCCACGCATATATTTCAGGTTACTTGTTTTTACTTGTCCCCTGGTGCCAAGGTGGCGCATAGGGCCTCCACATGGGCTTTCCATCGATTCCTGTCTTGCGCTGCAGTGTGCACCTCACTCCAGGACTGCCACCCTGCTTTGGACCTCTCTTTTTCTGCCGTGCGCGGCCAAGTTGTTTTTGGCCGCCCTCTCTTTCTCCTTCCCTCTGGGGTCCATGTTAGGGCTGTAACACAGTCATTGTGAGGTTGTTGTCTGAGGATGTGTCCAATGAATCTCCATCTCCTTCTTCTTACCTCATCACTCAACTTCTCCACGTTAGCCCTTTCCGGTAGCTCTCTATTACTCTCTCAGGTGCTTAAGACAGGTGCTTAAGACAAAATCACTTGTCGAAATTCTGTTACTAAAGGAAGGCTGCTCGCGATTCAATGGGAAACAGTATGGGCGCTTTGTTCATCTACTGAGAAGAAGGAGGTACGTAAATCTACTGGAACAGGTCCCACGAAAGAAAATGTCGGCCAAGAGCAACCCTGAGAATTCTCAAAAAACCTACGCTCGTCACTTCAACACATAATTTGCATCGATACTGGATCTCGGGGCAACTTTATGTCTCAAGATTTAGTCAGCAAGTTTGAGACCCAGGAGCTTAGGAAGGAAGACATACTTGTTAGCATGTTTGGTCGTGACAAAGGTGCTAAGACAGAATTCCTTGTGGTGAGGGTTTGCGTCATGGCTGAGGGAGAAGAAATCATGATTACGACTTCGATGTCTTCAGTAATCTCACTGCTCATCTTCAGTATGATGATGCCAACTTTCCTTGTTTTTAAGAGATTCGTTTGGCAGATCGACTAAGAAAAAGATGGTTGTTGGACATAGAGATTATCATTGGGAACGTTAGTGACTAGATAGATAATGAAGGGAGAGGAAGCCTATGGTAATAAATAGCAGTTTGGTTGGCTCTTATAATTATGATGAGACGATAAACAATATCCTCCCTAGGTTCTGGCGTCGAACTTTAACCCTTTCACTCCCATGGGAAATGTCGTATTTTTGTGAAACGGCAACTGTGAACCCTTACACCAACTGTAATACACCAACTAAAAGGTTTTATCTGTGGCATTGTATAAATCATTCCAGCTAAGATAAAGGACGTATAAGAAAAGAACGAAAAGTGTTTAAAACGAGAAAATAAAAGCCTTAAAATACATCTCACTTCTCATATACACTGGGTATACCCCTAAACTATAGCTTAATTTGCAAATCTCACCATGTATTTTCTTGTCAAATCGTGACTTGGTCTTAAAAGTGTAAGAGGAAAAAGTTACAAAAAATGGAGGGGTCGCTAATCATGTCTTATGTAGGAGGGGGGTAAGATTTTATGCTTCCCTTAGGCAGATCTCGCCAAGATCTGTTTGGTGTCCAAATTTTATAAAAATTGACCCAATATTGAGCAAGTAATGACGTCCTGTGCCATATGGCAGTCTTGGGAGTGAGAGGGTTAAGGTGAGCTTCTATGAATTGAAGTGAAGGAGGATACACTTTCCAGTTGCCGTGGATGCAAGATATACTTCCTCGGGCTCTGAAAGAAAAGACTCCGTGCACTGGTTAGGAGCCTGACAATAAATAGAGAAAATCTCATGAACTATGATTAAATTATATGCATCCAGTAAAGAGAAGGATTCATAGAAAAGGTGGAAAATCCTGGTTGACACACTGAAACCCCTTCACTGCATCCCCCATTACCCTATTATTCAGTAGGACATAACCATAACCAAAAAGAGCATCGTCTATGATGCCTCTGTGAGAACCTCGATTGGTTCTCCGAGCCTCAACGATTATCTTAACACAGGGCAGTCGCTTCTGCCAGACTTCTGTGCAATGTTACTGAAGTTTGGAGTAACTCAGATACCTATGAAAGCAGACGTTGAAAAGGCCTTCCTTCCTTCCTTCAAGTAAAATCGAGTGAAGTTGACCGAGATGCAGTAAGGTTTCTATGGATTAAGAATCTTCAAAGACCAATCGTAATTAAGGAGATATTTACTGCTGCAGATTTCGCTGAGTGCTGCTACAGTGTTTTCCTTTCCCTTTCTTCTCAGCGCAACGTTTAAGGCATCACTTCAGTGGACATGCAAGAAAATGATTAAGTTGAAGATACAACTCTTGGTTTGTGCAGGAATGAACGTCATGCAGTGAACTTGGAGTGATGGAAACAACCTTAACGAGTAACTCTAAGGACATATTGCTTTGCCTACGTTCCGAGAAGGTGTCTGATTCGTTTGAAAAGAGCAAGAAACGTTCACATAAAAGACCTATTATAGCGCATATAACGCTAGTCAATGCATATCTTTTCCCCTCAGGCATTAAGCTAAAGGAAATTGAAAATTGAAAAATTTCTCCATTTTCAGTAAACGATAACACACCAGGTCTGTACCAGCTTTTTTTTCCTTTCTCATAGAGAACATAACTGATTGTTTCCGGTACGCTATGTTTAAGCGGCAACATATACAACACAGGTGGCTGAGGGTTTTTTTTAGGATACCTTATTTCACTGTGCAAATTTTTTGATGCAAGTTCTTTGGCATAGTGAATAACAATTAGATAATGCAACTTTCAACATTGCCTTTTAAACCTGAATGCAAAAATTGACGATTCGCCCCTGACAGCTTTGTGCTCCAATGTTGCCGACAAATTAACTTTTGTTCCGCAAGTGCGATCCGGGCCTTAGTTCGTTTAAAACAGCGTGATTCAAGGTGGCTGTCATTTTGGATTCTACTCAAAATTGGAATTTACCGAAAAAGGTTGGTTGCAATATATTAATTTATATGCCCCCCTACTTCTTGTCTGAAAAGGGGTAGAAAGACAGACCAGAACACCAGGAAACGTTTTGTTGACTTTACTGAGTGATTGCACTGAGTTATTTAGCTTTCATTTTAAGTCTCATGATAGATAGATAACAGGCCATCGTAGTTATATACAACGCAAGTTAACTGAGCCGTTGCGCAGAGAAAGGTTGAAAACAAATAATGATGATAACATAAAATGAAAATTCTGAAAATTTTTAGATTTCCATGAAGGTTAAACATACCTCCAAGGAGCATTTGTAGGCTAAGCTAAGCGTTACGATACAGTATATAACGAAGGAACAGATTTGCGTTGTCTAAATCAGCAATTTTTTTTTTATTTCAGTTGCGTTGACATTCTTTCATTCTTTTTTTTATTGTTGTTTTTTTCAACTTCTCCAGTATTTGTATTTGTATTTTTATTTCCTCCATTCAACGAGGAACGTATTTATCAGTAATTATCCAGTATTTATCGAAAATTAGCCAATTTTTCAGCCATAGATATGCACGATTTCTGGCCTGTTCTTCTTTCTTTGATACTTGAGATAGACTTTTTTAACAAATCGGGACTCAATTACTCGCTGAAAGAAAATATTCAATTTGAATTTAATTTATTCAATCGAAAGGTGCGTAACATCTAGCCCAAATAGTGCTCATTGTATTTCTTTTTACGTCAGCAAAGCGCGGTTGGCATTCACATGATCCTGCTCGATCTTGCAAAGAAATCCGGGACTTGGGTGCCTCCAAAGGAGATGGGGACTACTGGATCGATCCCGCAAAGAGTGGGAAACCTTTAAAAGTCTATTGTGATATGACAATGGATGGAGGTGAGACATGAACAACTCCGGACATGCTCTTGCATAGAATTTTACATTTTCCAGGACACTTGTTTTTGCTCTTTTCAAGATGAGGTACAATTCAGAGGGATTTTCATGGAAGGAATGGGTTCTTGACCAAATACCGGCAGGCATTTGCCGGCCTACACACGCATGTATGGTTTTATAAAGAAAGTGAGACATTTCCTGTTTTTCTTTCCATGTAGTATAACTGTCTACTCTATGAAAACAGTCAAAAGTCTTCTGTTAATAAAAGGGGTTGTCGTTAGTCTAGATGCATGGTTACAAGGTATACAAAGCATCACATATTATGTTTGTAGCCATGGGTAAATTTCGATTAAATAAAAAACATCTTGGCCTGGTTGTTCGAAAGCCGATTAACGCTAATCCATGGTTAAAAGTTAACCTAGGTTTAAATCTCGCACATTTAATGCGGTTTTTGAAAGCTAATTTAAAGCTAATTGTAAACACAAAAAGTAAAAACTGAGGGACAAAATCTTTGGAAGAATCTTTGATGATTAGTCATTAAATTCGAATCAAAGCTCACGTTAATCCAGGATTAGTTAAAGCGGGCTTTGAACAACTGGGACCCGGTTTACAAAGTGAAAGTCATTTTCTATTAGGAAACGAAAAGAATAACGTAGTGAGCAATTTTTTGTCTTCTCTTTTTTTACCTCCTTCCTTCCTCACTCCCTTCCTTCCTTCCTTCCTTCCTTCCTTCCTTCCTTCCTTCCTTCCTTCCTTCCTTCCTTCCTTCCTTCCTTCCTTCCTTCCTTCCTTCCTTCTCGTCTTTCATTCTTTTTACTATACTTTTAACTTCTTGCTGGTGTCATTTGGTCACATAACTATTGAATCTGTCCTGTTCCGATTTCAGGGGGCTGGCTTCTTGTCTCCAACATTGTGATGCAGAGCTCAACTCCTCCCTCTCAGCTGCCATTAAAGACTTCATACCGTGGAATAAGCAGCAAACAAATGTTTCTCACGAAAAGCGCCATGAAAGAGCTGAGAAAATACCTGCCCTTCAGTCAACTAAGATTTTACTGCAAGAAACAAAGGGGACGTACATTCCACATCACCACTGCCAATAACAACAAAGGTAGAGCTGTGGTGCAATACTTCAGCGGCCAGACGGATGTTCAGCCAGCCTCATGTGGTTCTTTTACCATAATGAATAATGATAATTCGAGATTATCAAGAGTTTGCAAAAAATGGGGATATGAAAAAGGCTCGTATTATGTTGGGAAATGGGGGCACGAGAGAAATGAAGACAGGCTATACACTTGGTCTGCTTTTGTAAGGGCTTCCCTTCACTGGGCACCAACTCCAAAGTATTCAAGATGGGAATGCGATGATTTTGTTATTGGCGTTTCCTCTGGTGATTTTTGGAAGGTCTTTGTTCGCTAGTAAGGGTATCTGTGCATTTCTTTTCGAAAAGCTAATTAACAAGTTCGGGTTTGGTAAGGATATTTTTACCATTGTAGTCAGCATTATCAAACAGCAACAGGTCTCATCAATTTTGATTTTTTAATAGCTTAGGGGACAGCATTTTTCTAGAGTATAATTTTCAGACATTTTGTCGCATTTATTAACGTAATCCAGTGAGAAATCTACATCTGGTACCTTTCAATAATTTTTCAATAATACATGTAATTAAATAAAAAATAAATCACTGCACTTCAGTTGTCTGTAATGACACAAACCTATCAATAAAGGATTGAATCATTGTTGCAAGATGGAGATATATGCAAATTGATTTAAATCACTTATAAATGGTGTGATCTCTTATGATCATTTAATGATGTGTAACGCTGTGGAAACGCTTGAATTATTTTCCACATGAACAATCTAGCTTCTTAACTCTTTTATTTCTAATTTCTTTGCTGACAGTTATAACCATTTTCATCATGGTCACCCTTTTAAAAATTTAACACCACCTAACCCAAAATATAGATCATCACTTCCTGGAGTGAATCTGCTACAATCAGTTTGTTTCAGTATTGAGACGGCTTGTATGATGGAGACTGTGAGAGATGCCCTTTTAATTTGTAACCAACTTCTATTGTCACTATTTTGTACTGGCCCTCATCCATGACACATAGAACTACAGATGATATGAGTGTTAAAACCATTCAGACACTTAAGGCCAAATTACTTTTTAACTTTCTTCTTTGCAAGCTGTTTGGAAACTCGTTGAATGTTGGAGGGGTATGGGTGCTGTTCCTAAGTAATTTAGCCTCTGAGTTTACACAGTAACACAAAATCGAAAGTCCAAGCAGAAACTGGGCAAGTTTGGAAATACGTTCCCTCTCATTCACGTCTTACACCTAAATGACCCTTTGTAAGCATGGGTGAAAAGAGTTTTAGGTAGTACGGTGCGCCTCGTGGTTTTAAATCCCGATAAAACAATGCTGCTCGTGTTTTAAACATTACTTAATGAACAGCTTAAGGGTCCTGAACGAAGACAACATGGACCTCCACTTTCGGTGATTTTTCCATGAAGTTGACGCTGTAATTGGTGGTCGGCTGCTATCACTCGTCGTAGAAGAAAGAAAAGTTAGAGTTTTACGAAGAATTGCATCAATGCAAGCAATTTACTGCATATTATGGCAAAATTGGCCGCAAACCACTCTTTCCGAATTAGAATCAATTCACAGGGACCCATAGGCATTAGAAATTAGCGGTCAGCGGCTTTGACTAAAAAATATGAGAGAAAGTAAATGTCAACCAACTGATTTGGTACCTCCTAGGGGTAAAAAAAAGTTCGGACCACTCCCACGAAACAGAATTCTGGTACCTTTTAGGGGTTCTTTTCAAAATTTCTGACGAGTATTTGAGTATAGTATTTGAGGTTTCGCAGACTGTGGTCTAGCTGGTATAATGAATTTCAATGTCGTACCTTTCTTAATAATCGTCTGCTCTTTTACTAAACAGACTATACTTCTGTCGAAAATGTATACAGTTTTTTGCCGGTAAGCTTCCTGTTTGCGTATTTCGGATAATTTACAGTCGGTATGGATAAAACCGTGTCAAGATTTAACCTTTCAGGAGGAAAGTGACAAAAGACAATCGCAAATATCTTGTATTCTATTTCCAGTTGTGACAAAGCTAGACGTTTCTATCTGCCAATTATCATTTGACAGTGACCTCTCTTTGCTACTTTAGATATTCGTTTTTAACGGACACATCGATTTTGTCACAGAATTATAACAATCCTAAGTGCTGCTTTTCTAGTCAACAAGAGAAACACTTAAAGAGACACAGTCACCTATTGCACATGCGCATTAGATACCATTTCTTAGCTGATTTGCATATCACACTTCATCCGCAAGTCTCGCGTTGAGAAGCGCATCCTTTGAAAAATGTAAACAAACCTTGTCGAGTCGAAGTGTTTGCCAGTCAAAATTATTATAGTGATTATAGACCTAATGTCATATTAGAACACTCATTTTCTTGTTACCATGGAAGATTTACTGATGGACTTGTCCAGGGAAAGCCAAACGTCAACGCCAAACTCCATATGCCAAACGCCAAACGCCATATTTTCCATTCTTTAAAGTTATTTTGTATTATTTCCCTACCAAGTTCATAAATCTTTTAATAAAAGCTTGGTTATTTCTCATTTTTAGTTTTGTCTTGCCCCAAAATTATCATCTGGACAAAATGCCTTTGCGCCATAAGTGAGCTGTTCATAAGTTTTGTTTGTCGCTTCATCTGGCCGTTAAGAGTCTAATCGAGACTTTCCTCATCTTTTTCATCTTTCCAAGTGTTTGTTCTCCTCTTCTTCTCATGCCAGTGATAATTCCATAAATGAAACTTATATACCTTATTATTTGCCAGTATTAAAATATAAAATTTTTAATCTGGTTCCAACATTAGTATAAGTAAAACTCGGGCTAATAGTTTTATTGTTAAACTTAAAATTAACCTCTTTCAATTGCACTTGTTATAGTAAACTTGGATGCTGTAAGAGGAGAACCATCCAGAAAAAACCCAGACCAAACCCGGAATTTCCCGGATCCCAATAGCAGGAATAGCGGCAACGTACGAGAATCCGTAAACACAACGTAAATTACGGCGGCTCGAGAGAGTTTCACGCTGTTTTAATATATCTGAGACGATGAGATTACAAAAAAGCAGCTCTAATAATTAATATGTAGATAACCTATAGACATCTTTACAACACTGCCAATGGACAACTCTATAAGAGCAATAATCTGTAAGATTGAATCAGAGGCGGATCCAGGGAGGGGAGGGGGTGGATTGGGTGGCTAGCCAACCCCGGGTCGTTTAAGGTTGAAAATATAAAAGGGAACAAAAGTATAACAACTGACTCGACGACCGCTTCTAATGATAAAGAATGGAGCTGGGACACACACTAAAATAATGTACTGAGGCACACCATGACAAACTTCTCACATATTTGAGCTTCGTTTGCGCAAAGGAACTTTTGGAATCAATGCGACCATTTGCCGCTGCACTACAAGGCTACCTAGTTGAAGTATACTGGAAATGAAATCGAAAGTTGTTGTTCGAACGCATGTACGAAAAGGTCTTAACTCTTTCAGAACGAGTGGAATCTACTGCACAACGTCTACGTATTTGCAGTAGACAGCGGAATCGGGATAACACCCCCAACAGATGCAGTGGTACAGTACTGTAAGCGAACAGTGACAGTACCTTTCCTGGGCATAATTTTCTCAGAGCTGAAATCTCGCTTCAGCAAAGAAATGCAGGCACATTACGAACTCTGTGCTCTCATTCCTACTGTAATCGTCACGAAGTCCAAAGAAGCCATGGCTGAAATTGATACAGTACTGCAACAGAAATGGGATCACGAAAGACAACTTCCGTCAACCTTTGAAAGTGACCTTTTTTTGCTGGACCAATTACTGGGGGCAACAAGCAGAGTCAGACAAAGTTTCACCAACCCACCCTATAGACACACGCTAGCGTGTTCTTCCCTAATATCCGAGAACTTTCAACGATCCTTGCGGCGATCCTTGCGGTGTCCGACTTGGCCGACAAAGTCGCAATGCATGGACACTCAATCCCGATTAGCAGAGAACCAGGAGAATGATGGGGTCTTCACTGTTTGGGGTGTAATGATTGGTGGGGTTGCTTGTTTGTGATCACAGCCTACTATACGTAAAATATATTCTTACTCTACAAATAAAATCACGATATAG
Organism: Pavona decussata; assembly: GCF_977016875.1. Lineage (NCBI taxonomy): Eukaryota > Metazoa > Cnidaria > Anthozoa > Scleractinia > Agariciidae > Pavona > Pavona decussata. The sequence continues at coordinate 1,619,120 of NW_028145512.1, read as the reverse complement.
TTGTATTTTAAAGCTGTATTAATTAAAATCATAATTTTCGATATCGCTCTGTCGGGTCAGCCACTCCCTCTTCAAAAATCCTGGATCCGCCCCTGGAAAATTTGGCCGGTCACCGCATCTCACCGACTTAGCTCAATTTTCGCATGGAAACGTCTTCATAGGTCTAACTACAAAAGGCATGGATTATTTTAAGTTTCAATTATTTTTACTTTGCAAAGTACTCGGAAAAAGTCCGATTTCGAGTGGCCTTGCCACTCCTCCATTTTGCCGAGATCTTTTGATTCAACCCTGTTAACTGGGCAACTTGATAAATTTTTGTATACAGATGTAAACAGCTATCTTTCCTTAATGTCTTTGTATAAGTCAATTCAAGGATGCGTAGTTTGAGCGACGATCGGCAAAGAAATTTCCTATCTAGCTGAGGCCTCTTTTCCGTTGTATTCGCTGAACTGATGGGGGCGAGGAAAAGAGACCTCTGCTCTGGGTCGAAACGCACTTTGATTCAACCGCCGTCCATAGTCCTGGACGACGCTTACAAACGCATGCTCCCTATATTGTTTGCTGACCGTGACTTGAGCCCACTGTCTCTCACGCATTCGTTTATAGTTACTCCACTATCATTTGGTGAGTTCTCATAGTAACATGACATCACGTGACTGTTCGGTCGCTAGGTAACCGTGGCGCATGCTCAACACAGTTCGTTTCGACCCAGAGCAGAAGTCTCTTTTCCTTTCAGCGAATACAACGGAAAAGAGGCCTCAGGAAACTGAGAGATTTCAGGGGACATTTTTCGCATTCTGAAAAGCCTCGGCATCTCCAATGCAATCTCGATTAAGAAAAAGCCATTCATCCAAAACAAAGATTATTTATTGGGTGAGTGATTTCATAAATGAAAAAAAGAAAATGAGGAAATGTAACAGAGTTGAGATAAGTGTTACGAAAACTTCCACGGTTTTGCCATTTTGGTCGCCATATTTCAGGACAACATATCACTAGGTCATGACAAAAATTTCATTCACAGAAGAAATTTCAGTGGCGTTTACATACTTTTCGCTAAATTTGATTTGCATATATGTCTTTCAAAAGTTAGAAAGTTGTTGCTTTTGAAAGAAAGGATTAAATTCTTCATTTGATGATCAGTGCGACATTGGTAACAGGTTAATTTTGAAAAAAAATTTGAAAGAACTGTTTTTTAGAAGAGACGGAATCCAGGCCAGCGAAAAAATAGCGCCTGGCATTTAATGAGATGCAAACAATTTTTTTTTTTCAAACTGTTGCGTGCTGTAGGGGGAGAACATCTACCTGGCAAATAGGGGGTCTTGTGTTACTCGGAATCTGGATACACTTTCACCGGATATTCTTCCCCTACAGAGAAAATTTTAAAAAAAGCAAACAAAAAATGCATAAAGCCTGTAACTGCTCGATTTTTCTAAAGTTGAGTAAGATTAAAACACGCCTATTTTGTCGGATAAATCGAGTTCTTCTTGCTCCACTTTTTATTTCTTTTTATTTACTGTATTAACTTCGCCGAGACTAAAATAAATAAAAATACAAAAATCGAACTAGCATAAAACATTCAAAAGTAAAAAGTAAGAAAAAAATACATTATATCACAATAGT
>NW_028145512.1:1387500-1610000 GCF_977016875.1 Pavona decussata | reverse complement strand
GTGCAACGGCATTTTGTGGAGGGTCGTCATGTCGTGCACCGTTCTGAATGATATTGGCTAAACAGTCTACCGATCTAATAATCGAACAAGCCCTAATGAGAAGTATTAAGAGTGCAGGAGGTTTGACAAGGGGAAGAGGTATGGATGAACAGCAGAGACATGTGTGGCTGTTATCTATTCCAGCGTGTGCAGGTGAACGAAGCTCTTCAGGAATACACATCAGTCGGCTATTGTACAAGTGATCAACACAACGACATGTCCCTAGCTCGTCAAGAGAGAGACACCAGAGATACCCGCAAGGTCCTGGAATACTTACAATCCAAAACACCATTTGACGCAAATGACAGCAGACTACACAGCATTGATACTGGTGTCATAGCAAGTTGTTCAGTTAACGCTGACAAGGGCAGTCAAGTCGGAAAGAAGATCGTGGATGGCCTGGTTGGCCAGAAAGTGCAAGAGTATGTTTTCAAGAAGAAATATCAGGCTGTGACCCTTGAAGTGAAAGATGCAGTGCACACAGGCACAGAAACTGTGGTTATTGATCCTATACTTCTGTTCCAGCGTCTCGTTTCAGCAGGGACTCTTAAGGGAAAGTTGTTGGACGAAGTTTTCATTCATGAACTTTGTGGCTATCCACCTGCACTTTTTGAAACGACAAATGTTTAACCTTCCCCAAACAAAGCTGCACTCGCCGATACCATGTGGAAACAAGTTCCAGCTATGCCTAGCCCAGCAACACCTGCCCGGTACGTTTTGGATGGAGGCGCCCTTCTCCACAGAATTCTGTGGCCTATTGGTGACAAATTTGATTGTCATAGTATTCGATGGCTATCAAAACTTGTACAACGGCAGACCTGGTGACAAGATCGATACCCTTTAGGTGCAGCATTTCCACCGCAAAGTTTCATCCAGCACGTCACATGTGCAACCGCGGACACTGCTACCAACACCAGCTGAGCCAAGTACCATAGTCTACGTATGAACCACCAAGTCCAGCAATGGCATGGAGTGCACAACGGTGCGCTACAGAATGGGGGTGGAAGTTGAAAGATGACAAGATGTCACCTGTTGCAACTGACCTGTAACCTGCCCCAGAGTATTTTCTGGAAGCTATCAATTGCAACTGCAAGACAGACTACAGTTGTGTAAAGTTTTATTTGTACTGTTCCCCTGCATGTGGGCAATGCAAAGGTCTGCTGTGTTGCAATGTAGAACTTCCTGAGGGACATTGTGATTCTGACGATGAGTGACATATTATTAAGAGTTTATCTACCGCTTCAGGTACGTTTTAAGCTTTACTACTACTGTGGTCCATTAGTCTGGTAATTAGTCTGATATTTACAGTGTATAATAGTTAGGAGCCTACTAGCAGGTGTGCTAGTTCGTATCCAGTTAAAGTGTTCTTCAAACACGCTTCCATTTCTGTTAATTTTTTCACATTTTTACATTCAACGTATATTTAGTATTAAAATAATAACATAAATATTTTCAAACTTTCTTATTGTTGCGCTTAACAAATTAGTCAGAAAAGAAGTTGTTATCAGTGAGTTTTTGAAAGTTTCGAAATACGAAACCAGGACACCAAAATGCTAAAATTATCAGAAGTATTCAGACAAGTGATTGATCTTTGATTGTCACTGGTGAACTCTCCCGGTTTTGATATTAATGTTGTTTTTCCTTGAGCGAACCAGGAACCTCGTGTAGCGCATGCGCGCGCTTTCAACAGAAATTAACCAGCTTGTCCGGCCCCGGGGGACTCCAATTCTTCTTTCTTTTTAACACACTTAATGCTTCAGCGGTTTCTAGTGTCTAGGCCTCATCCGTTTGTGGTGGGACTTTGCTAAAAATCGCATGCCTCACCTCGTCCAGCCATACAGCCTGACTATTCCCAGTTCCCTCTCTTTCCCACAATCCCCTCTAAAACGAACTCGCCTCTTCGATACCACCAAACCTCTCTCTCTCCTCTTCACAAGTGTTTCCGCTGGCTCCTTCATACTTGGGACGTTCACACTCTTCGTTGTTAGCTAGCATCTCTCTCATATTGGCATACACTTGCCCTGGATCATCTTTAAACTGTTGGTTTATAACCCTCGCTTCTTCGTTTTTCTTTTTCCTACAAAAAGCTCTCTTCAACTTCCTCAACGCGCATTTCTGTCGTTCCATGTAGTTCACAAGTGAAGTTATGGATAACACTTTGCACTCTTTTTGTAGGATCTCCCTATTCCTTTTTCCTCTTTTCGTCAGTTTTCTGTTTTCTTTCTTTATTGTTGCGTTCGCAGAACGCCATCCTAATCTTGGTTACGGTTTTGAGTCGAGATTTTTTTGTCGTCGATCGATGGATGGATCTTGGGACGCACATCTGGCATCCCCCGCAGATTTTTTTGCAGGGGCGAATGACATCACAACGTAATGTTGCCTGGAAACAGGGAAAACAAAGTATGAATGACGTCAGACAAAAGAAAGGTTGCTAGGCAGCGACAGGTTGGAAGACAGACGCAGTTTGTTGGAGCAAAATTTGCATACATTTCAACTGCAATGTTCATCAATATTCACTGGATGGAAATATCTCTGCAGAATCTGTTCCCGTTCAGTCTTCCAGAAATTATTTTTGTGAAAGATTGCATTGAAGAAATTACATATTTTGTGCCCGCGGTTAGATAATTTTCCGTGGGAAATAAATTCATCGAACAGTACAACCAGTGCAAGCCCGTTGTACACTTCGTGGTGTCAGAAATAGATTTCAACCGTAAACTAGCCTGTGGAACTACGAAAAGACCATGCTCATCAAATTCGTTGCTATGTTCAAAAACCTTTTAGTCACCTCATTTGATCCTACAATACGAGTAAAGAGGGCTTTTCACCCAGCCCTAGGTTCGCGAGGTTTTGCGAGTCACGTATTACGTTAGTATAAAATCGAAAGACAAAAATATCTTAAATATACACGCATCAGAAACTGACATCAGGTCCTGTTTGTTCAAAGAGCGGATTATTTTATCCAGCGGATAAAGTCTGTTGGTTGGAGAACATTTTATCCACTGGATAGAGTTATCCGCTCTCTGAATAACCCTGGCCCTGAGATGTCTTTCAAAACTGTATGCAAATTACTCGCTTCAGTTCGACATTTTTACGGCTTTATACAATATAATCGCGTAAGTTTCGCGGCATTTTGGTAAAATACCTTTTTAGAAGAAGTCCAAGATAGTATGCTGGCCTGTAAGTTTCTAGGTTAGTAAGGTTAGTAAGTAGTTTATTATATGGCACTGGGAGCAAACTTGTTTATTTATAAAAACGCACTTCCGGTCACTAGAATTCAAAGGGTTTCCGTCGTGACGTGTTTTTGATGACGCGAGCAACCCAGAAAGAACAAGCTACGGTACCACGAGTTTGAAAACAAATTTACTGAACGTTTACATGTAACCATGTTGATTATAGAAAAGACTTCAAGAACGATTTGTAGCGGAATTTGACGAAAATCTTAACAGCAGCAGTTTGTTTTTGAAACTCACAAAAGGGTTTCGTCGATCCCAGTAAAATTTACTAGCACATCAGAAAGTACGGAAAAAGTTGCTGTGAAAATCATATTCAACTTTAAAAGAAGCAGCATTTAGTCAATCGTCCTCATCGCTCTCATCTCTGGCTCGGAAACCCAAGTGTAGGAAGAAAAACCACCACACAGTTCTTTGAAGTGCAACTGGATTGGAGTCGCCGAATTCTTCGGCCTCTTCTTCGTGTTCGTCAATCGCCTGAACGGCTTGCAGTTTGTTTTTTCCGTCGTGCCCGAAAACAAGTGACTTCCCGATTTTTCGAACTCATTATCCTTGAGTATGTTGAATGTATTTTTTATCTCAGATAAGTATCGCTGTATATTGCGCTGAAAACTGGAAAATGTTGCTGGCTCGTATTCACCATTTTTCCTGCGTACGTTCATAAAAAAAAAATTGACAAAAGGTGGTCAAGCTCGGACACAGGTAGGCTTTCAATTGTTTGACTATTCAAGCCATTAGCTCCAATAAAACGGAGTAGAGTGTTCATATCAGTAGACGTCTCCCTTTTGTGTTTTCACTTTTCTGTTTGTTTATGAAATCGTCAATGGCTTCCTGGCTTTCGCTGATGCCTGCTTCAGAGGTTTCTAGATCTTCGGGATAGTAAAATTTGCTTTATAAATGATATTCTTCTTCGTCCATGTTGGAATCAGTCTTTTGGGTAGTTTCTTTGCGAAGAATGAAAGTATTTTCAGGTTTTCTTTTCGTAGTTTTAGCTGTAAATTTTCAAATTTGCCGCTGCGGTCGTAAACAAAAATACGCGGCTTATGACCGTTTCCATGGAAACGGTCCGTATGGTAAAATCCCGACCAAGAAAGAACCAACCAGAACGCGCGGATATACTTCCAGACTACCTTGCCATATAATAATCACTGTTTAATGTTTTTCTATCAATTTGTCCAAACCGACTAAGAATGTCAGCATCCTTCCCACAACACAACCCCGCCAAAAACTATATAGTATTTGCAGCCCGACATAAGTGATACAGTTTCTTAGTCGTGTGAATAGGACTATTAAAGGTTTTGAAATGCGTGAAACCAATCTATTTGAAAACAGGCCGAGGAATTTTACCCCACCCCCGCCGTATTAACGTTGGTCTTAACGCGAAATCAATCAAATATTTAGGCCGTCTTTCTTAGCTATCTTGAACCATTTTCATCAGTACGAACAAAATAATAATCTTTGCCTAGTGATGACTTCGTCTTGACACAAACACGATGATGCACAAAATTTTAGTGCTATTTGTAGTTTTCGTTTTATAAGGAAGAGGAGATAGACCCAAGACCAACAAAAGGAAATTTAACCGTATGTACTAAAAATAAATAATAATTTTCAATCCTTAAGTTTGCGCGTTTTCTAAAACAAAACACCAAAGTACATATGTTTTGTATTCTTTTGTTTCGTTTCTATGACATCTTACAAATTCAATCTCATAGCCGAAAATTTACGAACTGCGATAACTTATAAAGGAAATGCAGTTGCAGACCGTTGGTAATACTATACTAAGACGGGAATAATTTTGTACAAAGCTGCGCAGAAAAGTATGACGGTGAACCCTCAAGAGAAACTCCAAGAGGAAAACCGCTTGCTAACTGACCTGTGCCTAGTTATTGTTAACGAAAATCTAATCATTTCACTTAGGAAAACGCTAGTTTTTCTTCCCAATCTAATCCGAATTTCTGAAGCAAGTAATACTTTTCGAACAGATATCTGCACAAAAAGGAACCGGTACGGGTGCCCCCGAGGAGACGGAGAGGACACTTGTTTGTGGGATCGTGTATAAATACAATAAAACTTAGATATATCTACAAGTCAAAATGAAATATGCCAAGAATAGCTAAACTAAAAATATTTATTTGACTACTGGAGTCAAAAGAAAATTCTCTTACTGGAGACTTTGTTTAATGATTTTAGTAGCTTGATCAAACGTCTTTAGTCAGAGTCAACGTAAATTTTCACCACCATTGACAAAGCCTGTGGAGAATTCTGCTCTCAATATGAGTGATTATACTATTCAATTCTGGTAACCGACAGTTTTTGCAGCACCGCTGTCCAAATTTTAATTCCGGCTCACGTCTTTTACTATATGCGATTGGCGAAATGATTGATACCCTGTTACTGTACGGACGCCCTTAAGGGGAAAACGTGACCGTATAACGCGGACTCCAAGAGTAAACATCAAAGACACATGTTTTATTGTTTTTTATCGATACAAAGACTATTTACAGCATACAATTTAAAAGCAACGGAGCGATGTTTAATGTATTAACTGTAACATAACTTCAAACTGAAGAGACAATCCGGCTAACACTAAAATTAATGTTCTCTGAGTGCTTCAAACGCGACTGACAACGTCATCATTTAAAATAGCTCGGCTGTTAGTTTGCTCTTGAATGACATTTCCATTTTGCGCTCCAGCCAGATGGGTTGAATAGTGGACAATTTATACAGTAGAAACTTACTAATTTACAGTGCACATATAACCAGTGTTCGTAAAGCGAGGTTAACTTTGTATAAGAGCATGTCAATTGGTTCACTGAAAAGTGTTCGTTGTCCTTATAAACCGGTGTTCGAATAAAGCGTCTAAGATCGTCTGAACTTTACACTGATGTTACCAGTAGCTTCATAGATAACATTCTATAAGATGTAAACTGCAATAATCGCACTTTTAAAACTGTTAAAACTAAAAATTAACACAAAGAAACTAGACAGTTAGACGGAAACAGTGAATCCTGTGCGGGACTGTTGAAAAGACTTATCGAAAAATAAAAGAAAAATATAAAACAAAAAAGAAAGCTTAAAGGGGAAGAATGAAGTGGCATTCGAACCTGAGGTAATATCTACCAGCACACTAGCAATATTCGTACTATGCCCGTGCGCCATTTTATCTACACATTGTCCTAAATTTAAAAGTCGTCAAACTGTTGTTGTTGAATAGTGATTGGGACACCGTGTTATTGATATCTTCGGTTTTCTTATGGGAAGGTCTTGATTGCCTCGATTTACAAGCTGTTATCAACGATTTTCTACGATTTTCCACAGTTTTGTAGCCGTGAAACGAAATAATAAACATCAATCAGTGTCTATTTCATTGATCGCCGGAATCGTTCAAAACCGTTTGAAACCTTTCTAAAGTAAACTATACATTGTATGAAATTTATCGTAAACAGTCAATTAAACGTGCAAGTATAATTTAAACATCAGGCTACTGAGGGAGTTAATATCAGTATTCGTTCTCCGTTGTTTCGTATGTCAGTATGCAACCACCCATAGACTCTATCTATCTGCGGCTTTCGCCAGTTTAATTGCTATTTCTTTATTGTGAATTTGAGCTATTGTAGTGTCTGTGAACCTACTGAAGTGCCTGCTTAGCAACTGTGTTTTTTTTATGCCATTTGGGGCATTTTGGCTATGTTTGGCCTGGCTCGTTTTTATGTGTGATAGCTTTTAAACAACTTCTCCTGTTGAGGTCTAAATAATAACAAGGGTATCATAGTTTAGACCCGGTCATTAGTTTCATCTTGCAGAGTAAGTAACGTTGTGGATATGTTGAACTGTCGGGCAAAAAAGTTTAAGATCCAGGTGCTTTTGATATACTACTACAGTTGCAGAACTAGAGATCCAATGTTGTTCAGTTACTGCCGCATTGTTTTAATACACTTATTTTAGGATCTCAATAGTATTTGAAATAAATAAATAAATCCTCTATTCAAGAAATGGCAACTACCAAAGTAAATACACTGTAATTATAAATCATATCTTGAGTTCATCGGAATACTGGGGTTACCGACACTGTATGTATATTTTACTTCTTTGTTTAAGATACAACCACTTTTTAGAGTTTCAAGACCCCATAACTGAGGAAGTATTACGGGAGTCTCTTTTTTAGCGCTGGCAAAAACTTGAAATTCCCTACCTTTTCTCACCCCCCGCCCCCTCCCCCCTCTTCAGAGAAATAATGAACGGTCCCTATAAGGACTCATGTTTTTCTATGTCTAGAAAAGGTTAGCTGACCCCCCCCCCCCCCCCCACTTTTGTGCCGTTGTGTTTTTAGCCCCCCCCCCCCCCTACTTTTACGCTGTAAAAATAAAAATAAACTTTTTTTTTGTCTCCAAAAGTTTTATTTCCTTTTTTTTTCTTTTTTTTTTTGTTTCCTTTTTTTTTATAATTTTATTATACAATACTTTCCTTACATTTACAATAGTTACAATACAGTACAATATTAACATGCCAATAGAAGACTATGTTAGAAACTATTTAGTTAGATTAATTACAAAGAATTACAGTACTTTAGGTAACATCCGACAGTTTACATGTACCTTTTTTAAAGTAAACTAAAGTAGCAAAAATTTTTCAGAAAAAATCTCATTAGTTCGTAAAGTTACAATAGGTGCGGTTTCACTGGCCATTTTACCCTTGGGTTAATTGCTCTTGCCCACGGGGAAACAACTTTTTGTGTGTAACCCACATTCCCAGAGTGAAATTGCCTTGGGGAAATTTCCATGGATACGTCAAAACGAACAAAAGAATTTCCCATGACAGTTGCAGAGGTAAGGTCTATGTGTTAAGGAGAACCCAAAGCGGCTCAACCAATCACGAGAAAGTGAAATGTACGAAACACTAGAAATCACGTGTTGTTTACGTGTGTGTGCGCCAAATCTTACCCGCTACCGTTATAGGTTTTCAAGCGTTTCTGTAAGTATTTTTTTTCTACAGATTTCTTGTACAAATTCATGGCAGCATTTAATTGCTGTAGGTTTCGCTAGTCCCATCATTAATCCACAAGATCGGTAGCATTTACCTTTTGCTAAACGCCATAAACTAACAGTTACTCGCTTGTCGACGGGAAAAGCCTCTCTCATCCAGGTGTTTTGACGTTCCAGGTTTGGGCCTACAAGCTGGCAGATAAATTCAAAAGTGCCTCGAGACACGCGAAAGTTCTCTTTCCACCAGTGGTCCAGATTCCTTTCGTTCAAAAGTCGCTGAAACCAATTTTGTGGTCGCGGAAACGCCCAAGCTCGTCTACGTTGGCTAACGACGATTCGACGTCTTCTTGAATAAAAAAGTAAAAAGTGCAATCTCTGGAAAAAGCGTACTGATTTGTTGTCTGCGTCGACGTTGTCTTCTTAAAATAATTTGCTGAACTACTTAACCTATTTGAAGTGGAAGTTGTTATAAAAGCAACAGAATTACCGAAAACATTTCACGGTTTGTGTCATCCATGTTTGCATTTATCAATGTTTCCCGCCAAATCGGGTAAAGCGTTACTGTTCCCCTCGGGCAATTTATCAGCGTGTAACCGCAAGCATGAAATCGATCAAAACCCAGAGTAAACCCAACCCAAGCTATTTACCCCAGGGGGAGCTTTGGGTAAGAGCTGTAGTGTAACCGCACCTAATATTAGCAAAGTCGACGCGCATTTGACAAGCAGACAATTAAGAGTAAAATAACCAGCAATAATTATTAAATAACTTTTTAGTTCTAGTCTCACGCTAGGTTTAAGTCCTTTAACTGGCTTTTTTCGTGTGTGGGCCTCTCAGGAAAACGGGCAATTTTGTGAGTGGACCGTTTCGATCCGGACTCATACCTTTCACCTTGTCAAAAAAAATTCCCAATAACTTTCCATTTATATTCTTTTAAAGAGCCTCCACCCAAAAAATCGTGCCAGTCAATTACCTCCACCAGTGAAGTGCAAGCTATAGTGTTTAGGGAAGAACCATCTCCTCCAATTCAACAACAGGTTGAATGTCCAACTTCAGGCTTCCGAGTAACGGAGCCGTTCCAACCTGCAAATTTCAGGTTTCCAAAGAAGCTTTGTGGCAAACAGAATCGTGCATATCAATCAAAGTGGTTTTTAGAATTTCGTTGGCTTCCTTATAATGAACAAAACAATTCTGTGTTCTGTTTCATTTGTGTGCAACAAAATGCGAAATTAAATCTGCGCGCTGCCAGAAATAACGAATTGGCCATTATTTCTGAAGGGTTTTCAAACTGGAAAAAGGCTTTGCTTCGATTCAAGGAGCATCAACTATCTGACTGCCACAAATTGGCCATTGACTACCAAATGAACTTTCCTACAACTTGCGGAAATGTATTGGAAATGTTCAACAATGCAGCGAAAAAGACGATGGAGTCTAACCGTATCTGTTTCATCAAAGTTATAGAATGTTTGCAATATATTGCCCGGCAAGGACTGGCCATGCAGGGAGACACTGATGACGAATCAAACTTTATTCAGTTGCTAAAACTAAGAGGAAAAGACCGGCCTCTGCTTATAAAATGGTTAGAAAGGAAAGAAGACAAATACACCTCACACGAGATCCAAAATGAAATTATTGCCATTATGGCCAATTATGTCATCCGTGATTTAGTGTTAGAAATTCGTGGTGGCTTCTTCTCTATCATATGTGACGAATACACAGATATCCGTAACAAGGAACAATTAACTATCTGCATTCGATGGGTGGACGATCAGTTAGAAGCCCATGAAGATCGGTGCGGAGACAATAGTTTCAGCTGTAAAAGATGTGTTACTGAATCTACAGTAACCATTAGCGAACTGTAGGGGAAAATGCTATGATGGAGCTAGCAACATGCTTGCCCACAGAGCTGCTGTGGCGAAGAGAATCCAGGACCTTCAACTGAAGGCTTATCCTACTCATTGTCATGGACATTCCCAAAGTCAAAGTGTGAAGGACACTATGGACACTGCAAAAGAAGTCGTTACCCTCATAAAGTTTTCACCTGAATGCAGAAAAATCTAGTGGGAGAAATAAAAGAAAACTTTGAAGAACTCGAATCTGCAGCCAAGGGCATAATAGGTCGTTTTCCTACTAGATGGACAGTGCGCGCGAGCTGTTTTCAGCGAATCCTGGACAATTACGCAGCTCTTCTTGAGGAGTGGATAATTTCCCTTGATGGGAAACTCCAGTCTGACATAGTGGATGGATTATTGGGTGCCAAGCGCAAATGAACACTTTCGACATCTTCTTTGGGCTGAATTTGGGGCAGCGCCTGTTTTCTCGTACAGATAATTTATCGAAAGCCTTACAGCAAACAAGGATGTCAGCTATTAATGGTAAACGAGTCGCTCCTCTTACCAAAGAGCTCCTGCAGAAAATGCGTAGTGATGCAAGCTTTAAATCATTTTATGATGCGCTTGTACTGAAAAGTAAAAACTACTCTTTCCTGACAGGGCCAGTGTTGCCAAGGAGAACACGCGCGCCTAGGAGGATTGAAATTGGTACTGGGGAACCAGCATATCCTGCGACGACACAAGACTATTACAGGCAAATATACTTTGAATCTATTGACTTAATGGTCAATGCTATTGAGCAGCGTTTTGATCAACCGATCTTTGCTGCGTATGCAAAGATGGAGTCCCTTTTAGTTAAGGCCCTCAACTCGCAGGATAACTCAACAGAGCTACAGTTCATGGAAATATCTTACGCCGATGATGTCGATGTTGGAATGTTAACTGTACAGCTGGAAATTTTGAAAGTGCTACTTAAGGAAGGTGATTTTTTATGTTTTGACGACATCGTAGTTAAAATCAAAGAAAAATGATAAACGAAGTTAATTCAGTATGAAAACTTTTATGGGTAAATCCGGCAACAAGTGCATCTGGTGAAAGATGGTTTTCCACTGCCCGAAGATTGAAAAAATGGCTTCGCTCCACAATGACACAAGAGCGATTTAGCAACCTGACAATATTAAACAGTCATAAAGAAAGAACAGAGAGACTTTCTCTTGAAGATATTGCCAACGAATTTGCCGACCGTAACGATAACAGAAAGAGAAATATTTAAGTTACGTGCCCAAGCTGCTTTTTAGAAAAACACAAGGAACTTTTGAAGAAAGCTATAAATTCATGTACTCGTTCAATATGTCAACAAACGTGGAAAGAAGGGAAAAAAAGAGAGAAAGAAAACGAAAACGCAGGCAATGAATAAGTAAAGTTCAATGTAAAAGACAACGATTGACGAAAACCAGCCGTATTTTGCCATATCAGTCGGTTCGGTGCACTCTGTGGAAGCGGAGATAGTAAGTAACTTTTCCCTTTTTTTTTCTGTTTGTGAGCAGGCGGTATCCTGAAAATCCTACAATATGACTGAGTCCGGGAGCGGCAGAATTTTCTCATTTCTTACCACGGTCACGGTTTGCCTAGTCCCTGTACGGCTTTCTCCCAGGCCTTCAAGGTCAATTCGATTCGGTGACGTATCCGAGGCGAACGGCCGGGGAAAGCCCAATGACAAGGGTAACGAGGGCTCTGGAAACGAGATTGGGGAAAGCCTAGACAAAAACAGACTGCGCATGCGAGTGTTTTATTTTTCAAAAGGGCGGACTTTTAGGGGCTATATAAGATGTTGCAAACAGCGGCAAATAAGGGAGCTTAAGCAGCGACCACGACAAAGGCAACGAAAACGTCACCGGGAAATATGACTTTATTTCATTTGTGCTACTTTGCGATTAATTCAACTCGCTCAACTTTTAAAAAAGTGGCGAACTATCCAGGAATCAAATTGGTAGGAGTGGCGTACAAGTTAAGAAAGAAAATTAAAAATTCACCGTCGCGCGTCCACAAAACCTAAATGTGGTCATTTCACATTGTTGTTTTAAAGAGGACGACAAAAAAAAATGTACCAAAATGTAAAACGCACGTACATAGCGATTGTTTTTGCTCATTAAACCTATTGTTTTGCGGTGTTGTCGTTGCTGTCGCCGTCGTCGTTGCTTAAGATCCCTAATTATGGTTTCAAAACCCTTGTGGATGCATGTGTAATTGTCGATCGACTGTTGCCATCTTTGCAAACTCCTGAAAATGTAATGGAAATATAAAAGTTCTATAACTTTTTCTTTAACCGAAGAATGTATCGAGAATTATAATCGGTCAAGACTTTAATTCTCTTGCTGTATGATGCAAAATGAAGAAAAACAAAAGCCTCACGTGTCCCTTGTGAAAAGTATAAAGTTCAAACTTAAAAGAAGGCTTACCTTCGTCTTTCTGCTTCGAAGGTGTTCCAAGACTACGAAATTGCTAGGTTACACTGTCTAGCTCGCTTTCTAAAAACGTAGAATATAACCATTTGAAAATAGAGGGTCTTTCATTACAACACGATGATTTCAACGGTGAAGCCGATCGCTCATTTCGCAGTTAAATAAGCTTATGCTTACCTTCAAATTGCTCCTCGAAAAGGCGCTTTCTAGAGGATAAAGCTGTACCGCATGGTCCATTTGTTCACATGAATTAACTACTCTTATACAGTCGAAAGAGACTTATCGACCGAAGCATTTGCGTCGAAAATGAGTTCGAACTTATCACTTCTTCCAATCTTTCCGCCATGGCGCAAACCATTCAACGTGAAATTTCGCGCCAGAAAAAATTGCCAATTTTTTATTGTTGTCTAAGGTTCGCTTTTTTAATCGGACCACGTGACCTGAAACGGATTGACCAGGATAAAGTGAAACTTTTCGCTCAATAAACGTTGTAAAACGAATGAAAACCTTAGCAATGAAATAAAAGGATTGGTTGTTCTCCAAAGAGGTGAATATTCATGTGATTTTGTTGAAAAAACTTTGCTGGTTTGCTGTTTTGTTTTTCTTAGAGTATTGACACTTCATTTGACTAAAGGTGACTCCATACAGTTATTTGGCGCGCAGCGACTGGGTACTAAGATGGCGCGAGCGCGCGCAGTTTTCTTACTGATACGGGAACTTTCATTATGCTCGCGGGCGAAACAAGGCCAGTTTTAGGCTGAAAAGTAAGGCTATTTTAACGAGTTTTCCACGGTGAATTTTTCTAAAAATCGGATCAATGTAAAGATTTAGCTTGTATTTTTACTTCAAAAAATCTTAGGAATAATTATACATGGACAACTGCAATAAATGGCAAAAACGAAAATTGCAGAAATTGGCCAAACGTATGTAGAGAATTTGTTTTGACTTTACGAGGGGATACTTTGGAGTTTCTCTCTTCTTCACACAAAAAATAGCGAAATTTTACCGCGCGAAATTCGGACAAACCCGTTTAGATACTAGCTTGGGGTAAAGGAATCAAGAGAGGAATCATCTGCTGGTTGCCATGGAAACGGGGTTTACCAGTTTTAACGGTATTTTGGCAAAGCACACGGACTCAGGTACTCTAAACTGTGTTTGAGCCCAGATATTTTAACAGGGCTGAAAGAACTAGAACATCAAGAAAAATATATATCACCACCAGCGAAAACTGAAGAAATGGTTTAGAGCCACTTCAAGCTTGATAATATTGTTAACTGCAGAGCAGTCTTTTGAGCTCAGTTTTACGGTCCATGTTCACTATTTCCCTTGGACTTTTATTTTCTAATCTCGTCCCATTTTACTCAAACAAACGCCGCGCAAAACAGTGTATGGTTGGCATAAACTCTGACACTATTCTTCTTGCACACATTTCTTTAATTTTAGCATTGATTTGTGACAATCTTGACAGAGGAGAAACACAAGTACTTAAAATGATAAGATATAAAGATAGAGAGTAAGATGTGCGAGTATTTTTCACTGAAAGTCGTTTTTACCAACTTTCGTTAAAAGCGAATGTAAAAATTTGAAGTTTGATTTCATTTTCATCAAAACAAAACATTTATTCGCTTGATTGTGCGAAAGATGGTTGTTTAGTTTATTTCTGTACCGTCTTGCTATGAAATATCACAGTTTTTGCCCATGTTTAAAGTCTGCTTTATCGTTAGTCTAGCCTTTCTCTCTGAGGTTTATACCCATGGCTCTCTTGATAAGCAAAATTTAACTAGAGATTGACAGGACGTAGCGCGCGTACACTGTTCGCAAAACGATTCGCTTCGATCATCTAAAAAGAAACTTAAAAAGGGCCGGTGTCAATAACATATAATTATGTTTGCCGCGACGCCACAAATTCATGCCTCGTTAAAATTGCAGCGGCATCAGCTAAGCACTTGTAGCCTTCTTTAGCGAGCTTTGTTGCCTATGCAACGAGTTTCTTCGTGTTTCTGCTCAATGAATTAATTATGTAGCGGTCGATCAGTTGGAATCCAGTGAACAAAACTCTATGCAAAGATCATTTTGAGTGAGAAAATTATCGTAACTCGATAAATAGCCGATCCCGTCCTGGATGTTTACCTACAGTGTACACAATTTTTTAACATTTTTTAGACAC
The DNA here is from genome assembly GCF_977016875.1 of Pavona decussata. Lineage (NCBI taxonomy): Eukaryota > Metazoa > Cnidaria > Anthozoa > Scleractinia > Agariciidae > Pavona > Pavona decussata. The sequence goes on along the minus strand of NW_028145512.1, from coordinate 1,595,291 downwards.
CCAGATTTATTGATTTATTTATTTTAGAACGTCAGATTTATTGAAATGATCGTTTTGGATTTAAGAGGATATCTTGCTCTCCTTTATAACAGTTAACATTGTAATTGTTATTTTTGCTAAATAGTTTGCTGCATGTGCAGTAAAGATATATTAAGTTCAGAAAGGATGAGGAATTTGTAAGATTACTACGTTAAGACGGAAACCATGAACAGAAATGCTATTAAAAAGTAATTTTGGAGCTCCGCTTTTAGGCTTGGCTAAATATATATATTAAAGTAACTAAACTGAGTTGATTTGTTTTGTGCCATTAGTTTAGAGCCGCTTTATTTGTGGCGTCCACAGGACAAACGAGAAAACAAACGTCTGTGGCAGCTGATCAGGGCAACCTTGGACATAAATTATTAGCTGCAAGAAACTGGAATCTAATAAACGATTTAGTAAGCTCTGAGTGTAACCATGCCGCTGATGTAATTCTACTCCTTCAAAGACCATTTTGAGTTAACTCCAAACACACCAAAAAGGACTCGTGCGACAGGAGAAGTAAAAACACACTTATTACCCACTTCCTTAATTTATTGTAACTAATACAATGATTTACAAGAGACTTACACGTTTCTCTTCTCTTAAAGTAAACCAATGTGAAACTGTACTTGTAAGCTATTATTATATGTGAGGATTTTTCAAACCTTCTGTATATACCCATCACCTCAAAAAAAAAAAAAAAAATACGAAATCAAGATTGATTTTAAATTGAGTGTCGATAGTGACCTCTATTTCGCTCTTTCATTGGCTACAAATATTTGGCGTCACTTTCTTAACATTTAGAAGCAAAAGCAAACAGCAATCCGTGATGCTTTGATATCTGATTGTTTTGATTAATCCTCTGCGTCTGTTGTGGGTGCCACAGCGATAACTTTGGTCTTGGTTTGACGGCACTAAATTGAAAATCAATCTATCCAGTAACGTAAAACAGCAGGGGATCTTTGTAATCTCTAGTGTGGCAGCAGACCTTACATTAACGTTCATTATAGCCTGAAAAACATGACTTTTCTCTTTGCCGGTGAGTTATAACAAATCTGGCAAGTTCGCTTGAGACTTTGTGTTAGTTCATATGTATGGACTTTTCACAGTCATTCCCAAATGCCTCATCAAGTCAAAGAAAGAGGCGAGGGGCCGGAACAGAGCTGACTAACACAGCAAATCCAGGCTATTTCAGTAAAATAATTCAGTTCCTTTTGCTCTTATTTTTTGTTTGACTAACTCTCGTCTTATCAGTATCTGCAGCTGAATTGAACAGTTTTCTTTGGCTGATTATCAAATATTAAACAAAATGGAATGTTAGCTGAGACTCCTCCAATTTTAGTTCAATGTTTTATCTCTGAAATGTTTCCCCTAATTCTAAATAAAAGTGGAGTAGATTAAACCAATTTATAACCTCTTTAAAGGCTGGATGTTAGAAGCTAAGGGATGTCAAGCTGTTGTTGATGGTTTTTAAAAGAATCTCACCAGACGAAAGTTCTTGAACAATTTCATCTTTTATGCCAATCAATTCCTTCGAAATCAATAAAGGGATCCGAACACTAATACCTACATTTAATGAATAACTAGAAAGAAAAAGCTGAAGATAATGGTCAAATTCAATTGGTGCAGCACAAGATTTTTAAATCTTGATTTTAAATCATTTAAAAATGCTTTCGACTTAAGTGGCAATGTGGAGTAAATTAAAAAACCGTTTGTATACGCTTATCTGCAACTTGATAAACAACTGTGTGAGGCGAGTCAAATCTCGTCATTGCAGTCTGAATAACGAACAAATAATAGATTGATTTGGCGAGTTTCAGGTAACTCGATAAACTAAGCTAAAGTTTTCTTATATGCAGGCTATTGAATAACCAGCCAAAGGTTAGGAAAAAAAAAACAGAAAAAAGCTGACGAATCGCTAACACAAGAACCGTAGAAACTGTCGCTGTCACTTACATACATTTCCTTAGAACTGAGATTGCCGATAACGAGATCTGTGATGCTAAACTTAAAATACAAGGTTCCCTTAAACTGTTTGTACTGGTTGCTTTGATAAACCCTTATTCTACAAATTAAGATGAAAAACAGGCCCAAGCCATGGTTACTCTTATGTGCTAAGTTTCTAGCGAACGAAAACTTTCCAAAAATCACGAGAGGAAACTCCGGCGCCATGATCATCGCATTCAAATCTGCCACCTGGCTGAAGCAGCCAGTGATGCGTACCTTTAACAAAAGCAGGGTGATCATATAATCTGTCTTGATCCCTCTCGTGCCCCCATTTACCGACATAGTACGAGCCTTTCTCATATCCCCACTTATCGCATTCCCTTGCTAAGTTTGAATTGTCATTAAACATGCTGACAAACGAACCACACGAGGCAGGCATAACATTCGTCTCGCCACTGAAATATTGCATCACAGCTTCACCTTTGCTGTTATTGGCGGTTTTGATGTGAAATGTACGTCCCCTTTGTTTCTTGCAGTGGAATCTCAGTTGAGTGAAAGGCAGGTATTTTCTCAGCTCTTTCATGGCGCTTTTTGTGAGTAACATCTGTTTGTTGCTTATTCCGCGGTATGAAGTCTTAACTGGCAGCTGAGAGGGACGAGTTGAGCTCTGCATTACAATGTTGGATACGAGAAGCCAGCCCCCTGAAATTAACACGGGTCTAGTGGTGAGCAGATATAGTGTCCAATAAAGCCACAAATGCTGAACTATATACAATAACCCATGTGGTGTGTTTTTCATATTGCAAAGTACACCGTATACGTCATGAGGTTTTTTTGTCATCAGTATGTCCTCATCAATTTGCTTACGCGCCATATTACTCAGTTTAAGGTGGCCGAACACAGTTTACGCGGGCTTCACAGGTTCATTCTTTTAATGATGATAGTAAGCGTGCACTAGAGTTGTGGTAAGCAAAATATGGCGTCGATAAAGAGATTCCTTAATTTTATATCAAATGGATCACAAAGTTGAGTTTTGCCCTTAAAATAATCCAGCTAGTGTCTCGTCTGTGAACCCTTTTTCTTTCATCACCGAACAAAGTAAGCGATTTCACGAAGTGCTAAGCCTTTTTGTACGCCTTTAATCTTTGCTGTGAAAACCCAATTAAAAGCCACGCATGCGCATTTGACCAAAAAATTGTGACTGGTTGTGTTAGTGGAAATGAAGTGTTTTCTAAGGAACCTCTCGTTAGAATTTCGTAAAATTTAGCAATATAGTAGTTCTCCAAAAGCGTAAATCGCCTGCAAACAAAAATCCAAATCTGACAGAGGGTTTCCTCACAAAACATTAAAGTACAAAACGGATATTTACAGAACATCCCTCTGTTAAAGTTACATGAAAGCAGTGTCACTATGTCAGTATTTCGTAGCTTTCCTAGAGACAAAAAATGGAAAAAGTGTAACGAGCACAATTTCTAAAAGTTAAGGAAAACTATTGTTTGAAGACGGTCAATAGCTTGCTGTGTTGCCATGGCAACGGAACCTAGCTCAACAACAAGTATTAAAATTCATTCCTTTTCAGTTGATCTTGCATCACGCTAATTTCGGGTACCCAGCAGTACTTAGTTTCCAAATAACGCGTAATAACACCTGTATACTAGCAAACTGTGTTTGGTCACCTTAAGAAAATCTTAACAACTTGGTTCAAATTCCTACACAGCCAAAGCGGATGTTTGGGGACTTTACTCAGTGTGGAACATATAACACCCCCCCCCCCCCCCCAACAGCTGACCGCCAAGTAAGGTCATTATGGAATTTAAGAGTTGAATTTGCTTTTATCGTCTTCCATCCTTCTTTTTCAAATAGAGCTTTTATATTTCTTAAAGGAAATAAAAATAAATTAGCTCAGAGTACAACCAACCCTCCTGAAGAAGACATCTTTCGAACAAGAGTAAATGTCCGATTTAGGAAGGACTCCGTTTAATGAAAAGGAAAGGAGACTGCAAAGACAATTTGGATGTGTGGTGTAACAAACATGCTTTATTATTGGCCGAAACCGTTAATATCAAACTTGTTTATTGACCATCAATGTACACTAAACATAATTTAATATTATTTTATATTCGACAAAAGTACGAAAACATTGATGCTACGGAATCCATTAAAAAGGTACCAAAATACATCTCGGCTGCTTTCAGTTTAATTTTCTCATTAAAATCTTACCCTGCTAAAAACCAACATTAACAGTGAGTCCTTAGGATAATGGGCAAAAATGCAATTGAAGCAACTGACTGAAAGAATTACTAGCTGTTCTCACTTAACGCACAGTTAGATTGCCGTGTGAAGAAGCTGTGGACGAATATCAATTGAATCTTAAAAAAAGATCGCTTGTTCTGGACTACCGTAAAATCCGCTTATAAACCCCCTCGGTTATTGGCCCATCTATTTGTCAACAAACATTTTATTCCGGTAACTAGCCCCCTTCCTCCGGTTATAATCCCTCCTTCCCCACTTCCACTTAGAGGCCCATCTCTATATAAACACCCCTCGAGTACGAAACAACGATTTTTTTTACCATCTCGTCAAATACCGATAAAGAAAGCTTTTAATGTTTGAAAAAGAGATGTAGTGTCACCTTGAGATGGGTGAATCAGACGATGGTATTGGCTGCTTTCTAATTCTTTTGTAGATAGTGACTGTTTTCCAGCAAAGCAATCACGTGTGATGCGTGTTGCCAGGCTTTTACTGATCTCTTTATGTTGAGTTTCTCTGGATCAGTTAAGCACCTGGGTTAAACTAGTACTTTTCCTTACGATAAAAGTGTTTGGGCTATCCTCCGATTGTGATTATTTATTCCAGTTCCCAGCATGGTTCGGGCTCGTTTTGATCAATACATTTTCGTTTAGGTTTTACAGTGTTCGTCGGTAACCCAGGATGGGAAATCGAAGTGGAGTGTTTTTCAAGTATTTTTTGCGTCCGATCAGTGATAAAGTTATTGCGTTCCAAGTCCTGTGTTGAAGTGTTTGTCCGCTTGCATTTAAGTAGAAAGCCTAACTTAACCTTGTAAAGAAGAACAGGGATCAAAGTCTGATCTTGTTTTGTTATGTTACGGTTTCAGTGAAAGTTAGAGCTTCAAATTCGCTCCTCCAGTGAAACAATATACGTTTTGTTATCAGCTTGTTTCGCACGGGGATTTTCATTATTCCGCTCATAGTAGCCCTCCCCTCCCCCGGATATAAGCCCACCCAAAACGAAATTGTATAAGCCCAGGGCTTATAACTGGTATTTTAAGGTATTTGACTCTACGTTTAAACTACTTCCTGTGCACCCTGTGTAAATTAATCTAACTTTCTAGCATTTTTTTCAGAGTCCAAGAAAAAGACTTTCATCAGTTATATGCAAGGTGGCAGAGATTTCAAAGCTCACCTCCGTCAGTTGTCATGTCGCAGTAAACTTTTATAGGTTTTTTACTCTTTTCAGGGTGGATCCAGTACTCTCCATCTCCTATGGAGGAGCCAAAGTCCCGTATGTACTTGCACGATTGAGCAGGATCACTGGAATTCTGACCCCGTGTTGCTACGGTAGAAAAATCTCTTTTAGTTTTTACTAAATATTTAAGTACAATAATAAACGTAACAAGAGCACATACAAACCAATAAAGATGTAGTGAAACAAACGCAATATCACAATCAAATGGATACAGTTATCTCCAAAACTGGGGCCTTGGCTGATGAGTTTCAGTCGATTTTAGACTACAATGCAAGCTTGTGTTTAGCATCCGTTTAGCCTTTGTCGAGCTAACAGGTGCTCAAGTTGAAACGTTGTTCGCTTTGCTGCCAATTTTGTTTGTTTGTATGTATGTTTTTGTTTAAATACTATGCACGAACTGCGATGAATGATTGCGACAATACACAAAATATTCATGAGAAGATTTCTTCACGTTCGTAATCGTTTATTCCATAAATTCTGTTTTCGCGCGGAGTATTATTAATTGCAGGCTCGACTGAAATCTTGAGGTATAGTAACATCTTTGCCAATATCCCTTTTATGTTGCAGAGGAATCAACTTAAAAATTCGGAGGTTGGATTCTTTAAAAAAAAGCATCTACCCGAGAAATTCAGCTAATGAAAGAAGGAGCAGGTATTATACTGGTGCATAAGAAATCTCCCCAGCTGAAAAACCTTATGATGGATAGGAAGACATCACAAATATAAATCCTCCAGTTACTAAAACAATGATAAACATGATAAACAAAGTTTCTTCTTCTTTTTTTCAGTGATTTCTTCAACCTGTGTTTTCTTTATGATTATTATTTCTTGAAACGAACTTGAGCAAGGAAATAGAGAATGAACAAGAACTCTCTTTATGACCAGGATATTGATGGTTTGCATGTGACGTCATGGCGGTCATGTTGGTGTACCAGAACATTAAGATGTTTCTCCTCTAGGAATAAACTGCCATTTTTATATAAACTATATGTGAACAAATTTTGTTTTGTTTTGTGCTCCAAAGTGGCGGCAATGCAAACCATCTATAGGGACGTAAAAAAAATACCAACAGACGATGACCCTTAGCGAAAAGAGGTCACGTTTGTAATAGAGACAATAAAACACAGGTCTGCAAAAATTACTCGTAACCGTTGTAATGTACAGATCCCTTACAAATGTGCATCATTCATACTTTATGTGTTTGCGTAGGATTCTCTGAAAACATTTCCAAGGAAATCTCAATACCGGAGGCTCATTTTCTAATTCTTTTGTAGATAGTGACTGTTTTCCAGCAAAGCAATCACGTGTGATGCGTATTGCCAGGCTTTTACTGATCTCTTTATGTTGAGTTTCTCTGGCTCAGTTAAGCACCTAGGTGAAACTAGTACTTTTTCTAACGATAAAACGTATGAAGTGTTTGGGCTATCCTCCGATTGTGATTATTTATTCCAGTTCCCACCATGGTTCGGGCTCGTTTTGATCAATGCATGCTCGTTTAGGTTTTACAGCGTTCGTCGGTAACCCAGGATGGGAAATCGAAGTGAAGTGTTTTTAAAGTATTTTTTGCGTCCGATCAGTGGCAAAGTTATTGCGTTCCAAGACCTGTGTTGAAGTGTTTGTCCCCTGGACATGAAGTAAAAACGAAAGACCTTGCTTATTGTAAGAAGTCGCTTTTTATCAATAGACGGGGGAACTACGGCCTTATTTGGCCTCAACGAGACTATTGCTCGTGATATCGTAAGGTATTTTTTTTAGGTTTTTCCGGCTTAAAAAAGGGTACTAATTTTACTATACTGTTTGTGTCAATCATTTGAAGTGTCCTTTTTGTGGCTACTGCCTTCTGGCAGGGTCAGTAGCTACTATGTTACGGTGTTGTGCGTAAGTCCGTAAATCGGAAACTTTCGGAATTGCAGAATTTACCCGAAGGTTGGGTGGAGTTCACCACGACAGGTTGACAAGATCTCAGTCGGCTTTATTCGTACGGAAGATTGTATTCTATTCAAAATGGCTACCGTATCTTTTATGCGTGGATTTTCAAGGTGGCAATTTGTTGCTCTTGGAAGGGAAACTGTAAATCAAAAGAAAAACTTCTAAGGAACACTCGCCTGCTTAAAAAGAGGAAATCAGTGATTTTATAGCGAAGAAATGCCTGTTCGAGATTTTGTGTCGAGGCGAAACATGTGTGATCGTAAACAAGATCTGCAAATTATCACGTGAGCTGTAGACGTTCTCAGAAATTTTTGCGTGCTCTTGGGAATCTACAATTTCACCGTGCTTCATGGTAAATTGATCGATTTGTGATATTTGAAAAAGCTTTGGAGAAATTTTCGAAAAAAGTACCCAGTTTAAAAGAGTCGAGAAATTGCGCTTTAGTGACTGGCTGTTTGCCTGGATCGGTCGCCTTCATTTGAGGCGAAAATCAAACGAATTTGCTTTTCAAGCAAACTGCAACACCACCATGTAAATGTTTTACACAAGGTCACAAAATGAGGCCTTTCTTAATATGATAGAATGAGATGTTGTTTTCTTAAACAGGACCACATTTTTACTTGGCAAAACCGCCCTTCTTTGTAAAAGCTTTGGTCGAGTGATCCTGCTCCTGGGAGTAAATGAATATGTGTTGTTATGTACACACACAGTTTTGACAGGTCATTTGTGCTTTTTCTTTACACATTCGTCTATATTTGAAAATGTGAAAAAATGAAATAAATTACCCCTTATACAACTTGTTTTTCTAAATGGGCTATTTCATAGGCATTAATTTGAAGTTATCATTGTATAGCTATTTATGATATCAATATAATAAAGTAAGATCAAGTAAAAACAAAACAATTAAGTAAAAAAAATAATAAATAAATACCATAGCACTTCTTTCCATTTCCAGAATATCCAGATTGGCAAATACATTTGTATGATCCGACTTTATTGTGACATGCTGCATTTACGTCACATCTGTGGTGGTTGGTGGTACACTCGTCGACTTCTAAATGAGACGATGAGTGATGCACTATTAAATTTGTGCTGTAAATGGACGTTTTATCGTTTATCAGAATTGATGAGGGCAATGACACTTCAAGTGAGTTTTTGTGCGTTCGGAGGTGTAAAACCATATACTCTTTGAAAATCGTTGAAAATCCAGCAAGTTACTTTAGGATAATAGTTATCAATAGTCAATGCCCTCACGGTGTTGTTACGTAGCTTTTTTAAGAATAACTAACAATTATTCCATGAGCACGCGTTGGATATGAGATGGTAAATAGCCAACGAGGCGCGAAGCGCCGAGTTGGCTATAACTAATCTCATATCCAACAAGCGCGAATGGAATAATTGTTTTATTAAATTCTCTACGTTTGGATATTGCTGTTAAATTTTACTGAATTTTTATATTTTAAGAAAAAATTTCTTTCAAATTTAAACGACCGGATGTTGAGACAACGCCCGACCAAAGCGCGCGAAACCTAATGATCATATGACACGCGCAGCGCTTTACAAACGGAGTTGAATGAAAAATCGAAAGCGAAGAAAATCGGACACAGTCGGACGTCTAAAATTCAAGAAACGTTTAAATGTACGAATTACAACCTTTCTGAGACTAGCATTCAAGTGCTTTTGAAGTTCCAGCTCATCGAGAAGCGTAATAGTTGTGCACATTTGAGCAAATGTTCTGCTGTGTGGTACCGAGCGAAGGAAGAGATCAGGGCAAGGACGGCTTTTTTCATGCTGAACTGAATTCCTCGCGGACGATTTAAAACACTTCAGGCAAGTCCAAGTGTACGAGGTACAACCTCACTGAGACAAGCATTCAGTGCAAGTTTTTAAACTTTAAGCTTATTTGAGAAGCGTAAGAGCTGTGCACATTAGTGCAAATGTTTTGCTGAGTGGTGCCGAGCGACGGAAACGAACATTATGGCCGCCGCTCGTACGGATTACATAGATGAACCATCTGAAGTCCTCGTAAATTCGTAAAAACATAAAGGCAGGCATGAAGCTCTTCCTGAGAAATTTCTTCGCTTGGCTTTAACCTCTTACCGCCAGGATTTGCAAGCCATCCTGAAATTTTTGAAGGTAACCGGTTGTTATTGTTGTTGTTATGTGATCTAAAAAATCGTAAAATCTTGCAATTTTTAAGATTTTAAAGGAAACTTCAGAGATACGTACCATTAAATAGTGCCATACCGAACTTTGTGGCTTTTATTGTTGTTATATTGAGATGGCATTGTTTGGTATTTCTTTCTTTTCCTTTTTTTTTTTTTTTTTCTACATTTTTCCGAAGAAACTTTTGCTTCCCGCCGAAAAACAAATTTAGCTTAGCGACACCTGGGGCTTTCGTTTTCCATATAAGGTCAAACTACGGTATATGAGCTGATAACTGAGATTTAGTGAACCAATCAGAAAGCAAGAAATGCAATATCCGAGGCTGAGAATTTAATAATGTTAAAATAATGACATGATAGATCATTTTAGACATTCGTGATTTACCTGTCATCTTGATAGTGCGGTTGGAGATGGATAAATGTTTTCGTAGACAGCCCTCCCAAATTATTTCAAAAAATAATAGTTGCAAACCACTAGCAATAGTCATGAAATATTTAGCCATTACGGTTTATTGCCGTGTAGAATTTGTTACTAGTACTAGAGGAAAATAAAGCTGTTAAGTTTTACCTTTAAAGCAAGTAAAGTTATAACACTTATCACACGGTATATCATTCCATGTGTATCCATTGTTAGCTCCAAGAGTGTGCACACAATCTTCATTTTTCTTGTTATTTGGCTGTTGTGGATCCCAGAACCTAAAACTGCTATTTTCTTTGTTTTCCCACACAAATGATCCTTCGACGCTTCGATCACTGAGTCCAATCCATGAGCGTGCTCCGTTATGGCGGTGCTGAATATAAACGTTTTCTTCTTGGTTGTGGACAGTCACCAGACTTGAGTTCACCGCTGAACAGTTCAACACTGCAGTCAACCATGGCGTGCACTGACGGCTTGTTAAATAGCAAAATCCATTGAAATAACCCCATCCAGCCGGGCATATGTCTGGGAGTTTTGAATAAAATAGAAAAAAAAAAATAGTGAGGCCCGTGGACACGAATGAAAGAATTAATAGTATTAGAAACAGACAGTTTCAACTCTCAAAGAAAATGAAAGATTGTGATTCTATTTCGTTTATTTATTTATTTTGTTGTTGTTGTTGTTATTATCGCATCAAGGTAAACCAGAAAACAGATTTTAACGATGCAGATAGCATTAAATCAGTTTTATGCAAATCGTTTAGTGACCTTAAGGTAAGAAATAAAGTCAGGGATCAAAATTGATGGATTGATTAAGTCTTTTAAAATACTATTATATTTTTCTTATACTTACTCAGTGATTTAATTTTGCATTTAACGTCTTAATTACAGCCATAAGAAACTGCCTTTTAATGTCTTTCACCTAAATTCTCATGGAGTACAAACGAAAATTCTCAAGTGTTCTAATATTCCAAGTTACTAGGTGCCAGGACACATTTTTGTATTGATCATTTTGACAGTATTTACTCAAGCAGTTTAAGGCCTGGGTTAAGGGCTTTTTAGAGAAAAAATGGTCTATTCTAGATAACTTTAACAAATTCAATGGCACTGAACTGAAATTTGGAAGATAAAAAGATCTTATCATTCTGAAAATTTCTTAGCATAATAAGTGGTGCTATAGATCACGTGACATGTCACGTGATCGTTTTTGTGAAAAAAGCAAAGATTTGACAGGTAGGCCACGGTTTTAAGAGAAAACATCAAACAAAAACGCGTTTCTAATAAAGATTAAATATCTCCATCGCTTCACGTTTGGAATGATCGTCCATTGTTCTCCAGAAAAAAATTATCAGCACAAAGGTCATTTTTTAGTCCACAATTCAACCTTTGATCATTCCAAACGTAGAAAGTTAAATATTTAAAATTTGCTTCGGAAACACTAATTCAGTTATCTATATAAAGAAAATTCGCCGCCATATCGCCGATTTACGTAAATTTTATTTTTTTGGTCACGTGATGTGTCACGTGATCAAAATTATACGTTAAGGCAAAAGAAAACATTAAGCTTAATATTCAGGGAAAATTTCATCCTGTTCTTGGCAGAGAAACCGAAGATATAGGGGATAATTCATAATTTCTGAACACCCTTGAAACCCAGGCCTTAAACTGCTTGGGTAGGTTCAGGCATGGTTTTAAACCGACGGTTCTTACGTAATGTTAGGGACATCACTGCATCTTCATACTTCTTCAAACATCTTCGAAATTAAAACTTCTTTCTTATGAAGATTTCATTTCAGTTATTTTGTTTATTGATTTATCAGCTTTATCGGACACATCGAAATAGGTACAGGAACAAAGCAGAAATACAAGGAACGAAATGACTGGTCCAAAGGGTATTGCGCAAAACGAGACAACGAGACCCATGCGGGATACAACCCCTTAAACATCATTAAAACATATAGGATACATTAAGAAATCTTTAGTTAATCATGGTGGCAATATCATAGGTGGAATCCAACAACTTGGGACAAGTGGCGCGCAAAAAACGTTTAAAAATTTCTAGGCTGGCAAACGTTAAGGGGAGGCTACGTTACACATAGTATTCCATAGTTTTACAATTCTGTGAAAATATGAAGCCTGAAAAGTGGAGGTCCTGAAGCGAGCTGGTTTCAGAATTAGAGACGGATTCAACGAGTGAGATCGTTCATGCGAAACGAAGGTGACAAATAAAAGATCCCTCATCTCTCTGGGCGTGTGTTAAAGGTCAAAGTCCTAAAGCCTGGAGCCTATCGTTATAAGACATCTCTCCGATTTTGGATCTTAGCATCCAGCAAGTAGCTCGTCGCTGGGCTCTCTCTTGGATGATTTTTAGTTCAAACCTCCGTCGCGTAGCCCAGCTGCGACTTGAGTAGAGACAGGTATAACAACCGCCTGATAAAACATGTATAAGCGCCGCGGATGACAGATTATATAGAAGAAATGATTCTCACAGTTATCTACGTAACCAGACTGTTGTTAAAAAACCTGAAAAAATTCAGGCTTGAACGGAATTTGATCCGATGACCTCTGCGATGCCGGTGCAGTACGCTACCAACTTTCTTAGTTCATAATCGATCATAATAAACTCGTGAAAAACAAAATGTATATGAATATACATGAAACATTTATAGAGGCTGCGGACAAACGATTTTCCCGCAAAAGTCTGGTTGCGTAGATAACTGCGAGAATCTTTTCTTCTCTATAAGGTTAACAGATGATCAGTGTTCAAATTCTTTTAATGGACGTTTTTTGCAGCCATTAATAAGAGACTATTTTTAACCTGAACGAAGACTGTATAAGACTGACTACACTAACTGAACGAAGACTATAACACTGTACTGTAGAATATTTTCATGGATCAGTTTGATATGTAATTTACTTTAGTTTTATCTTTTTCCTTGGCTTTAAAACCAAAGGCTTCCACAAGAGAAATAAAATTTCAGTTTCCACCTGACCTTGCAGCTATGTCATGTAAGTCGTGAGCTTCTTACCTGACAAAACCGTGTACGATATGGACAGTGGGTCGTATTTTTCTTCATATAATTCTTTGACGCAAACACGAAAGCCTGTTTCATTGATATACTGTGGAGTGCAACGAATGGAAGAATTAATACAAACTAACTGGGGTTTAGCAGTCAAGATAAGCTTTCAATTACCCTACCTCTACCCAAGGAGTGATGCTGTTGTGGATTGGATGTTTGTTTCCCTTTTTTGTCGCATGATTAGCGGAAACGAATACATGTGGCTTTACTTCGTAGGCCTTGCCAAATGTAGCATCCTGCAAAAGAAAAAGTAAACTAATATCAATCTTAATCGCGTATGAGAAGATACGTGGCTGATTTGATCATATTGTAGGCTCCATTCTAAACTCAGAACACTAGTATTAGTCACGTATCATACTTTCCACCATTACGTGTTGGCGCCCCAAATCTTGCTGAGCGCCGGAGGCGCTCTTACTAGGGGGGTCTGGGCGCATGCTCGCCCGGAAATTTTTGAAAATCTAGGTTCCCAGAAACCTCATTTCCTGCATTTTGAGACCCATTTTAGGCAAATCAATTTTGTTTTACAGCAACTTTTTAAGCTATATACATCATTTCGGCGGCATAATTGTTTCAACTTAAACAAGAAAGTTCAATGTACATTCCGCGCCCTGTCAAGTTCTGATAGCTATTCGATCTGCTGATAGTCATACACCAAGCTGGTAAACTGCATCATTCTTGGGTGTGGGCCTTCGAACAAATCGACTATCTCGTCAAGATTGACAGGCATATCATATTTGATATGCATTAGAGCCAGGGCGGGCAGCCTACTCTCTCTCATGGTACACCTCATATAGTTGTTCAACCTCCTCATTGCGCTTATGGAACGTTCACATTCACAAGTGAATGTTCTCAGAGGAACTTGTACGTAATTGCGCGTGAAACTCAACAAGGCTTGAACTATTAAGTTTGAAGTGAATCTCCTTTCAGAACAATGCCGCATTCAGAGAAAACAACGTATCGCAAAGCATGCTTTTCTATAGCTTTTTCGGGCGGATGCAGTTTTACCGCAAAATGAAACGTCATTGAAATTAATCTCCAAGGGTTCTTGAAAATTTTTATTTTTACTGTGGATAAGACATAAGGCCTAAAGAACGGGTTTATATCTCTATTTTTCCTTGGTTGATGTATTTCGACGACAGGAACTTTATCTAAAAGTTTTTCTTCGGCCATTATTGATCTTCAAAAGGGGTTCGTTCGAACCCCTCGAACCCCCCCTCCTACGCGCCTGACGTGAGTATATAATAGCCACAATGAGTATAACTTGCAAAAGCTTATTTAAATTCAGCCTTAAAGGGACATTCAAGTTGAATTTTGAATAGCATTACAAGAGGTACAGTTCAATTACAGACATGATTGGGTATTGCAACAGCAGTCAAGGACGTACTAACCTTGCAAAAAGCATTGTTGTGACCGTCACCAGGAAGCTTATCATTAGCAAAGTAGATCGAGTTGTGTTCGGAAAACGGAGGCTTGTCAAGATACGAAAACGCCAACCAGTTCTGATTAATAAAAAAAGAACGTCACGAATCACGAATTTGAATACTGAGTGGAAAAATAAAAAGAGCCACACGAAAAGAAGAGTGACAAGACTTGTGACAAAGAGGAAGACCCATCTGACCCAACTGGTTTTTTATTTATAAGCAAAACATCCAAAGCACAAGAACAAGAGATTACCCCAATTACAATAATATGATCCAACACGCATGCGCACAGACACTGTTCACAAACTACATAAAAACGAAGCCAATAGTTATACAGTGTAACGAGAGGTTTCTCATTGGTTGTTAAAATATAACTGACGAAAGCTATAAAGGCAATACTTACAACATAAATGTCTTTGTGTGATCCTGCATAGTTTTGTAGTTCTCTCAAACAAACTTTACAGGATGACAGCGTTACATCTTCAATCCATATACTGGCTGCGTCACGTTTTAGTCCTGGATTATGATGCTTGGCAGTCACAAACACTGAAGGTTTTACTGAAAATTTTCCCTAAAACAATAATGAGGGTATTTTAAAACTGAAAACTACTACAGTCCCATTAAATTTTTGTTATGGCACACTGGTCTGTTTGTTTGTTTGTTTGTTGTTGTTGTCTTTTTTCTGCACCGATTATAGCCTTCAAATTTTCCGTAGATTTGAAGCCGATTACAAAAATGGGCTATAAAAGACAATTGCTATATTTCAGGATTAACCAACAAGAGTCACTCACTGTTGGAAATTTCACCGTCTTGCATGTCGTTCCAGTCCACCATTGGGACAAGCGCACCTCTCCAGCTACACCACCCACTGGAGCTCCTTGGTACGCCATCCAATCAACTGTCACGTTAGCTTTCGACTTTCGTTCATTAAAACCCACCGCCATCACGCACGTAGTAAATTGAGTGTAATTCACATTTTCAACCCACGACACAGCAGCATCATGGACAAATGACTTGTCACTGGTATCCACATGATTGACAGTGATCTGCACTTCAATGGATTTGTCTGGATAGAATACGTAAGGCTTGAAATGAATTATTTCACAGTGAGAGTACCCAAGGGTTGGAATGTGAGGCATATCAAGACGACCGTGCTGAAAAGGAAAGCCTAAAATAAAGACACAAAGTAAAACATAAATTAGAAAATAAAATGGGATAAACCGGATAGTCGAAGTAACAACTCTGAAGAACCTTGTGGTCAAAGAGTTCCACCCTAAAAAAGGTACAACATGAATGGGGCATTTTTCCACACTGTTTGGATCCGAATCCATTTGAAGTCGGTGTGAACAGAGCCCAAGGTGAAATCAACATGAGACATCACATAAAAACAAAAACAATAAAATTCGTCAAAGGTGTCAGGAAATTTGGTTATTTTTACTGAAGGAGAAAGTACACGTGTGTGCAATAGAAACTTCGAAGGCATTTTCTCTAAAGTACAAAATTATTATTGACCGTAAATCCGTTTTATAATCTAACACCGGGCCTTTTCAGGGCGTCTCCGGGGGGGAGTTCGGACCAACCTTCCAAACCCTTACCTTAATTTTAGTATACGGGCCGGTAATTTCCCGAATTAGTTCAAAGAAGTTTTGGTTGTGTGAATGTTGAATCTCGCACTCCCACTCGCATTAACCAAATCTTTTCACTGATTTTGTTATTTGTAGAAGCAAACGACGTCCTTTTTCATGCCTCTTTCCCTTCATGACAATAATATTTAGATCCACTTTCCTAACGGTCTATTTATCCAGACAGCATTTATAATGCCGTGAAGAAATTTATTATCACGAAGAGGGCATACGCACGAAAGACCGAGTCGGTTTAATAATTAGAAGAGAGACTGGAACATTTCATCCAAAAAGCCCTAAATGTAAAATGCCCTCGTAGAAGTGCATAACCCATGAAGAGGATCTTGAGTAAAAATTTGACGCACCGATTCAGGACAACTTGAGGTTAGAACAATTCAACCTTATCTATTTTTAGCAAACATTTGGCAGAATATGTTTAACCAGAGAGAGTCAAATCCATGCGAAAACGTACATCTGGCTGTGTGGGCCAATTGCTTTAATAATATGATAACTTTTAAATTGGTGCTGTCACAAGTAGATTGTCGTTTCTTTCCTTAAATGTCAGCTTGGCAAAGAGAGGGTGAATCATTTGTCGTATACTTTGAAACCAACGTTTCCTCCGTTGTTGAAGAATGGTAAAAATGAGAAATTTGGGGTCTTTACAAAACACATATGCTAACCTTCACAGCTGCCAGGATGCTGCACTCTGAAATTCAGTTTCCGATGACACATGTGCTTATGGAAGAAACACTTATTATCGTATGTTTTACCGTTTGACGAGCAAACGGGTTCTTGGTAGGATGGACAACTTGTCATGCAAACACATCGAGCATCGCGAGGTCCAAAAGCCTTGCAGCGTCCGTGGTACTGACAAGTCTTGGCCAGGCAGGGGTCTAAATCTGACAGAAGAGAGGAAAAAATTAAAAACTAAGGAGAGATCTCTTTATCAGAGCTTAACATCACTTGACCAATTAAATTGCGGTTTACCTTATTGCTATTTTCTAAGGGAACAAAAATGTTTTGCTTTTTTCCATGTTTATACCGCGCCTTCCAATAGCATATGGACTCTGAACTTGACCGCCAGCTCACAATTTGCTTGCTTTACTGCCGTCAATCATAATTACGGTAGTAACCGACTGAAGGCTTAGACACAAAACTCCGGAATTTTTTGAGAATTTTAGACACCGAAAAGAATTTTAGAAAATCGCAGAAAGTTTAGTAGGATTTCAGAAAAATGTTAGCTTCCAGGTGACAATTTTACACAAGCAAAAACGTTGCGAAAGCGTTTATTTTCTGTTACCGCTGACAAACTTGAGGGATCTCGTGAAAGACACTGTGCAATAATTACTTGGATGGGGGGGAGGGGTGGGAAATGGGTAAAATATTAAGGTCAACACCCCCCTCCCCCCCTGCTTCCTTCTCCCCATTGGTTCCCTCATACCTAATTTACGTGTTGGATGTCTTCCCCAGGCACGAAAAGTATTTCAAATGACGAAAGAAATATGTTATGATGCAAAAGCGAGGCAAATTAAGTTAAGACAACGGGGAGAAACATTAAAAATTAACATTACTTAGCATGACAAAAGCCTATTCACGGAAACAACAGACAAACATGCAAACAGGGCTAACGTACCATCACAAATTTAATACAGATACGCTTCACTTTATAACTACAGGAATTGAGAAGAACATTGACAATTTTGTTTAAGATATCGGGAGAGTGATGACAAATTTTCTGCCACTTTCCCAATATTGTTTACTGCAAAATCTTCAGAATCTAGGAAGAGAAGAGAGAGCAGTGCCAAAGCCAATAAGCGCAAGATTCATACTGCAGAGCCTAGAAAGAAGAGAGGCTGTTTCATATTTTTGTCTTTCGGGGACTAATTAATTAACAAAGAGAGTATATGATCCATTGATACTTGGCGTTCAGCAAGTTGAAGGAAATACTTATAAGCTTAGTTTGCCAAATAATCCAACTGTTTATAGTTTTATAGTTCATTTTATTGCTATTAAATTCAACAGTTGGGTTTTCCATTCTCTTATATCATAATACCATGTAGGCTATCCTACGTTGACATCTTTCTTTTTCACTGAATAACACCATAGTGCAACTTTTACAACGTTTAAGGGTTTCCGCCCGAGGATTCCTGTTTCGTTAAAACCTGGTGCCTATAAAGCAGCACTGTTTTAAGGTATAACAAAGGTATTCCTTTCTTACTGCGGGACAGTTAGGAAATGCTAAATAATCAGCCAGTTCAGAGATCAAATCACCTGGAGTTGATATTTTCCCAGTTTAATTCCAGTGTAAACAAGTATAAATATTTGAACCCTAGTAGCTCTTCTACCACTTTTCCATTTTTTGAAAACGTGTGGGAAAAAAGTAATGACACCCCCCCCCCCCCACCCTGTATGTATTAGATTTACATCCAACCCCCTCTCTCTGGTTGGGATTTTTCCCTATGTCTTTCCCCCCCCTCTGGTTTTCCAACCCCCCACCCCCCCCCCCCCCCCTTTCCAGGTAATTATTGCACAGTCCCTTACTAATAAAATGTGTTTTTAGTTTTTACGGTTATTAGTGCCGCTCTTTCTTCCTTTATCTTCAATATGCCTTTCTTATACTATGAACATATATAAAAACTGTTCTAAGAATTTTCGAGAATAAAAGTTTTAGAGCTTTTTTAAAAAAATCCCAGAAATAATTTTATCCTATTTCTCAGTCTAACCGACTGACCCCAAAAATACAGAGACAGACAAAGTGGATCGAAATCCGCCAATTAGAGCGCATGAACATGACCTTTTGACCCCGTTGAGCCAAACCTTTTTATTTTCTAAGAGGTCCACTGCAGTGATTGGCAGCAGTGAAAAGCTTAACGTTTGGTTGAATTTTGAACTTCAGAGTCCGCATGTTATTGAAAGGTGCAGTGTTAAAAGTTATTTTTTAAAAGTTTGGTAATTGTGCCACCAAAGAAATTGCATGTACATTGCAAGAAATACATTACAGAATACTGTGAGTATTTTGGTAAGCCATGTCTGTATAACTATACACATGAAGTATAAACATATCTTTATAGTAGCCAATAATCTCCACTTACCTCCCTGCACCATGTAATCGACTTTTATGGTATCTTTACTGTTGGTGCTATTGCTGTAGCTTCTCACGCACACTTCGGTATCTTTTATGGATGTATACTAAGTACACACAAAAACAAAAGAGTTTTTGTTTTCATTAAGAGTGTGATAACATGTGAAACATTCAATTCATTAAGCAATGGTTAAATTTATGTAGACCGGCGAGCGGATTCTGCGCCTCTTTGAACGTTAAGTTCAGTGTAAGTTATCTATTTAGGATTCACGAATTTGATATTGCCAAAGCAATCAGATCTTTTTCAATCAGTTTTTGACAGACAGTTTTTCCAGCTTTCGGGAGATTCCTGGTTCACAGTAAATTTATTTGTATATTCTTTTCGTGGTTTTCGTTTCCTTCTCATTACTTTTGGCCCATTTTGCTGTTTCTCCGAGGTATTGGGAAAATCAATTAAATTTAACATGGTCATTTTGAAATCGTGACGCAATCTGCGCGTCATATTACGTCATCCCTCCCCGTTGCGGACCTGACTGGAAACATCCTTGGACGTACTATTTATCCTCCAAGTCTCATTGTCATAGCTTTTATATTTGCGAAATATCCTTAAATTTAGCAGAAAAAATCCATTCTTGCATCATTCTCGCATCCATCCTCTTGATTTTTCGGTAATGAGAAATTTTATCCTCGAGTTGTTTTTAACAATCACAGATCTTTTTCAATCTGAATTCCTAGCTTGGGAGCGAAGGATAAATTGGAGGCGCACTTGGAATAATATTTTGTTAACTCATATTTTATTTACGGATCTCAAATAATTTCCAATTCAAACATCAGAGGAAACCCTTTGAAATCAGTCATCCTCGCCATTCTCATCAGTTACTGATATTCACATTCATTTAATATATTTTCCAGATGATATTTTTCGCATCGGGCTTTATTTTTGCGAATATACCACTCTTTCGCAAGGTTTTCCTCTGATGTCAAAACACCCCAAAACAGTTGAGGGATTCCCATTGAAGAAATTTTAGTTTTTATCAAGGAGATCGCAGTTGACTAAGAAGCCGTTGAATGAAGCAAAACGGTTCAAGTCACGATCAAAATTAATTTTAACGTGAAGTGGATTTTTGATTACAATTGAACCTTTTTCGTCATCATCTAATTTGACATTGACTCTTTTTTCTCCTTCAAATAATTCCTGCAGCTTTTTCCCAGTACTTTTGATAGTATAATTTCCAGGAGGAATTACTTTGACATCATGCAGTGTCTTTGTCATCAAAAATACTGATTTCTCCTCTCTTTTTCAAATTATACCAAGGAATTGTAAAGAGAGAATTTGGTCAACCTGATATATTCAAATTTTTCGAGTGGTTAATTAAAGTAAACCGTGTGATCGTTTGAATTTGTCAAGACAGTTAAAAGACCCATTTTTTATTTGGGAAAGATAAAAAATGGAAATTACGAAATGGATTCATTCAAAAGAAGCAAAAATGTTATCCGATGATGCAAAAGAAAAAGCCTGGAAAGATTTTAAAATCAGATATCCCTTTGCTGATGCCAGAAAATTTGTTGCAGAAGCAGATTTTATTGACAAAACACATGTACCTGCTGATATAAATTTCAAAGCGGGTCCAGGTTTTTGGCAAAGTGCATCACTTTCAAACCCAAAATATTGGTCTGATGAAATGAAAAGGCCCTTGGAATCAACAAACACGCCTCTGGGTTTCCAAGTGAGCTCTCCCCAAAAACAATTCGATCTGACCTGCCAATCCCAGCGGATTCAGAGTGTCTTAGCAATGCCGGGAGATCCAACATTCAATCAAAAAGATAACGAATACGATGAAGTCTCCTTCCAAAGAATCTGCGCGGAATTCGGGATTAATCCAAGTTCTGATTTCCGCTTCAAATTTGGACAAAATCACGGCTTGGGATATGTAAACATATTTTATTTTTCAGGTTAAGGTGACTATGCACAAAAGCATTGGACTTATCCTCCCGCAACCTTGCAGAATCCATCAAGCCAAAGATTTGAGGATGATGGTGGAAAGGATGAAGATGACAACCGGATTGATTTCATTCGAAACGACCAAGGAGCAGAAAGCCGATTGGAGCATTTCATGCCAAACAGAGCAGATGGTTTGACGCAATCCGGTCTCGCAAGGATAAACTAATCGATGGAAGCTTTTTTTATTTGTTTACTGTATTGTCGGAGCAAAAGTTAACGCCCCAAGCAGCATTTTGGGTTCTGGAGGACAGGCAAAAGAGACGCAGAGGGAATTTCTTGTGCTTCTTGTCTATCAGACAACCAGACATTACAAAAAGTGTTGCGAGATATCAGCTTGCAATTGATGAAGTAAAGGTGCGATTGAGTCTGGCTGTATCACCAGGAACATGGCTCATGCCTTCAAATCTGGTGCTGAACACTCAAAGTACTGTTGGATATAACAATAATCTGAAAAAAAGCGACTGGTGACATGAAACTCGGAGTAAACAATGATGTTAATTTGGATACGAAAAAAGTTGAAGTAAAGTTGATGAATGGTGTTCCTTCAAAGACCAAAAGACCGACTTCTCATCCCTCAAATCCAATTCATCAACAGAGAGCGACCGATAGCAAACAACTGATGATAAAACACAACCACTGGCACTGGATGCACGACAGGAAACAAGCGTAGCGACAGATTCAAATCACGAAATTTTGAAATCTGGCGAAATCATTGCAGCTGCAGTCGCAGCCTTTGTTATTTATGGAATTTCTCGCTAAGTTCAATCCATTGGGTTAAACTTAACTTTTTTCGATGTCGCAGGCGCTCGCTTCGCTACGCTCGCCTTTCAACCATGAATACCGCAACAGCAAGGATCAAGAGCCAAGCATTTTTGCCGAGGAATCCAATTACTGATCCAGCAATCTTGAAGATAAAGCTGACGACTGAACCAATAAGACCAGGAAGAAGTTGTGCTATCTTAGATTCAAGATCTTTGAAGCCATTTCCAACTCCTTTTGCAACATAATTGAGTCCTTTTGTGAGTGTGCTGACAATTCCTCCAATAGTTGTGCCAACTGCCAAAAATACTGCTCCTACTGTGAAACCATACTTCTTGAGGATGTTTTCGATTCTCTCTCGAAGAGGCATGACTCCTTGTCTTTCCTCAATCTGAGTTCCCTACCTGGAAAACTCCTCTTCTCTTTCTGGAACTCTTTCGTCAACTGCTGCTCTTAAAGCTGGAGAGGTGTTTTCATCGTTTATGATAATTTTGTCATTTTTATTTTGTCTCTTGATCTCAGCCTCTTGTTCATTAAGTTCATCAAGGGTTTTTGTGGTGTTGAGTCTTTCTTCAAGAGTGTTTCTTTCTTTTCGTTTCTTTGCGAGATCAACTCTGAGTTTGTCAACCTTTGCTTCTTCCTTTTCTTTGGCTTTCACTTGTTTCTGGAAATACTCAAGCTCCAGTTTTTTTTTTCAATATCGGTCTTCAGATTCTTTTCTAGTTGCCTCAGTCTTCACAGTTGTGCTTGACGTTCAAGATTTGAACCATGTTCTTCTGAAATAGCATCAATATATACGAGCTTGCGTTCGTTCGAGTCTGCTTCGCAGATCTTTCACTTTTTGTGCAGTTATTTGTGTTTCGGAAAGAACTTTTCTGATTCTTTTAGTTGTCTTTCTGCTTCTCTCAAGCTCTTCTGGGTTTCTCTTATTTCTTCTTTCTCCTTTGCAATCACAGATTCAGCTTCTGGGCCAAGAGCATCCTTGTACGTTTTTACGAATGTTTCGGAAAGTTTAAAGCCAAAGCCTCTTTTGTTTTGGACTATAACTTTTGTCTGGCCACCTCATGGGCCATGCGCAACAATTTCACCTGTTTCATTCTCTTTATCACTGTAATTAATTTCCCCAATCTGACGAAAATTAGCTTTGGGAAACCGATTTTTAGTGAAGTTCATGACACCAGTTGGGTATCAGGTTTTCTTGCCCTTTCAGCGTCGAAAAGTGACTCCCTGAGACGGGTGATCGTTCCCACTGGTTGACCCTCAATAAAATATGTTTCACCTAACACCGCTCTCTCGTTTTCTCTGTTTTAAGTTGTTTTTTCTCATTTCATGTTCTTCACCAGGGGCATATTTTTCTCCTCCTGTTTCAAAAGGGTTTTTATTAACTTCTTCCTCTTCATCTTCATCAACTTTTTCACCATGTTCAGTTAAAGGAATGTCTTCACCTCCTTCTGCCATTTTTTAAATATTTTACATTTTAAAATGGAAGTCAGTGAAAAAGTCAATTCGAATTTAGAAAAAAAAAAGATCAAAGGCAATGAGGGCAGATAGAATGGTTCACAGAGTTACATTCAATCCAAACAAGGCGTTGCCTGGAGAGACTCTGAGAGTTTCTAGTTCCAAAGCTTTATGATGGAGCAGTTCTGGTTCCTGGTTCTCTTGCGTTGATATTTGATCTCGATGTGAGTGGTCGTGCAAATCAAATAATTTTCTGGTGAACAATGTTTCAAGAGCATTGGTCGGCAGATTGAAAGTGAAGTTTGCTGGAGAAATTCTTGTTGATACAGATGTTATGATCTGTTAAAGCTTTATGAAGACCTATTTCTGGCTCAGATTGAGAGAGCAAATATGTTGAGTCAATCTGAAGATCTCTCAAAGATCAGATATAATGCAGGAGACAAGAAGACTTCAGGAGTTAATAAGGAAAATAGGCTCAATGAAGTGTACAAAAACAAATACAAAATAAGACTTGATCATGATATTCTGAAAGATCATGGAGTCTTTTATGCAAGAGCACTGGCTGATGAACTCGTTTTTGAGATAACCCTTGCACCCGAAGTGGAGTTGTGAGGGGATCTGAACCAACAAAACTGGGTTATGAGGTGACAAACATTCAACTTGAGTATGAGGTTATTCAAAGAAGAGATCTTCCAGATTTGGCAAAATCAAATTATTTGAGTGGGAAGAGATTCATGTTTGAGCATAAAACTCATCACAAGACAATCTCAATTGCAAAGGGAACAGATTTAATCATCAATGAAATCATCAATGTTCCAAGAAAATCAATTAAGGGCCTCCTGATTTTGTTCTATGAGCCATATACAGCAGGAGCAAGAGATTCAGAAAAGACATTCAATCCTGACATCAAAGATTTGAAAGTGGCTGTAAATGGAGTCCCAAATAAAGTCTTCAGTCAAGGCATTAAAACGAGAGACATGTTTGAGGAAGTTCTCAGACGATTTGGGAAGGAACACTCTTCAATGAATGTGATTGACTTTTATGCAGGAGGGAAGTTTGCATTGTTTGTTGATCTCAGAAGCATGAGGGAAGATGAGCTTCGTGGGAGTGGAATGAGATTGGTGAACACAACAGAAGGAGTTCAGTTGGCAATCAACAGAACGGCGAGTGGATCAGGAAATGTTAAATGTCACATCTTTATCCTCTCAGATGCACTATTCAACCTTGTTAACAGAGAGCTTGAGAGTGTGACTTATTGAGAGAAGACTCGAAGAATCGCCTTTGGCATATGAATTTAAACAAATCTTCAACTCAATTCCTTGGCCAAATTTTTTTTATTATTTTCTTCAAAAATAAAAGTGGAAAAACTGAAAGTTCCAGAATTGAAAGCTGAATCAAAACAGCTTGGACTCAGAGGTTTCTCTCGCTTGAGAAGAGCAGAATTGGTAGATCTTTCCCGTAACAAGGGAAATATCCTCGATGAATCTGTTCCAAACCAACAAGAAAGGAGCAAGCGAAGCGAGCCTTCTCTTCGTGCGCACCGAGAAATGAAGCCCAGCAAAGAAGTGAAATTAGAGAACTTGAGGAAATGCTTGGGTTGAGAAGGGTTCCAGAAATCAAAGCTTCAACTCCAGAAGAAACAGAGCGAGACAAAAAAATCAGAGAAATCAAAAAGCTTAATTGGAAAGGATGCCACTCAGAATAACCCCATCAACCACCGCATTGAGAGGTTTCGCGAGACAATTTCGAATTGAGGGATCTCTTCCTAGCGGACCAAGAGAATTCATGCGAACTGTGAAAACAAAATTCCTGAAAATAATGAGAGAATATCGACAGACTAGGATCAGGCTGGTTCTTAACTGCGAGGGGTCTAGAAAAGAGCTATTCAGTGAAAAAATTCTGGTGACCTATTTCCACATTGAAACAATAGAAAATCTTGAAGCAATCAATGAATCAGCAGTTTATGACTCTTTCATTGAAACAATTGAAGAAAGAATTCAGAATTTCAATCATAGAGGATCCAACTGGAGATTTGAAAGAGTCATTTTGCTTGATATTGATTTGACTGATAAACCTCCTGTTGATAGCAGAAGAAGCGAGTGAAACTAGCGAGCGACAGCGAGCGGAGCAAAGCGAGAGTGGAGAAAACAGGCATTATTTCTTGATAAAGAATATGAGTCGATTAGTTTCAAAGCAACTTTCAAAACTCAATGGAGCAAAAGAAATTTGCTTTAAATGTATGAACGGTTTTCCCACAAAAGAGGCACGGAAGATTCATGAAGAGTATTGTCGAAGCAATGAATTCATCAAGATGCCAAAAGAGAGGAGTTTCATCAAATTCAAGAATCATAATCGTTCCGAAAAAGTTCCATTTGTCGTCTATGCTGATTTTGAGTGCTTGGTTGAATCAATCAGTGAAAGCGAAGCGCCTTCAGCATGTCAACCTTCGGAGGGCAAGGGTTTCACGCATCATTATTTCAGAGATGCAACAAAATGTTGGATATGCGATAAATCATTTGATGAAAAAAAAATGAAAAGAAAGTGAGAGATCACTGTCACTTCACTGGACAATATCGTGGAGCTGCTCACAACAAATGTAATCTCCAATTCAAGAAGGCAAATTTCAGTTCTGTGATATTTCACAATCTGCAAAATTATGACTCTCATTTGTTCATCAAGAATCTTGGGAAGACCAGTGGTTTCATAAAATGCATTCCAAATAATGAGGAAAAATATATTTCATTCAGCAAAAATATCACGATTGGAAAATTTACCAACAAAGAAGGAAAAGAAGTTGAAATGAAGCATGATCTTAGATTCATTGACAGCTTCAAGTTCATGACATCTTCCCTGGATGGTTTGGTCAAAAACCTGAGTCTTGATAAACTGAAAGTAACAAAGAAAGGCTTTGATGAGGATAAAATTGAGTTACTTTCAAGAAAAGGAGTTTATCCTTACGATTGGATGGATAATTTAACAAAATTCAATGAAACCGAGTTACCTCCAAAAGAAGCATTTTATTCAAAGTTGAATGACGCCAATATCTCTGATGCTGACTTTGAACATGCTCAAAACATCTGGAAAACTTTCAACATGAACACAATGGGAGATTATCATGATCTGTATCTCAAGACAGATGTCCTTCTCCTAGATGATGTATTTGAGGAATTCAGAAGAGTTTGTCTTGAGAATTATAAACTGGACCCAGCTTGGTATTACACCTCACCAGGACTCAGTGCATGGGATGCCGCGCTGAAAAAGACTGAGGTCAGACTTGAATTACTCACAGACATTGATATGCTCCTGATGATTGAAAAAGGAACTCGTGGAGGAGTTTCAATCATTTTAACGAGATATGGAAAAGCCTAAAATAAATAAATGGGAGTGAAAGAATCTTTTGATGAAAATAAATCTTCAAAATTCATTCCCTATTTGGATGCAAACAATCTTTATGGATGGGCAATGTATGAACCTCTTCCTGTTGGTGGTTTCCAATGGGCAAATCAAGAAGATTTCAAAAATTGGAGCAATTTGCTCGCATTCTTGAAGTTAATCTTGAGTATCCTGAAGAACTGCACGACCTCCACAATGATTGTCCCCTTGCTCCTAGAGGATAATAGTTAGGAAAGTTGAAACTTATTCCAACTCTCAAAAACAAGGAAAAGTATGTGATTCATCACAGAAACCTGAAACAATATCTTGAAATGAGAATGAACTTAAAAAAGATTCACAGAGTAATCAAGTTAAAAGAGGAATCCTGGTTGAAACCGTATATTGAACTAAACTAAGAACAGAAGCAAAGAATGATTTCGAAAAAGATTTCTTCAAATTGATGAATAGCTCAGTTTTCGGGAAAACGATGGAAAACATCAGGAAAAGAGTTGATGTGAAATTGGTCAACAGTCGCAAGAGAGCAAAAAAACTTGCAGCAAAACCAAACTTTCACCATCTCAACATCTTCGATGAAAATTTGGTTTCAATACACTTGAAAAGAGTCAAGTTGGTCTTTGATAAGCCAGTCCAGTATTGTGGAATGGCAATTCTAGACATATCCAAAACTTTGATGTATGATTCCACTACAACTACATAAAATCAAAATATCCTGGGGAGAAAGCAAAATTGCTCTTCACTGACACAGACAGTCTTGCATATGAGATTGAAACTAATGACTTTTTCAAGGACATTTTCCAAGATGCTAAAGATAAGTTTGACACAAGCAATTTCCAAAATGGGCATCCATCTGGAATTCCAATTGGAAAAACAAAACGGTGATTGGAATGGTAAAAGATGAAGCAGGTGGAAAAATAATTGAAGAGTTTGTTGATTTGAGGGCAACATTGTACAGTTACAAAACGTATGAGGGAAAAGGGAGAAAAGAAGTGCAAGGGAATAAGAATAATCAGTTGTGAAAAAGAGTATAACTCATGAGGACTACAAAGGTTGCTTGTTCAGTGGAAACATCCCAGTGAGAAAGATGAATGTCATCAGATCTCATAAACATGAAATTTCCAGTGAAAAAACAAAAAGATTGCTCTTTCCGCAAATGATGACAAGAGAGTGATAAGAGAAGATGAAATCAGCACTTATGCAATTGGGCATTAAAAATTAAGAAAATGGATCCAGAAAATATTCCTTTCAATGCGTTAGTAGTTGGCCCAACAAATTGTGGAAAATGGTATAACTTCTGAGAAATGAATTCTTTCAGAAGTTTGACTATATTTTCCTTCTTTGTCCCACATATATTTAAAACAAAACTTATGAAGGATTTGCTGAGAATGAAACATACTTTTTCGTGATTATTCCTTAACAAGATCAAATCGATGATTACTTGACGTTCATCTGTTACGCCTTCGATGGAACAAATACATTGCTTATTCTCGATGATTGCGCATCTTCAAAAAATGTGAAAAAAGGACAAATGAACTGGTGAAATTGGCTTTCTCTGCAAGACATAAGGGAATTAGCGTTTGGGTCGTGACTCAGAAAATGGCAAGCAGCGCAAAGCCTTTCAGAGAAAATATTGCTTGTTTGGTTTTATTCTATAGTTCATCAGCAAAAGACATGAAAGTCTAGTGATCTGGAAAAAGATGAAAAGATGGAGGTGATTGTTAAGTTGAAAGAAGTTAAGTATTCTCATCTTAATTTCTCACTCAGACATCCTTTCGGAATTGAAATGCATTCATGAATGAGAGAAATTATTTCCATTTCATTTCAAATGGAAATAAGCGAACAAGATTCAATGAAAGAAGTCGCAAATCTTCTTGAAAACTGAACCGACAACCCCTAAATCTAACACAGAGAAGCGTTTGCAATATTGGTGGCAAGTGTACATTGCAAGGAAATGATTGGAGTTGAACTCTCTCAAGAACAAATCAAGAGACTTTCAAAGAATGATGTTGAAAAATATTTTAAACGTTATGAGGCCTCTTTGTCTTCAAAAACCTGTGATGCAATAGTTGATACGTTCCTCCAGCTCCTCCAAGGATTTCATGACCAAGAGGGAGTTAAATATGATTGCTGGTGGATTGTATTTGAGATATGGAAAGTATATAGCCGTAGCGAGTGATGATGATGATGATGATGATGATGATGATGATGATGATGATAATGAGGAGGAGGAGGAGGAGGAAATGGAATTTTCTGAGCGGAGAGACCCTTCGGGTCAAAACAAGGCTTCTGATGATGATGAGGATGATATGACATCTTTTTTTTACAATGATTCTCAGAGAAGCGAGGATGAGGAAAAGATTATCCAGAATATTTGAATGCTGCTGGCATACACATAACCTAAAACTTGGGAATAATTTCATTTGATTCAAATGAAATTTTAGTCATTCTTGCCAAACATGCATTGATTCAATCTCATCTTTCAGGAATTCATTGACTTTGAATTGCATTGCATATGCGTTGAGTCTGTTGCCACATTAAAATGATGAAAAGCAGACAGCAAAACATCCTCGCACCTTGATTTCTTTGAGATAATTCGGTTTACTCATGCATTTGTTTTGATCCATGATGATGTTCTTTTGATTGAAAAATGGAGTTCTTTGTTCATGGAAAGAGAAATATTTTTCTTTTCTGATTTGTTTTCACGATCAACCAATTCATGGATTTCATCAATAATTGAGGGATCATCTGGAGTGAACAAAAGACGCAAACCAAATGATTTTTTTTTCAAAGATGTGAAATTCACCTTTGAGATTCTTCACAAGATCTTTTTCATCGTATTGTATTTTTATGAAATCATTTCCTTTGTAACTTGCTGAAATCAATTTAAAATTTTCAGGCACCAGATTCATATTTTTGGTGAAAGAAAAAAATTTTTCAATTTATTGAAATCAATTTCTGTTCTTCATAAGAACTTGAAAAAATAATTCAAGAGTATTACAATGGAAAATCAAGAACCTGAAAAATCTTCAACAGAGGACTTTACAGCACCTCCAGCCTCTGACCAAGTCATAACATCAACTGTGAAAGAAACAAAGCCAAAAAAGACCCAGGAAGAGTTGCAGCTGGAAAAAAACTTGCTGAGCATAACCGAAAAGCAAGAGAAGCGAAGAAGCGAAGCTCGAGCGATAGCGAGAAGAAAAATAAAGAAATTCCAAATGTTGAGCACAGGCAAGAAACATCAAGAGGTCCATTTTCACTGACTCAAATACTTTCAGTTGCCAGTATTGTTGTTTCTCTTGCAGGGTTATATTACAAGAGAGAAGAGTTGATACAGCTCAAAAAGAACTGGTTGCTCGCCAGAGAAGCAGAACCCCAGAGAGAAGCGAGAGTAGAGCCAAAAAAAGATTTAAAATTGAGACAAGTGGATTAAAATAAATTTTGTGAAATAAAATAATATGTCTGATAATAAACTTGTGAAAACAACGACCGATGCAGCAACAGTGACTGATCTGGCAGCAGGAATTGGTAGCATCGCAAAGAGGGTGATAAGATAACCGATGAATTCTGATCCTTCCTCAAATCTCATGAACTATGTGAAATTCACGATCGTGATTGCAGCTTCTTTGGCATCAAAAGATTATCTTGAAAAACAAAAAGTATTGCCGAGCTGAAGCGAGGCTCTCTGCTGCCCAGTTAAAAATGAGCTGTGATGGCAGCCTCGCTGTTTTTTTTGTTTCTTGATGGAAACAAAAAATCTCAAAGAAATAAAATGGCAAGCACGGCATTAACGATTTTGGGATCGGTTATCAGTGCAACCGCATTTATTGTCGGAAGTTATCTGGCGAAATATCTGAGTGATGGCTCTGATTCCGATAAGGAAAAGAAGAGACATGATCTCGCAGTTTAGAAATATCAAAAAGAATATGAGAAGTATGTGGAAAACCGAGCGAAGTTGATTAATTGGATTATGTCAAATGACAGAATAAATGACGAAGCAAAACAAAATTTCAAAAACACTGATTATGCCTTGAAGTTGTATAACCAGGTACATAAATATCACAAAATCGATCTGAGAGAACCCTAGTTTTCTGACTTTTATCAACCAAGTGCTCGACAAAAACAGGGCGAGTTAATTTACGTTGGAGCTGCAGCTTTTGCTGGGGGATTGGTGGTAAGTCATTTCTGGTAATAAAATGTCGAAAAAGCTGTCAATAATTTACTACTCTCCAAAAGGATTTTGGAAGGGATTGACTGCTGTGAAAAAATTATCTCAAGAAGCTGGAGTTTCTGCAGATGAAGCAAAAACTCTTATTAAAACTCTGGCTTATGAAAAAAGCAATATGGCAGATTTATTTGCCTGCTCCGAAGGGACCCATTCCAAGGACAACTTTTGATGTACATTATCCAAATGCAGCTCATCAAGCTGATCTTCTTTTCCTTCCTCATGACAGGTTACCCAGAGGCAGAAAGATTTTCAAGTATGCACTGACTGTTGTTGATGTCACAAGCAGATTCAAGGCCGCTGAACTATTGACTTCAAAATATTCTTCTGAAGTTTCAAAGGCTTTTCAGAAAATTTGCAAGGGGCCATCGAAATGGCCAAAAGTTCTTCAGGTTGATCCTTGTCGTGAATTCATGGCTGATGTCACAAGGGAGATGACAAAGCATGATGTGAGAATAAGGAGAGGAAATATGAACGTTCACCGTGATCAAGGAATAACTGAGAGATTCAATCGAATTTTGGGTGAGAGATTATTCAGTTTTAAATACAGCTAAGAAATGAATATGAAAGCAGGTGAAACATCCAAAAAATGGGTGAAAAGGCTTCCAGAAGTTGTGAAAGCATTGAACAACGAAAAAACTCGACTGACAGAAAAGAGACCAACTGATGCAATTAAAGATAAGGTGGTTGAATCGAAGAAATCAACTTATGGAAGGCCTGAGGGTTCAAAAGAAAAGAGACTTGATTCTTCAGTGAATGTGAGATATCTTTTTGCTCCTGGTGAGCTTGAAGGTGGAGTGAAAGGAGCAACTGGTCCGAATTGGTCCCTGAAAGTTTTTTCAATCGATAGGTCAATTGTAAATGACAATGAACCGGTTCTTTATTATTTGAAAGGTGGTCCAAGGCGTGGATTCGTCAGAGAAGAGTTGGTGATTGTTCCTAGCTCCTGGAACTGAATTACCTCCACTTGGAAGTTTAAGTTGACTTTCAGAGGTATTTCCTCTGCAAATCTTTAATACTCTGTCATCCATTTTATCCAATATTCTCTCGCTTTCTCGGGATTATTTCTTCACCAACGTTGGGAGCATTCTCTCACTTTTTGGCAGTATATTTCGTTGTCTCTACAGTTGTTATGGTATTCTCTCGCTTTTTCGGGATTATTTTCTCGCCAACGTTTATTTGCTTCTAATGCTTTTTTGCGGCGCTCTTTAGTCTCTTTGTTCTCATTAATTAATTTTGAAGGTTCTTTGAGTAATTGAATTAATTTTTCAATCATCTCCTGTTTTCTAATATGTGCTGCATAGATAATTTTGTTTTGTACAAATTTCTTTGAACTCAACCCATCTTAATTTTGAATAAATATATCTTCAGTTTCATCTAGGGTTTTTTGAAGGATCTTTGTGAAATTCAATTAATTTTTCAGTCATCTCTTTTTACTTCAACTTTGAAGCATTTATTATTTTTCTTTCTTTGCAAAGTTGAGTTAATTCTTTCCATGTTAATTTTGAGTAATCCATTTGAAATAAAAAAATATACATTTTTTTATTTTTTGAATGGATTTTTTCTGCTAAATTTAAGGAGATTTGTAGGACATTTTTGTGAATTTTAGCATATTTTTGAGCATATTTTTGTAGTAGATGAATTATAAAATGCGCTAGTCTTCATCTCCTGTGTTAACTGTAGGCAGAATCTATATCAACTGTCATGGTAGTTTACCTGGATGAGTGCTCATCATGCTTTGAATAACTAGGTCATTGGCACTTAAATAAAGTGATACTTATTTATTATTTATTTGTTCATTCTATTTAAAAGCTTGTCTTCATTTCTGCGGTGTCTGTCTCTTTCTCGTTGTTTACTAAAAGATGTCTATTGGGATTAAAATCGCGAAATTTTGTGAAATAAAGTATACCACATACCTCTACCCAAGCAGTAACAGCGTTGCATCGGGATCCAGACATGCGCGAACTGTTATTGTTATCACTGAGTTTCGGTGATACTATCACCACAGGAGGAGCAAAAAATGCATCCTTGAATTTTATTTTCTGCAATATAAAGGTAGAAGATTATTTAAAGGGTATTTTTGCTATTTTTCTTATGATAATCTACAAGAATTGTTGGTGTTAACTTTATGTCGTTAAGGAGATTACGAATACAATAGATGTGATTCCTTAGGGAATGAGTCAAATTTAAAAATTTAATAGGAAAAAATTACGATTAATACTGATCAACCATAAAACGTTTACTGTGACTTAAGCAACAATCTGCGTCGAAAACCTGGAGAGATGTTGTTGGAGTTTTCCCCACTCCCCAATTCAATGTTGGTCGCATGTGAAATGTGTACATAAATGGAGAAGAGGAGCGTTTTAAGGAAACGAAGAACAGTTTTGGATATGACAATCATGGTTATGATTATCAATGTCATTAAAATTGTGATCTTGATTGTAATTGTGACTGTGATTGCCACAACTGAACTGAACAGTGTTAGCCGCACCTTATGTCATCCAGAAAGGGTCCAGGTTAATAACTGGTTGATACCGTTTGTAGTAGTTGTTTTAGTTATTGGTGTTTTTTTTTCGCTAAAAGCACAAATAAGGCTTACTTGACAGAAAGCATCGTTATCTCTTCGAGATGGCCGGCTGTTGTTAGCAAAACCAAGGCTGTTCGTCAAGGTAGTTTTCTCTACACTCAATTTGGTAAATGCCAACCAGTCCTGGAGACATGAAAACAAGGATAAAATTATCAGCGAATCATAAAACACCAACTACAATCGAAATCAACAAAAACAAAACAAAGGTAATTAGATTTTTCCTTCTATTCTGCTACCATGCTACCTTTTCTTTATGTGGTAAAAAAAACATTTAAAATAACAATGTAAAAAAAGCTCCTTCCTGAAATATTCCTCTGTCCACTACAATTATGCGGTAGAACTGTTTCAAAAACAGAAAAAATTGTGCTATCCCTTGTTGAATATCTTACAAATCGAACTCTTAAAGAAATCAAAGAATCAATAAAATGACCTTCTTAGTGTCTCAAGCTTCCTTTTCGAACAGAATTTAATAACACAAGTTGCATCTCAAGTATATAGGGGTGGAAGGAAAATCAGTATACTCACAACTTTGACACTTTTATGAAGTCCATCGAAACTCTTGGTTTCTCTTAAACAGATTTGAAAAGAGTCCTTTACCAGGTTCTCCACCCACACGACTGAGGCGTCCTGAGGTCTCTTACAAAACTGGCAGCTAGCGGTCACAAAGATCTTTGGAACAGCCGAGAAACGCTAGAAAAAAGTATATACAAAATAGTTTCAGCAATTTTCGTAATGCCTTTTATGTCAAAAATGTGAACCGAACACAATTTTTGCGCGATTAAGGTCGATTGAAAGGTACTGACGTAGAGAAGGATGGACTGAAAAAAAACCCTGAAATTAACAACGAACCATGCATAAAGATAGAACATACGAAATTTACTTGCATCGATAAAATGAAAAGGGGTTAAAAATATGAGAATAACATTCAAGGAAGTAACAAGGAATCGTTAGAAACGAGGAAAGAAAGACAGATTTAAATAATTGGAATAAAAGGGATTTTGTACAATGAAAGAAAGTAAGACGTTAAGTTCTTCTTAGTGAGAAAATATTACTAGTAATAGGAATGACAAATCTTGGATACAGGCAATATTTTTTGTTGTTGTTGTTCAAAATAAGAATGTAGTATAAACAAGTTAATGAAAGAGCACTTTGAACAACAGAAAAATAGATATGTGAGATGTTTATTCACACAAACGCCTTAATCCTCACCTTTTCAGGCATCAACTAATATTCACTTTGAGAGAGTCCATTTTGTGGATCTCGCCAGAAACAAGAAGAAGAAAAAAAGAAGAACCGGAAAACTAAGAAGAATAAGACGAAGAAAAAGATCAGAGGGAAGAGCAAAAGCAGAAAACGAATAAGAAAAAAAAAGAACAAGAACAACAAGAAAAAGTGAAAGAACAACAACAAGTAAAAAAACAAAGAAGAAAGTACAAGAATAAGAAAAAAAGGAGAAGAAGAAGAAAACGAAGAAGACACGCTTGGAAGAAGTAGCCCTAGAAGAAGAATTAGTTCGAGAAGCAGAAGAACAAGATATAGAACAGGTGAAACAAAGAAAAGAGCTAGAGAGAAGAAGAAGAATAACAAAGACAAGACGAAAAAGAACTAGGGAGAAGAAGAAGAAAAGGAAAAAGAGGTAGGGAGAAAAAACACAAAAACAAGAAGAAAAAATGAAGAAACACAAGGACAAGAATAAGAAAAACAAAGCAAGAAGAAAAAAAGGTTAACAGCAGAAGAAGGGAAAGACGAATTAAAAGGGAGAAAAAAAAGAAAAAGAACAAAAGGTAGAGGAATTGCAGGAAGACTAGGAGGAGGAAAAAGAAGACCAAGAGGTCGGGGGAAAAGAAGGAGGAGCAAAAGCAGAAGAAGGAAAAGAAGAGGAAGAAAGACGAGAAGAATTAGTATGAAGAAGCAGCAGAAAAAGAGAAGAAGAAAAGGGGAAGCAGAAATAGAAAAGAAAGAACACGAAGAACAAGAAGAAGAAAAAGAAAAAGGAGACCCACACAAAGAAGACGAACAACAACAAGAAGAAAATAAGAAAAAACGAGTAAAACAAGAACAAAGGGAAGACAAAAAACTTTGGAAGAAGCAGAACAAGAAGAACATGAATAATAACAAGACAAAATAAGCACGAGTTAGGAGGAAGCAGACCAAGAACAAGATGAAAAAGAACTAAGGAGAAGATGAAAAAGAAAAAGAAGGGAAGGGAGAGAAGAAAAAAAGGAAGAACAAAAAGAAAAAGGAAGAAGAAACAAGAGAAGAATAAAGATGAAAGAGAAAAGAAGACAAACAAGAACAAGAAGAAGAAAGTTAAGAGAGCGGAACAAATAGAAGAACAAGAAATTTAGGAAGGAGGCGAAAAGGAAAGAGAAGATGAAAAACTAGAATGTTGAGGAAGAAGAAGAAGAAAATTAACGAGAGAGGGTGGAATGAAAGCAGAAACAGAGCGAGACAAGAAGAAAAGAAAGAAGAAGATAAAAAGGAAAATAATTAATACAAAGAAGCAGAAGAAACAGAAGGAGAAGACAAAAGAGAAGAAAAAGAGGAAGAAGAAGAACAACAATAACAACAACAACAACAACAGGAAAAAAGAAAACGAAGTAAGGAGAAGCATAACAACAAAAAAGAAAGGGAAAGGAGATAAAATTGGAAAGAGCAAAAGTAGAAAAAGAAGAATTAGAACGAGAAGAAAAAGGGAACGAGAAAAAAAAGAAGAAAGAAAGAAAGAGGTGAGGAGAGAACTGATGGAAAGAAATGAGGGGTTCAGAGTCCAACAGACGAACATTGTCGAGGATGTCCTGGGAGGACACGATAGGAAAGTGAGGAATGACTTGAACAGTTCGCTAGGAAGGTCTAAGACAAACAAAGTCCTTAAAAGTAGTATACAACGAACCATTCTGCTGCACGCTATAATAATTATGAACATTGCACTTTCACACTAGATCACGTTACGTCACGCTGTTTTTGCATATTTGTCTGTACACCCACCGGTACCTCATAAAAGGTGAAAGGAGCTTGGCATTAGGCCCCTCCGTATAACCTAAGACCAAACATGTAACTAACAGACAATTGTCAATAAATAAAAAGAATGACAAAAACAACAAGAAGAAAAAGAACTAGGGAGAAGAAAAAGTAAAACAGAAAGAAAAGTATAGAGAAGCACGACGCAAAAGAAAAAGGAACATTAAAAAAAAAAGAGAGAAAAAAGAATAACCAGAAAAAATATAAGAACAAGAACAGTGAGAAAAATACAAGAGCAAGAAAAAAGGTTGCGAGAAGCGAAAAAAGAAAATGAAAAGGAAGACGTAACAGAAGAAGATTTATACAGAGAAGAGGAAAAAAAGAAGAGGACATAGGAAAAGAAGAAGAACATGACAAAAAACAGAAGAATTAAAGAAAAAGACAAAGAGAAAAGCAGAAAAGGAAGAAAGAGATCAAGAGCAACAAGACGAAGATGAGAAAAAAGAGCAGAGAAGACGAAAAATGGGAAAGAGGAATAGAAAAGAAAAAAAGGAATACAAGAAGGAAAAAGGAGAAGAAGAAGAAGAAGAAGAAGAAGAAGAAGAAGAAGAAGAAGAAGAAGAAGAAGAAAAAGAAGAGGAAGAGGAAGAAGAAGAAGAAGAAGAAGAAGAAGAAAAAGAAGAAAAAGAAGAAGAAAAAGAAGAAGAACAAGAAGAAGAAGAAGAAGAAGAAGAAGACGACAACGACGACGAAGAAGAAGAACAAGAAAAAGAAGAGAAAACGATAAAACAAGAAACAAAAAGGTTAAGAGGAGCAGAACAAGAACAAGACAAAGTAGAAGAAGGAGAAAAAAAGAAAGAGAACAAGAAGAAAAATAGGTTGGTTGAAGCAGTGCAAGAAGAACAAGAAGACGAACAAGAATTAGTAGGAAAAAGAAGAAGAGGAAAATTAGTAACCACAAGGAGAAAAAGAAGTCAGATAAGAAAAAGACGAGGACAAAGAAGAAAAACCAGACCTGGAAAAAAAGTTGGAAAAAGCACTAGGACAATAAGAAGAAGAACAAAAAGAGGACGAAGAAGAAGAAAAAGAGGAAGAAAAAGAAGAGGAAGAAGAAGAAGAAGAAGAAGAAGAAGAAGAAGAAGAAGAAGAAGAAAGGTGGGAGCAAAAGCAGAGAAAGAAGAAGAGGAAGAAACAGAAAGGAGGCGAAAACGAAAGAGAAGACGAAGCACGAGGATGCAGAAGGAGAAGAAAATTAAGGAGAGAGGCGGGAGCAAAATGTGAAAAAGAAGGAAACGAAAAAGAAGAAGATGAAAAGAAAGAAGAATTTGTAGGGAGGAGCAGAAGAAAGAGAAGAACAACGTTAACGAGAACAACAAAAACAGAAAGAAAAACACGAAAAAGAACAAAACGAAGTTGCGAACAGCACAACAACACAAAAAATTGGAGAAAGAGAAGAAAAAGAGAAAGGAGCAACAGCAGAAAAAGATGAAAAGGGAAGAAAGAAAGAAAGAAAGAAAGAAAGAAAGAAAGAAAGTAATAACAGACAATTGTCAATAAGAAAGAGAGAATAAGGTTGAGCGATCAATAAAGCGAAAAGAAGAAGAAACAGAACTGACGAACAAGAGCATGAACTAGAAGAAAGAAAGAAAGAAAGAAAGAAAGAAAGAAAAAAATAAAAAATAAAAAATAAGAAAGAGAATGGTTGAGAGATCAACAAAACGAAAACAAGAAGAAGCAAACATCGAACAAAAACAAGAACTAGAACAAGAAAAACAGGACAGGAGAAGCAAAAGAAGAACAAGAACAAGACGAAAAAGAACTAGGAAGAATAAAAAGAAAAACAAAAAAGGACAGAGAGGTACGAAGGGAAAAAAGGAGAAGAAGAAAATAAAGAAGAATGATAAAGAAAGAGGAAGGACAATAAAGAAAAGTGAAAAAACGAAAAAGAAGACGCAAAAGCAAAGATGAGAAAAAAATTAGTAGAGACAATTGTAAAACGAAGAAGAGGACAAAGGAAACGAAAAAGAACATGACAAAAAACAGAAGAAGAAAAAGTAAAAAAGCTAGAAGAAGGACAAGAAGAAAAGCACAAAAAGGGGAAAGAGAGGAAGGACAAGAAGAAGAAGATGAGAAGAAGAGCAGAAGATAAAGAGGAAAAATGGCTGGCAAAGAGGTAGGGAGAAGAAAAAAGAAAGAGGAGAACAAAAAGGAAAGGGAGAAATTAATAAGAGAAAACGCAAAACTAGAAATTAAATGGTTAGAAGCCAAACCTTAAAGGCAGAGGCAGAACAAGAACAAGATAAAGACAAAGTAGAAAAAGAAAAAAAAAAAAAGAAAGAGAAGAAGAAGAAGAAGAAGAAGAAGAAGAAGAAGAAGAAGAAGAAGAAGAAGATTAGAAGAACACGAGAAAAACAAAAACATGAATAATAACAAGAAAAAGAAGAAAAATAGGTAGGGGGAAGCAGATGAAGGAAAAAAACAAGACGAAAATGAATTAGGAAGAGCAAAAAAAACAGAAAAAATAAAACTACAAAGAAAGAGGGAGGAAATAAGAAGAAAAAGAAGAGAAAGTACAAGAATGATGGAATGGATGGATGGATGAAAGAATGAATGAATGAATGAATGAATGAATGAATGAATGAATGAATGAATGAATGAATGAATGAATGAATGAATGAATGAATGAATGAATGAATGAATGAATGGAATGGATGGACGGATGGATGGATGGACAGATGGATGGATGGATGGACAGATGGATGGATGGATAAATGAATGAATGAATGAATGAATGAATGAATGAATGAATGAATGAATGAATGAATGGAATGGATGGACGGATGGATGGATGGACAGATGGATGGATGGATGGATGAATGAATGAATGAATGAATGAATGAATGAATGAATGAATGAATGAATGAATGAATGAATGAATGAATGAATGAATGAATGAATGCATGAATGAATGAATGAATGAATGATTGAGAAAGGATAGAAAGAAATGATGACTAAATAAATAAATAATATATAAATGAGAAGAAAAAACATTTAGCTAGACAAACAAAGGATTAGCAATTGGACTAGACACGAAAGTAACAAAAAGCACGGGAATAGTGTAAAGATTGGAAATAAATCTTACCTTTTGAAAGGCGACCTTTTTACATTCTGTTCCTGTAGTCCAAGAGTTCATGGAAGCAGTTCCTAGTTGAGAACCAACAGGTGCAGATTGCAAAGCGATCCAGTTTATTTCTGTTGTGCCATTGGAACCATTGCCATACTCCAAAACACAAACCGTAAATCCAGTTTTAGTGGTTGACTCGATCCAAAGAGCAGCGCCATTACCGCGATTTGGGCCTTTTACTGAATGGCTTTTTGAAACAAGAACTTTAATTTCTTCTCCACCTTTGAAAGGCTCCACGAAGGATATCTTCTTACATGCGAACAATCCTGGGTTGGTGGTGGCCACATTGCATTTTCCGGCTTTGAAGCTGATTGCTGTGGAAAGAAAAACTCATTCCTTAAAGAAACGTGAATGTTTCTTAATCATACTATTACATTATTCCACATCATTAGGCAAAGGAAAGACCTAACAAGAGATTGTATGACTAAATGTAAATTTTCCTCTCGTATACAAATGAGCCGTTTCTTAGTAACTTTCGTTTTTCTACGAATTTTAGGCTACGGTCACTTTTAATGATTCAACACACGAGCTGTAAATTCATCAATAAGTGATTGTGCCCCATACCTTGGCCGGCCTTGGAATCGACCGTGAATATTACAAGTATGTAAAGAAGAATGACGTGAAGTTGGCACTCAGACGACATCTTGCTTCAAGTGAAGAAAAATTTACCTTGATGGAGATTGTACCTCATGGTCATACGTGGCCTTAATTCTCAACACGTTTCTTCGTGCTAAATGGGGATAGGGCTGTTCCGGGTTTAACACTTAGTAGGGTACAGAGAGTATGTGTAACCTACAACGACGTAATTTGCTCTGTCTTTAAATTGTTTTATCCATGAATTCTGGTTTAGAATCCAAACAATCGATTATAAGAAAAACGCATGTCACCCTTTCCACATATAACAAACACTACTGGAATTTTAAAAGTGGAGCAAATTACAACATGTATCTATCTCCCGAGCCAGTTCTGTGGTCAAGTACGAATATTTAATAATTGTAGCCTTGTTTACCCTTATCTATCCTGTGTTGTAGCAGCTTGGGGGAAGTGCTTATAAAACGCACCTACAAAAGTTGTCATCTAAATATAATACGGTCCTAAGAACTGGTTTTTTTTTTTCGCAACTACGCCTGGGTCCTCTTCCTTTTCTTAAATCTTCTAGACGTCTTAATAGTACATCGTGTTTACCGTTTCCATGCATTAAAATTTACGCATTTGTGACATAAAGTGCTTTTCCCAAACCTGTTTGATAACCATTTTCAATATGCCACCGCGCTAACAGGCATACATACAACACAAGGTACGCATCGAAGCAAAATTTCTTCGTACAGATCATTTAGCTACATTCATTCGATCGAGTTCAAAGCGATATACTGCTGTATAAATGTAAAGCTAATATAAAGCTACTGTTCGATTGTTACACCACTATTCAACTCTCGCTTCAAATATAAGAGTACTTCTCAAAACTGTAGACAAACTTACCTACTGTGATTACTAGGTAGACCTTTTGTCCTTGCATCTCCAATTAGTGACACCCGGTTGCGTTAAAAAGGTTAATTAATCCCTCCGCATTTGGGTTCATAAAAGTGAGTGAACCGCTTTCTCAAGCGTAACTATAAATAGATATTCAGGTTCTTGCTCGTTGTCTATCAAACTAGGTGAAAGAATTCTCAAACTTTTTTTTTACATATTTCGTATCCCGCTTAAAGAAACGCTCGTTTTGAAATTAGCACCTTTAAATTCATATAATCTTGATAAAAGGGGTTCATAGCCCCCAAGAATTACTGAAAATATGGCGTGGCGTTACTGTCACTTAATTACTGTATGCAAGAAATAAGGAACAACTGCCACAAAAACGTCACTTTATTAAAATTGCATACCATTCCTAAGTTTCTATTAATTTGCGCTTTACCTTCGTCCCTATACAAGGTTCATCGGTATCTATATGACGTTTTGGCTCTGCTGACTCTTAATTACCTCCTTTTAGAGCCGAGAATCAAGACATAGACAAGATTCCAACAGGACCATCAAACGAGATGTGTTACATACTAACTAAACATTTTGACTTCTTTTGAGCTTTGAATCTTAATTTTTCTTTCCACAAATTTTTAACCATTAAAATGGGAAATATTAGAGTACGGTTAAGTTGGAAATGAGGCAAAGAACTGAAGATGCCGCGTTTTTTCATCGCATGCTAGAGAGCCACCAAATATTATTGTGTAATTCCAGGACTCTAGCCTAGAGCTATTTAGTAAAATAAAGATGTGATTATCAGAGTGAGTTAGAATTTTAAGAAATTAGAATATTGTTGTACCATTTGATTGAGTTGACGTTTGGCTGTTTAAAAGTTGGTTTTCAACAATTCTACGTAAAGTTGTATATAATCCGTATGCCTGTATAATTATTATATAATTGCGATCAGGTATAAACATTAGGTTCCGGGGGATAGGTTTTAAGGATGAACCAGGAGCTATAATCAAAGATCCCTGATTATGGCTCCTGGGATGAACTGATTTCGACCCAAACAACGGCCAGTCAGCTACTACCGGAAATACTATATTTCTCTGTTTCTTTGAATAAACAAAGGCAAATAAATCATTTTAGTGCGTAGACTGCAAATCGGTCCCTGCTTGGAGGGGGCAAAGTTCTCCTCCGAATTTTTGGTGCTGGTGGTAGGGGGGGGGGGGGAGTATACGGCTTGGTTCTCCATACCCTGACCATACATTGCACCAAAATATGTAATTGCGCGGTACCCTTTGTCAGACGTTGCCCCTAAAATACATTATTCGTTTCTATAAAATCTATACCCGTTTACAGACTTTCAGACCAAAATGGTTTTTAAAAAAATTCTATACCTATTTCAGGCCAAAACGGCTCATTTAGGTTTCATTTTAGCCTGAACTAGCCTTTTAGTACTAGCTATTCAGGTCTATTTAATAGCTCTCTAGGGTTAATTTTAATATATAGACAGGCACACCCCTGGTACAATTCTGTGAAAACTAAACCCTGATTTCTGCACACAAACCATTAAAGCTCAAGTTAGGTAAAATTTCAATAAGTTGTTACATGGTTTCCAAACTTGGAGCTTTGGTGGTTTCGCACAGAAATCAGGGTTTGCTGGATTATTGATTCTCATTCAAAAGCTCAGGTGGTAGAGGTGGAGTCAGGAACAGAAATTGTACTTGAGGTTTTCAGTCTGAATGAAATTCCACCCATACTAACAAAAGTAAATATCCTATACTATTTCACACCAAAATGGCCTAGAAATCACAGTCCATATTGGCTACTAACTAAAAAAGCAGAGCCATAAAATTAGACCATGTGTTAGTCTATTCATTGAATGTACACAGTCTTCAAAGTAAAGGTCTAAAGCTTAAAACGAAATAGTATCGAGACCCTGGGTCAAGACTCTACAAACATGATATTTTGGTTTTTCACGTTTTGTGCAGTCTATCATGAAAAGACACCGGATAAATCCTGGGTTGTAACCTGTAAAACCTGTTACAGCTAAACATTCTTCATGAGCCATCGATGTTATCAGTGACCTTGACTAATGCAAGTTCATCTTATTAACATGCAACAACTTTGTTGCAGGTGTGTGGCTCAATACAATAAGTGGCTCAAAACATAAAATGATAGACCTGAAGTACTGAATGAAGTTCAGAATGAAAGTTATTGTTTCCCCTTCGCAACCACAAGAAAAATCAGAAGAACCCGAATATTGCGCACAGAAAATATGTGAGCATAACTTTTGACAGATATGTTAAATTTAATCTCTCCCCTTTAATCTCACTTAGTTAATAATAACAATAAATTATTAATATTTCTAAGCCCTTTCTGGCCACCAGATTTGTTTGTTCATGGAATGAGCTTCATTCCCTTTCAAGCTGAAGTATAAATCTATCTCCAAATCAACCCGGCGCCAAATAATATAACAACAACAGATTACCAGCAAAGGACAGTTGCTAAGTAAAAATATACAGGAATATCTCATTGTGGTTGTCCAAAAAGCTAATGTTAATGGTGACCTTCCGCACTGGTCAGACATAAAAATACATAAATGGCAAAAAATATACATGTATGTGTATTAGCAGAGTTTGAACTTGGCAGTGATCTTAGATTATCCAGGAGCTAACTAATTAAGACTGAGTGAAGAGATGTTGTTTCACAATGCCACCATCGGTCTCCCCGCAAAAGCGACTTCTGATTGACAACTGTAGAAATATTGTACCAATTACATAATAAAATAATTTATTACTATCCACATCTGGGTAGTCATCCTGATTGCTTGAAACAAATTTCCCTTGCAAGGTGCATGGATGACAACTGTTTGTGGTTTTCAAGATCATGGAAAGGTAAATCCACCATGGCTTTCTGTTGTTTCTCATCACTGATTCTTCGAATAATTTGTGTACCTTCAGGAGTGCCTCCAGTTTAACGGATGTAGTACTTCTCGGTTGTATCATAGATACCCAAAACCCTATATCAAATTAAAGCTTATAGAACTGGCTATTCAAAATATTTTATTATTTTTCTTTATTAAGAAAATGAACTCCCGAGTTTTCCACACAATTGAAACTTGGAAGGCCCAGATCGTCATGTTAGATTTCAAAACCCATGTTGGGGTTTTTTCTTGATTTTTAAAACTGTGAGAAAACATACAGAGTGAATGCATGGAAATGGCTTTCAAGGAAATAATTTTTAGAATTATGAAATTTCCTCACGTGCTTATGTTGATTATAAATTTTTCTAGCACCTGGCCAAATTTGACTAAAATTGGCCAAAATTATAGTTTGAGGAACAACAGTATGCTGTCAATCAAAGCAAACTTTTACTTCTGGTGGAAATCGCTTACATCCCAATTTCTCGGCGAATATTCACTGCTTTTCAAAAATTCTTTTTTTGTTTGTAAGATATTACTGGGTATTTTATTTCTATGGAGAAAAATGAAAATCTTAAAGTTTTCTCTCCGAACATACACAGTAAGTTAAAGTGACTACCAGAAGAATATAATTTGAAGATTGGAATAAATGAGAAATACCCTCTTATTTACTAAATTAAAGGTGTTGATTGTTTCAAATTATGATGATGAAGCCCAGAAGAAACTTGCCACAAATTCTTTCTTCCTGTTGAAATATTCTAGTTTGTCAACCAAAATACTATTTTCCAACAAGGCTTCTTGTTGTTTTTTTGTTTAAAGGGACAGTGTCAATATTGTTACATTGTCATTTGATGTTAAAT
Organism: Pavona decussata; assembly: GCF_977016875.1. Classification (NCBI taxonomy): domain Eukaryota; kingdom Metazoa; phylum Cnidaria; class Anthozoa; order Scleractinia; family Agariciidae; genus Pavona; species Pavona decussata. Next base: position 1,550,321 of record NW_028145512.1, on the reverse strand, counting down.
TTCAAATGCTCAGGGCAAATTATAAACAATTGACTGTGCACTAAATATTTTATCAGCCAAAACCACTACAATCCTACATGTACAAAGTGCAGTCCTGCATAACAAATTCTTTTGAAATACAGTAAAATACCTCAAAAGATTAAGATGAAGGAATTGGTATTTTGTCTTGTAGTTTGATCTAAATGCTGTGGAAAAATTTCTTTAATAACAAAATGTTTTGCAGTGTTCCTTTGAAATAAAGATCATGCATAAGTTCACTTCTTTCAAAAATTATGTTTAGACGTGCCACTGTGATGCTTGCTTTCATCCTAAAATACCTTGGGGAAATGCATCTAAGACCTTGTTAAATAACGTTCTTGTTCTTCAAAAGCGTGCTCTCCAGCTTATTCACTTTGCTCAAGCAAGGGAGCATGCAATACCCCTTTTCTTGAAAGGAAATCTTCTACCGCTCGAATTTTTATGTAATGAGAAAATTGCTAATTTGATGTACGACATCAACACTAATTCTGCACCAATTAATATCTTGAATTTATTCTCTAAAATTACCAGCGTTCATTCTTACAGCACACGCTCATCAACATCTGAACATTATTTTACTACACAAACCATACTTAACGTTCAAACTAAGACCTTTTCGCGTGTTGGCGTTAAAATCTGGAATGGGATACCAACTAGTCTCAAAAACCTTTCCAAAAACTCTTTTAAAAAAACCATTAGGACAAAAGTAACTCAAATACTAGGAATTGAAAACTCCTATCTCGAGATAGATACCATACAGTAATTAATAAAATGAAAGATTAGAATTCCGACCGAAGTTTAGTTAGACTTAGTCTTCCTTGTTACACTTCATTATTGTCTAGTTTTTCCTCTTCACACATTATCATTGTTATTGTTGTATGTAATGTTAAAAAAAAATTATTATTTTGGGTACAGTCTGGCTCTTCGCTATTTGCAAGCCAGCCTATTAATACCTTAAGGTTCTGTTGTGAATACCGTAAACTGATTGACACCTTTAATTTAGTAAACTGTAGTGTATTTCATTTATTTTAATCTTAAGAGTTTTTTAGAGTGTTCAATGTATTTCATCTAGCAATCCATTTTATTTAAAGAATCTTTGACAAGGCACAACAGAAAGTTTTTCTTTCCGTGATCTTGGAAACCACAAACAGTCTCCGTACATGCGTGCCACATGGGAATTTTGTTCCAGCAAATCAGAATTACTACCCAGATCTCGGTAGTAAATTGTTACTTGGTAATTGGTACTGTATTTCTGCAGTTAAGACTCAGACACCACTTTCACAGGGAGACCAGTGATGGCACTGCAAAACGATGTTTGTTCACTCAGGCTACTGTAAGTGGGTGGTCATGGTTTTGACTCCCTCTGAGTTTTATTATCAATTTAGCATTAACTTGTGCAAAATTTAATTTTGTCAAAAACCTACTTCAAGGTATCCCTTACAGGTATCACTTTTTCATAACTTGAATGACATCTTCATCATTCATTACGTGATTGATCCCTACCCTCTGAGGGCTGTATTTGGTACTGGTGCCCCACACCAAGGCATATTTGAACACATCTGCTAGTGTTCTGTGAATGGTATGGCACACATGTTCCACTGTGGCCCCACGCCGCAGGATGAGCCCACCATTGAAGTCAGGGGGTTCACCTCTCTTCTTTGTGTAAATTCTTAGCAGAGAAAGATGTTCCCACACCTGTGTCATTAAATAGTCCAAGTTCAGTTCCATTTCACAACTGACAACAACAGAGTGTGGAAGACGAGCCAGACGATCAACTTCTTCTATAGAAATGCAATCAATCTTGTTGTAGACATACAAACACGACATATAGATTCTGTTGCCACAGATGACATCAATTAGCTGATCCGCCGTGCAGTCTTCTCTTATGAGCACCTCAGCATTAAAGATCTTGTACTCATGAAGAATCATCTGCACCAGCTTCTCATCCAGGTGAGTAAGGCTGCATGTGGCGTTAAAAGCCAACCCACCTCCCTTCTTGAGCTTGAAGTAGATATTTGGTTTGGAACAGTTTAGGCGGATGCCACAATCTTCCAATTCTTTCTCTAGCAAGACTTTCTGTATTTCTCCCTTAGCTGCATCTAACATCATCACCACCATGTCTGCAGTACGGGCAACAGCAATAACTTGTTTTCCCCTCCCTTTTCCCTGAGCGGCTCCTTCAATAATTCCTGGTAAATCAAGCAGTTGGATGTTTGCCCCATTGTATTCTATCACCCCAGGGATACAAGTCAGGGTCGTAAACTCGTACGAAGCGCTAACGCTGCTTGTGGATGTTAACTTATTTAACAACGTTGATTTTCCTACGGACGGAAAACCGATCAAAGCGACTCTGGCATCACCAGATTTCATAACATCAAACCCCTCTCCTTTGCCAGCCCCGGCTGATTTCGGTGGCTCCAAAAGTTGCGATCGGTATTTCGCCAACTTTGCTTTAAGCAAGCCCAGATGATATTCAGTCGCCTTGTTTTTCTGAGTTCTTGCGATCTCCTTTTCTATTTCGCTGATTTTCTCCAGGATTCCCATTTTGAAGTTCGATTAATCCACGTTGCCTTTCACGAAAAAGTGTAATGGCTATTTTATGAGACTGTGATACTGTACTCCAGCAACCAACGCTAAACCTTATGCGCAATGCGCTATTTCCATCTGCGCGAGAAAGCGCGCGAAGCCGCCAAGTACATTTCAGTTGAGATCTGCACAAAGGGGTTTTTTAGTTTCTGGCTTCGTTCTGTTTATGATATAAATATCTCCGTGTTCAGCACCTTCAATCATTCTTGCTTCTAATATGGGTGAGGACGGTGGTGGTGCTTCGGACGACTACGACCCACATGGAGACCCCAAAGCAGATCCCCGCGAAAGGAGACGGATTCGATACGAATACCGCGAACTGATCGCCGAAACTCAAAGTAAGCTTAAGCTTAATAACAACTTAAGCATAAGTGTTTTAAGTTTATAGTTTTGTTGTATCCCTGTGTTTCAACTTTCGAATACAATATTTTTATGTGCATTTACTTTAAAGGAAGTGAAATATTTGAAATTTCCTTGATCTTGAAGTGTGAAGTTGCAGTTCCCACACGTGTTTACATGTAAGGGTCGCACTGCTTATCGATGTTTTGACTTTCTTTTTATTAAGCTCTTTTGTTATTGATCTACTTAGAGAACAGACATGATTTCATTAAGCCTGAGAACACTGGATTACACAAAGCCTTGGATAAAGCCGATCAGTTGTTTGGTGGAGGTAAGCTTGGGACTGTTCCAAAATGAACCTTGTTGCTCAGAACAATGGTGTACAATCGGCACCCCCAACTCCCACTTGAAATTTCTCTCTGCAATACGTATGCCAGATATGGCGCTTTTCATTTAGTGGCCATTAATTTTGTGATACATGACACCCATCAAATGAAATGATAGTGTTGCACATGAAACTACGTCTACTAAGTTAATAGCTGACCGTATTCCCAAGACATTTACAGAAAACAATGATAGCAATAATCGTGAATCCCTTCCCTAACTCCATTACTTATCTTTAATTGAATGTTATAAGATAGTTTTTGGATTTTATCATTTAAAATTTGAGGACTTTTTTGATTTCGTCACAACTCGGTCTACGAGAGCAAATCGTCAATACAAACTCTATGTCAAACCAGCACGACTCAATATGTTATTGGAACTGTCAAACCATGGAATGAATTACCGGGTGATATAGTGGAAGCTGATAGCTTTCAGTATTTTAAATCTTAGCTCAAAATGTATTTAAATATTTGCCTGTAAAGATCTTGATTTATGTATATTTATTTTTATTTCTATTTTATTGAGGGAGTTTTTGCATAGGGCTAACCTCTAAACTTCCTTTTGTAGAAGTACTTTTCTTCTTAGTTTTTTAATTGTATATATAGTCTGCTTCTGGAATAAATAAAGTATGTATGTAAAATTCTTTGGAAATGAGATATAATTTAGGATAACTAAGCTTATTTCTCGTTTGATAGAAGCGTCCTTCTCCCCTTTTCCTTCACAACCCAAACAACAGACAACTAATGAACTATACTATGGCACATTCTTACCATGCTAATCTCAGCATCCTCAGTAGCCATACCTTGGTACTCCTATGGCTGTCATGTTCTCACACACATTTTAATATTTTGTTAAATTGTTTGTTGACAGTGAGACTAACTAGGGAGGCTGTCCTTGATTCACATTTCTTGGTTCTGGCTTCAAATCTGGGCAGTCAACAAGCACAGCAGCTGCAAACTCACTTGGTTACCTTTGATCGAGACACCTTTGTCCAGAAATTGGTAAGCGATCTGTAGACAGAACTCAACGCCAAAAAATTGAATTCAAAACCTCAAATGACGATAGCAAATCAAAACTAGACTCCTAACGCTTTTTTCCAGGCACACCTTCAATATTTATTACTCTACATGTATCATCCATTCTTACTATGGATTTTGTTAGAGTTTGATGTTGTACAACCCGTTGATGACAGTGAATTTGTGCTTACATGTACCTTGGACAGTTAAGTTTGATCCCTGATGTTTGTCATACACTTTGAAACCCACACGCCTGATTGAGTCACCAGCGATTGGTTAGCATTGAAATTATACACATTGGGTTATTCCAGAAAAAATTCACACCTCCCCGACAGATGGGATTCTGGAAATTCTCACCGGAGGGGGGGTCAAAGACTCTGGAAATCCAGGCGGGAGGGGGGGTTGAACTTAAGAAAGTCTTCTGCAGGAGTCATTTCGACCGATAGTTCATGCAATTCAAACGTTTAGTTCGGTGACACTTCAGCGCTCTCAGACCCTGAAAATAATAGAAATATTTTGTTCGCATATTTCTCACCTAAAAAATATGATAATCTAAGTTCCTTCGCAGGTCCTTTTATAGCAGAAAACGTGAACAACAAGATAGTAAAGAACGAGCCATCGCAACATTGTTGCAACGAAGAGTTTGAAACGCCTGACACATTTCTACTCGTACCAGACCCAGCGCGCCACCGTTGTGTAATTTCACGTCCGCCATTGCATTCTTAGTGTGGATTCCACTGCGTCAGGTGGAAGAATTTTTTACTTGTGCAAGCAAGGATGCAGAGCTATTAGCTGAAGAAGATAATTCCAAAGAATTTTGGTCCAAACATTCCCTCTTCGACGAAAATACTTGAGAGGAACTTGTAGCCATCTGTACCTCGAAAAAACTTTTGGAAACGTAAGTTATTGTGAAAGCAACAGAAGGAGAAAGTTCTTGGACGGGTTCCTGCAACATATACAGTGGTAACCTCTCTGAAGTCCCATGGTCCTTAGCACAGTTGAACAAGCAGCCGTTTTAAGATTCCGTGGGTGTTGTCCATTGGGCACAAAGGATGAACTCGTTCGCTTTTTCGCATTGTTGCTCCTTCCTTTTTTTAGTTCCACGCGATAGAGTTTTTAATATTAGCAGAAGCTTTAGAAATTAAGAAAGAACATCTTCTAGACGTGATTGTGCGTATTTCATATTAAAAATAAATTAAATTTAAGCCTAATATTTTTTTCCGGAAATCCAGGCGAGAGGGGGGTCTTTTGTTTTAGAAATCCAGACAGGAGGGGGGGTCTTGTGCTTCAGGAAATCCAGGTGAGAGGGGGGGTTAAAAAACGACCCCATCCGTCAGGGGGGTGTGGATTTTTTCTGGAATAGCCCATTCTTATACTGGCTACATATATTGTGGGAATTTGAGAGTTTGCTGTCTGGATGTTTTCTAATGTTTTGCAACTATAAAGTATAAATATGTTATCAATTTAGCAATAATTGTGGCATGAATCTTTCTTTGTTGTTTAATGTTGATGAGTTTAAAATATCATATTACACTGTATTTGGCTATGTACATATAAAACATAATACACAACATTTAGGGTTTATTTAATGCATTTATACATATATAAAGCCTCTGAAACTACTACAGGTTAATGACTCAAAATTGAGTGCTCTGTGGTTTGACCTCTCATAAACAACCACCTTGGCTTGACATTTTAGATGGTCACTTGTTGGAGGTTCATCTGTTATACTATTATATTATCTGTTATCAGATCACTTTCATGGGTGGTAGAAATATGGCTGACATCAGTGGAGAGGATGATGAAGATGAGGAAATACCTACAAGAAGACAACGGCCACCTCCTCGACTTGACTGGAAGAAACTTGGACAAAAAGCTTGTGTGGCATTCCAGAGAACTCCTAGTATTGATTTCATGTATGTTCACTTCAGTGTCTTGCAATTCAATTTAACAATGCTGAAAGAAAGTTTGAATTTTGTTTATTTTGATGATGAATTCACTGGCAGAGGAAATGTGAGAGAATACTCAGTTAATGTTGCGTTGTTTGGTTATGCTGATGTCATAAAACATGAAAAAAACCTTTAGTTATGATTTCTCTTTAGCATTCACAGAGTTCTGAAGCTGGTCATTGGCACGCATGATTCTAAAACTAGAAAGGAGCCACCCTAACCCATTACGCACCGTGCCGGCCAAAACCGGCCGTGATTTCGGGTACATCCGCGCGAACTACGCGTTTGCAGCCTACCTCCCCTAGAAGGGAATTTTTTGTCCCCTATTGTTCTCATTGTCTTCAGAAAGGACTGACCAATCAGAATCCACTCACTGCCCATATATTTTTAGGTCATAGGGGGGGCCTAGACAAAAGAGCTTTTGTCTATAGAAAGCCATGTCATATTTCAACTTTTGTTGCCTTGCGGGCCACACGGCTAAATTTTAAGTCACCGATTGTCACGTTTTACGAAGGAAAACACACCTTTTCAAAATAGTAAATCAAAAGAAAAACTGCTAAGGAATACTCAACAGTTTCGACAGCAGAAATTCGAGAAATAATGGCAAAGAAATTGCGCTTCGAGTACGAATTGTTGTTTTATCCAGGCGACAAGCTAGCGGACAGCTCAAAGCATTATTCAGGCCACGGACTTTCTGCGAAATTTTAGAGTACTTCTGGGAATTCAACAGCCAAAAAATTTCAGGTTTGATTGTGAATTTGTACTGAAATACTATTCTAATTGACTGATTCTTTGTACTCTGGACAGTTTTTGCGAAATATTTGAAAAACGTGCCCCGCACGGGTCGATAAATTCGCTTCGAATTGGACTTGTTGTTCCTTCAAATCGCTTGCGCGTCTCTCGTCTCGCATTGTGTGGTTCCAGAAAATATCCATACCCCCACCACGGAGGGAATTGGAAATTCCAGAGGGGTGGGGGGGTCAATGGCCCAGGAAATTCCAGAGGGGAGGGGGGGTGAATGGTTGAATAAGTTTCCAGAGGGTCAAGTCAGACATAGATGTTCAGAATTGTAACTTACCAACTTAGCAACTTCGTAGATCTTCCTTGAAGACGTAACTTTGTTTAACTGTTTTAAAGAAACCCTTGTTACATTAAAAACATGTTTCCTTTCTCCGAAAAGCCTTTGTAAGCGAAGTAGTCCGAGTGAGACAAGAAATCTTTGTCTCCGTTGCGTGACTCAGTTATTATAAAACTGTTGTTTGTGAAACTTTCTTGCGTAGAAAAATATTGTTCACTGGCTACAATTGAATTTGTACCAATGTTTAAAAGGGAAACTTTCGTATGGCTATAAAGTGAAAGCCCCAATTTTACATAAAACATTGAAATATTTGTTTGTTATTTTTGTATAAAGTTACGGGCAAAGGTCATTTGCCGGGGTCAATTGATCAGTTTGTCAAAACTGACCCGTGTTAAAACTTATTTTGTCCAAAGTATTTCAACTCAAAGTCCAAAACTATTAACTTAATTTCTATGCCAAAATTCAGCAAAATAGAGCCACTTCAACATTCTTTTAATGCGTTATTGATTTCATACAAAATTTGCATAAGAACGTGAACATGCTAATTTCGTTTTGCGGTTCCATTTCGTCGGCGGTTTCAAGTTACGATCTGAAAGGTCAATTTTTCTCCATGCCCTGCTAATGCTTATTTTGTCCAAGCTATTCCGATTCAATAGGAAAACTATTGACTAAAATAACTAGACTGAATGATTGCCATAAGAAATGTTGATTGAGTAGAACTAAAGCGATAATCCTTTTGATCTCCTACAAATTTGCATAGGAACGTAAACATGACATATGCAAATTAAATGAAAACACATGTTTTTTGCATTGCCAGACTTATTCCAACAATTTAGATTTAAAATCTTCAGCGAAGCTAATGGTAAAGTTTGATGTCAATGCCCACAGGTAAATAATTATAAAACACGACAATTATTTCAGTATCAAGAGCTTTTTGCAAACTTTACCGGTGAAATTGAACAGCGCGCGCGCTCTTCGATAACGCATATTTTCTCGTGTAGGCAGTTCTTGTTATTTCTGAAATATTCCCATCAAACTGTTTTATGAGGCGTTCTTTTGAAATAAAACTTTTCCAGAGGGGGGTGGGGGTGTTTTTCTGTATTTGAGGAATTTCCGAAGGGGTGGGGGGGTTAAAAAATTCCTCGAAAATGGAAAATCCTGGGGGGTGGGGGGGTCCTATGTGAAATTCCCTCCGTGGTGGGGGTATGGATATTTTCTGGAACTACACATTTAGAATTATACGCATTTATTTCTAAGGTGTAAATAAAGACTTTTCTGAATAAATTTTTCATTTAGGAAAGCTTTCTGTGTGTTTTTCTTTATATTTTCATTGAGAAAACGTGACAACTGTGTTATCTTGCATAAACAAACACGTGCTCTCGAGAAGGATCAAATTTCACCCATGTGACACTCGGATCAAAGTTAATTGAAATTTCGGAAATTTTTACCTTCAAGTTTGTTTTTTGGAAAATTTTTAATAGGCAACTAGTGTATTTTATTCCATAATTAGTAATTTTAACTATCTTAGACTAAAGGGGTGTTGTTGTTTTTTTCCCTATAAGTTATGTATTTTTACTGCACATGGGGTAGGAAATAACCACTCAGCCAATTTTGCTGAATTTTGGAAAACCTCTGGAAACAGCTGGTGCATAATGGGTATGTTATAAATTCAAACTCTGGAGATTCATCAGTAATTTACAGTGTGTCATTCTGGATGTCGTTAGGTTTGGTCCTTTATCCATGGAACCTCCACCACAACGTAACAGACAAAGTAGAAAACCACCAGATAAACCTGATCCAAGCCAGAGAGTCACACCAAATCAGGTGAACTGATTTCTGTTTCATGGGGTTAAATATTTGTCATAGATGCCAAAAGCACAACACGTACTGTAAGCCACACATTCTAAGTTTAGAAGCTCATATTCAGGGAGAAATAGTGTTTGAAAGAAGTCAGAAGTTGATTTTTGAGAATGGTCAATTACATTCTTGCTTTACTGTGTTAACCAATAACATGCGACCTACATGTACACTGTACCACCTTTAAAAGATTTGTATAAAGTTGTGTGTTTTGGTGGACGTCAATTATCAAAGAAAAGCTGTTGAAATTTATTGTTTTAAATTCTGACAAGATTTCTAGCCAACATAGCTGCAAAATTGATATTTTTACTGTAAGAGAAGGCAGAATGTTATTCAGACAAACTGATTTCCAAGCCAGTTAAAATAGAGGAAACCATCTTTTTGAATATCACTGCACATAATAATTATTTTCTAACTTGCATGTCTCGCTGTTTTTGCAAACTATCGTGTGTAGTGAAATTTAAAAGTTTTATATCCTGTAAGAGACATCTTCAATTTAATCTGGCTTAATCAACTGATAAAGTTTTACCGTCTGACAGTGGCTAACATTGTCAATATATTGGCTCTGTTGCCTTGGAGTTTTGTCAGAATTCAAATTATTTATTCATGGTTGGTCAATGCATTGTCGGTTGACAATAGACCGCCAGTCGACCAGGATCAAGAGTTGGTTGAGTATCGACTCATGCACATGCTGGCAGATACTCATTTTAGTTCCACCACTAGTTGGTCAATATTCTAGTAACTGACACTTGACCAATACTCTTTTGATGCTTGGCGGACTGCTCCCCTTCCTCTTTTTTGAAAAATCTAGCTTGTTAATGCCCAGTTACTTTGAATATTTTTAATGATGTTCTTCCCTATTGATTGCCCCAATTTCAACATAATTTTTTTTTTTCATCAACTTTTTTCCTATATGGGGAAATTAATCGCATGTAGTTCCTAAGGTTTCTGTTGTAGGGGGGAGTAGATTTATATGATAATGTTCTCTGAAATTAAAAAGACAGATTCGTGAGTCTTTAAAATTATCATTTTTGAAATTGACAGAAATTTCCTTACTTACCATTAAGAGAATATTAATTTTAAGCTACTACTTGCTCTGCCCAGAATTGTTTCGAGAAAATTTATTAGACTTCTAATTGAATGCACACCTGAGAATGTGCCGTTTGGTTTCTATGTTCTGGATATCAAACAATTGTGTCAATCAAACTAGTAGCCGTTAGAGTAAAGACATTGAAGAACAATTTGCTACAAGGACTCCTTTTTACAACACTTTCATGTATGTTGTGGTTCAAAACTTTTGGTTTAAATTTTATCTTCCTATTGTTCTTGGATGTGGTTATGTATGATGAGTTTGAAACAATGGAAAATAAAATGTAAACCAAGGATAAAATTGAACCACAACATTTAACCAATATGTCACTGACAGCTGACCATGTGGTAACGATCGACATTTCAATCTAGTGATAGCTGACATGCTGATAGTCTAAGAGTGATAACCGATGATGTTGGTCAACACTCCGTCGTCTGTCTACAAAATTTAAGATTGACTGTAGACCAAGTGATGAGTGATCAACTGAGAGCTGAGTGTCAGCTGATATGTCGACTGAGTGGTGATCAATAGCATCAGTCAACACTTGACCTCAGTTTGCTTAAATACACATGATCCAGCTTGTTGTTGGGCTTCCTTTCTTTTTTACCATGTTTTTTTTTTACTTAGTAAATTCTTATCCTGTATTCTTTTAATAGCTGGAAAAAGTGGAAGCAGAGGGGGAAGCTACCACTAGAGAAGTTGATAGGTTACATCAAATCCTTTATGAAAACACAGGTAATCTTGTAACAGGGGATGATTGTCAAAGATTTTGGCAACTTTTTATATACATGAAGCTTTGAGTTCCAGTGCTTGTGTTGTATAACTACCAAACATGAAAAGAAATATATATTTTCATTATTGTGAGTGGGCTGTATCCTGAAAATCCTGCAATATGATTGGCTCCAGGAGTAGACTGAATATTTTTCCCATCTCTGACCATGGTAACCGGAATTCATGGAAGTGACTAGACCTCCATTAATAACATTGTGTTTTTAAGTTAGGAAAGTTCCTATGACATGGCCAATTTCCTGAAGGCAACTGTGTTTACATAATTTTGGAAAGTGTGTCCATTAAAACTGAAATAGTTCACCTTTTTTTCAACCAGGGGTGAGAATTATTGGTCCCTAAACGTGGGCTAACATGAGATCTAAGTTTTCAACTTTCAACTTTTTAGACTCACACCTAAGGTGTGAGAGTTGGCAGGTATAAGTGCTTTGGGTCTGTCTGACCTTGCCATTATGCTGCTATTGTGAAGAAAATGAATGCTTGACAAATAATTATCAGGAACAAACATTGAGCCTTTGAACATGAACCTACAAGCTACGTACAATGTAATTACCAGCTAAGAAATTGAGTCTCAAAGATAAGAACACTTTATATTCCAAAACCGCATGTTTGCATAACAATCCTGAAAGATATACAGACATATCGCGATAGAGACAGCCAATCAGAATTTATTGAAGATTCTAGCGCCTCCGAGTGCAATTGAGATATAGTTTTCAAGCCTTCAAAGTGTGAGATGGTTTTGGAGCCTTGCAAGATATAGATTTTGAGCCTTGTGAAACATAGATTTCAAGTGATGTAGTTATACAAAGGATTCAGCCACTAAAAATTCTTACAGGTATATACATGTAGCTAGTGTGAACCAGGTTGGCATTGATTTGGAATTGTTACTTTTATTATAATTATATTGTATTAATTAATGAATTGCATTTCTTGAAATAACATTAATTTAATATTAAATTACACATCTTGGTTTTAGTTTCAGGGGATGAAGTAACTCCAGTCTGCCTGTTTGAGTTTATTGTTAATCCTCATTCATTTGGCAAGACCATTGAGAATCTTTTCCATTTATCCTTCTTAGTAAGGGTAAGTAATTGAAGCACTTGAACAAAGATTTTACTCAGGTGATACACCCCTGAATGTATTCAAAACTTGTACCAAACATACATATTGATATCCAAAACTATAAGAATTAGTCCAGCTCTTGTATGCTCTTAACCTGGCCCGCTCCAAATTAGTGCAACATCAGACAATTAAATTTAAATGGTACCTGTTGTCATGACAATGGTCTGCTACATGACACTAATCTAATTTACTCAGCTGTTATCTATGGAGCCTGAGTTTTTTTTTTAAGAACACGTTATTGAGGCATTCAGTAGTCTTTATTTTTTTTACCTGCATTTTTTATAAGCTGAAGCACTTGAAGTCATTCTTGTAAGACAACCATGAGTTGCAGTACTGTTCAAAGTACATACATGTACAAAGTTAAGGGACTGTGTTTTTGTTCTTTTGGCCCAAATTCTTACCAGTATTTCACCTCACTTGGTAGCAACAATTTGTTGATATGTTGGCAGTGTTCAGTTTGCCAAAACTTAACAGACATTGTGGTGATAGGATGAAAATCTAGTCAAGATTTTGCAGTCATAAAAGCTGGAAGTTGTGAAGTGACTTGATATTTTGTTACAATTTGCCATCATTTTGCTACTTTCTGTGGGAGGCATGGGAACTACAGGAGTAATTTAGAAGGCTAACCGTTTGTTCTGCTGTGAACAGTCATACTGTTCCAGTGAGTTTTAATTTGCAACATCTTGCTAACGTCTTTTAGTGTTTTTGATCTGCTGCTAGCCTGCTACCCACAATCCTACATGTAGATGAATATTAAATATTATTTTAACAATTCTGGCTTCTAACTGGGTGTCAGCCAGTTTAGCTGACACACACAAGCTTGTGCAAAAATTGGCAGGAAACTGGACGAATATATAATTTTTTGCATGGCATCTTTTTGTGAAAACTATGTACATGTAACCGTGCAAGAAAATTGAAATGAGTTTGTTTGGTTAGAATATTCTATGTTAAAATGTATTTAATAATTGGATTTGTCCATCCTTTTTTTTCTCTATTAGTCTTGTTTCCAACATGTTTTGCTCTTTTTCCAATAATTAATTATTTAGACAATTACAGATTCTCTGGCATGTGTAGTTTGAAACCTTTGGCATGACCGTTCACGAGTATAAACTTACGAGTTGTCTATCTCGAGCTTGATATATAAACAAAATCAGTTGCCATGTGTATGCAAGCATTTACATCATAACAAGACACCGTGAACTTGGAGACAGTCTCAGGAGAATTAGCACCATTAAACATGATTTTAAAAAATCAGCAAGGAATGTTTTTTGAACGTTAATTTACGAGGCAAATTTTTGCAACAAACTTTCAATAAGCACTCTTGAAATTTCACTATTCTCAACGACATTTTGCTCAAAAATTTTTGCAGCCTTTCGTAGAGTAGCATGAATTTTGTTTTGACTGAAACAAGATCTACAAAGTTTGAACAAATTTTTGCTTTGCACCAAATTTCATTAGATCTCATCGAAAAGTTGCAAAAAGCACCCAAAACTCCGTTTGCATTCTTTTTGCACAGGTACTGTGTGACAGTTTACTTTTTTTGGCATTTTGGGCAAAAATGACCTTGAAAAAATTTTTCAGGATGTGTTTGTTTCAGTAGAGTTGTTGCTTTATTTTCTTCTCACATTGGATTCACCCATATAAAGGCTAATAATTTGTTACTGTTGCTGTTATCTCATGCATCTTGTCATTTGTGCTAATCATCTAAGTATCTTTCTAGGATGGCCGTGCAGAAATAAGTCTTGATGATAATGGACTACCACTTGTATGTAAGTACCGAAGAACCAAAATGAACGTAAATGAAGTTATGATTCATATGTAATTTAAAATCCCCCAATGACATTGACTGTGGATGAACAGTGGGGGGGGGGGGGGGGGGGAGGGGGGAGGGAAGAAGTTGTCAAATGTCTGCCATAACAACAACTTAAAGCTAACCGTCTTCTGTATAATCAGTGCTTCACCCTAAACGGTATAGAGAAGTGCTTAGACCTAAATAATACTGTCCGTTGTTTAACCCTACACTGTTGTAGTTGGTCAAACTTAAAGAAAAGCTGTCATGTAGAGGACATCATGTTTTTGACTTAAAACTTTTAATTTTTACTGCTCATGATTATTTGCTAGCTTGCACACATCACTGATTTTCCAAATTATCACATGCAATGAAATTAAATTCCTTTTCAGTCTTTAAGTTTAAACTATAGCTCAGATCAACTTTGATAACCTTTTTCTACCTGTAAGCGAGTACCAGGGTCAATGTTTTCGGGTTTTTGCCTTGAAATCACGTCAGAATTCAAAGTAATTTCAATGCTTTTCTTACCAAAGTGAAACTTTAAATGACTGTTTTGAAGACAGCAGGTCATGTGTTATTAATAACAGCTGTAAATACCTATAGATATGCAGTACTGTGAATAATACATTTCAGTCATAAGCTTCACTTCAGTACCACTCAACATTGCCAAGTTAATTGTGAACATTTCTCAGCCTGTGGCATCAGATCAAGTATTTCTGAGTGTAGCTGAACATTATTTTAATTATCTTACAGCATATGATGAAATGCCAACTGAAGAAGATCAAACTGAAAAAAATCAAGTTGTCGTTCGTCTTACTCTTTCACAGTATAAGGTGGGCAATTTATTTTTCACATGTAAAGTACTGATATTATTTTGTTAGTTTGTGCGCTAGAAATTCCAATATTTATCTTCATACATCCCTTTAAAAGTTTGGCTTTTGAGGCCACCCTTCTCCTTCAAATTTCCATTGACCTTCTATATTGAGTGGGTGGCTCTAAACATTCTTCAAATGATTCATTAAGAACATGTCATGTAGGGGTTTCATAAAGGGCCATGCACCAGGCAGATTGACTGTCTGTGTGCATACATGACTTCACCTGGCTGCTTTTAAAGAGCGATTTTCACGATAATTTTATGACTTTGTCACATGCGACGAGCTTACGACAGGCCTACAACACGAATTGTTTCGTGTAAATCAAACCTACAACTCGCTTACAACTGACGTGTACATCACAGAAAATGTCGTAGGATTTTAAAACGTTTTAAAATCCTACGACAATCGTAGGTATAGGCAATGTTGAGTGACAAGAGTTGTGTGCAATTTTTTGTATGACGCAAGCAGCAACCACTCTAGAAATCGCATGCAACAGTCGTAAGCAAAAATTGTACCGTCTAAATCGGCCTTAACAATCTTAACTGATTTTGTGGTGGGCTGTTTTGAAGGAACAGAGGACAGTGTCTCCACATTCTGCACTCCTACAGAAGTTCTGAAATATTTTAACCATGCACCAACAAATATTGTGATCAAGATGACTGTCCAAAGAGGGATGAGGAAACATTTAATTTCAATAATCTGTCAGGGAGTTTTTGATGTAATTTGTTCAGATCCAAAAGCCATTGTTTTGTTCTAAGAAATACTCTTTCTTACAATGTATCCGTAAATGTGGATATTAAGTGTTGGTAAGTTTTACTGGTTTCAATAATTAGAAAGTAGATAGCCAACAGGTGAATAGGCAGAGCAGTTCAAATATTCTTACAAGGCAGTTGGAAATTTAGGGAAAGGCAAGTGAACAAGCTTTCTGCAATCAGTTGACTGTCTTGCGATTATTGAATGCCCTTAATTTAAGGGGGGTGGTGGAGTAACTTTATTTCTAGTCACTGAAATCATACCCAAAAGCCAGGAACAGTGAGTCGCCTGACTTAATTTTTCCTTAGTCTTCTTGCATTTACCTCAGTCAGTGATGAAATTCACCTTTATTTGTCTTTTTTTTTTTTCATTTCCAGGAAATTATAAAGACGTTTAACATCACCAGGCCGATGATTCCACCACGTCCTAATGTCAACCAAAGGAATACTGGTGGTCCCAGTAATCGTGCAAACCAGAATGAAGATGATGATGAATGAAGACTGCCAGTGCAGAAAACAGTGAAGTGATTAATTTCTACTGAGAAAGGAATATAGTTCTTTGAAAGGAGAAAATGAAAATGCTGATAAAAAAAGAGGCAATAGACAGCATGAAAATCCCTTCAACAGTTTTGTCCAATCAGATGAATGGTCTATAACATTGTCTAAGGAACACCAGGGGATTTATAGGCTGTAAGAGCCTTAAATCAAAAGTGATGTCTTGAGAATTAATTTGAAATTCAAATTCAACCAGCAAATCAAACATGATTGTACTAAAATGTCACTTACGTGTTGTTTGTTGTTGTTATTGTTGTTTTTTCATGTGCCTCTTCAGTTGATGTTAAGGGGAACTTTCAAGATGATTCAATGGGTGGCAAAAATTTCCGCACTGACTTTAGCAATCAACTAGGAAAGCATGGTACCTCCCCATTTTTTGCCATTTTCTCAAGAATGCGATTGATAACCATGCAAGAGAGTAGTATTTACATTGGTTACATATTTCATTGTTTAAAATGACTTGTGGTAGCTTCAATTGTATTTTATTTTGTAAGTCTATGTTAAGATGACCACAGGAGCCCTGGCTATTGAGTTGCTTAAACGTATAACAGAATTCTGTTTTACATTGATGAGTAACCCCAAGACAATGTTCCTCTTTTCAGTTATAGGGGGCTTAAACTGCAGTGATGGAGTAAGAACTTCACATGAGGAAGGGGGACAGTTTCAAAAAAGGGCCTTATTTTTTGGCCAATGAGCGGGCTTGGGTGGGTCCTTCCCCAGATCAGAGATGGCACTGAACTAACACATTGACTATAAACTGGGAAACTTGCATTTTGAGAAAGTAGTTTTAAGTGAAAGGGGAGAAGTTCAAATAAACAATGGCTTGACTTAAGATTCTACTGTATTTGAAAAGGAATATCAATACATTTAGGAACAAGAACGCAAAATTGCTTGGCATTGAGTGCTGGTAGCATTCTCTTGTGAGGTTATTTAGACAATAAAGGGCTGGGCTATGTATATTTAAACTAACTGGAAAAGGAAAGTATGGTGGCCTGGGTTGCTTACCATTTACATGGAAAACCCAGAAATTCCAGTGAGAAAATCAAATGGTACGGATCATTCCATTTGGAATACTTCTGAAATTGTGGGCTTCTGGTCAAAATGATGCATTTTTATTACTCCTTTTAGGATTTACAGCTGATGTTCATACATTTTGCACGTTATCCATCTTCTGTTAAGACAAGCTAAATCATTTCGTATTTATGCCAAAAATTCCATCCCGGGTGGTTTGCGTAAAAAAATTAATCATTATTTAATGGTAAGCACCCCTTGAACCTCCCATTCTGAGAATAACTGTGATTTTTCACTGAGCCAATGTTTGTTTTCTTAGTGGTAGGAAATTTTGACTGTTTTCTCAGGCTATAAATTTGCCTCAGTTACAAGAATGTGATAATTTGGAGGTTCCTTGCATTCTTCAGAATTTACTGCAATGTTACTTTTTAAAAGTTCTGTTGGCAAGATGATGAGAGGTTAACATCGCAAACATTAAAGATATTTTATTGTATTTACAAAAGTTACAGTTCAAGTTTGTTAGAAAAAATAAATAAAAGAATGAATGCCACTTGTTAAGAGAGATAGGGCTTATTAATGTATAATTTGTAAATATTACTAGGAGCTTTATATGAATTGTCATGGATGTGAAAAGCTTGTTTTATTAAAAAGAATGACTTGTGTTTCTGTAATTGTATGCATTAAATTACCCAAAGCAAGTGAAAGGCTTGGTGCTGGTATCTTACACAAATATTGTTCTCAGCTCTAATTTAACATGCGGACTGGATATCATGTGAGAACCAGTTCTGTATTTATTTTTCGACCTGAAAGTTTCATTTCAAAGAATTTTCGAAATAAATTACTTTTCTTTACCTTGCACAATTCAAACAAGAGAGAAGATTTTCTTAGTAGCTTCAGTTTTTTGTGGAAAATGTAATGAGGTAATTTTTTTTTTTTTTAATTTTAAGCCTTTGGTTAAAGAAAATGACCCCATCTTTCACATGACACCCTGTCTATGAGCCAAACTTTAGTGAATTTAGCAATTCTGGTCATGAGACCTGCAAATATTCACATACACCCTTCTCAGACCAGAGGTTCAATCATTCATATCAGTCATAATTTTGGTCAGAATATCTTAACGTTTTGAAAACCACGACTTACATGTACACCCCATTCATAACCAGCCGTTCAAAGCCTTGGAGAAGAAGTAGCATAATCAGTTGAAACCTGTGTTTCTTTAAAGCTAAGGAAACAATAACTTTATTTTTCCATGGGCTATTCTATGAAGGAAATGGAAAACATCAAAATTCTCTTTACATTTTTATTTTATGCTCTATAGTTGTAACACTTTGAGTTAGGAGAAGTAAAATAGCTGTGTTCTCTCATTCTCCAAAACTTCCACTTGTGTTGCTGAAATTAACAAAACAGAATGTTTTGAATGGCAAGAGATAGCCTGCAATGCAGGTATGTTATTTTGGTTCACTGCAATAGCCGCCATCTTGGATGTTACTTTGCACACCACCCAAAAACCCCTGCATTGCATCTATTTTTGTCAAGCAAAGTTGGACAAAATGGTCAAATGATTCACATGTCAAATAAAATTAATTTTAAAAGCTTTATTACTCACACAACAATCTACAAGTCAAGTTCTTACACAAATGACCTTGTGTCCTCTTCTTAGAACAGAAAAATTTAAACTATCACTTAACATGATAAAATCAACGAATATGGTTAAGCAGTCCTTCACTTAACAAGCCTCACTCTGTCTTTGTGAACTTTAAATTTTGGATTGTTTGTAACTTTTTTCTCAAAGAGAGCTCTCAGTTCATTATCAGTCAGATTTTTGCCATTGGCTCCTTGGGCTTGGACTTCTGCCAGAACCTGAAAAAAATTAAATTACTTTTGTCATGGTACAATCTACAAAGAGTTTCCAAAGTAACAGAGATCACCACCTGACTACAAAATTCTTCCTTTTTTTCCAACAAATTTCACATTCAATAATAATAAACAGTCAGGCAATTTTTCTTGAAACCACTACATTTGCCAACTAAAGTGGTCACTAAAGACGATCTGTTGATGTCTGTTGACATCTTGAAATAAAATATATAATATCATCGCATGGCATGTGAGAAGAATGAACTGCACAGCTAATAACTGCATAATGTCTAACAATATCTTTCGGTTACTTGTTTTACAGAGAAAAGTTTTTTTTTCCAGTTTTCTGGTTATCAAACTTAAAATTTTGCCCTTTAGCTTATGCCATCAGTGACTCACTTTTGGATGTATTCCCATATGATACAGAACAGACTTATATTGACAAAAATATTGTACATGTAACATCCTTATTATTCAGCTCCTACATACCGTTGCCAATGTAATTATCCTTACCTTTTTCCTCAATCTCTTCATCGGTAACTCACAATCAGGAGCTTCTCTTAATACTGCCTTTATCACTGATTTCCACTTAAAATTATCTGTAAGGGAAATCCTTGACAATTACATTATAACATAAAATACAGTATATGCATGTATAAACAATAATATTTTTCTTTTATGCTTATGAAGAATGAAGACTTCCACTAAGCTATCAAAAAAATACAACACCTGCCAATCTCATAAGAATTCATCTGAAGTTGATTTTCCCATCTTTTGCTGACGCCCTCTGACAATCCCACACTCTCTCACTATCTCCCTCTCCCCACCCCCTCTTTGATAAACCCTGCAATCATCCCCACCCCTAGCTGGGGAGTAAATTGTGCAGACCTATTGTTGCACCTTTTTTTTGCTACACTGACCTTGAGTTACTTTGATTTGAATAAAGATGTACATGACATGTACATGTAATGTTGAATATATATGTACATAGTGCACGCTAATTAACAAAACGTCTCACTTTACCCTGCTCAGATCAGCAACTTTGTTTGAAATCATCCTCTTTGAGGTGATCATAGGTGTCCTAAGTTAGGTCATCATCGCAGGTGTCTTACCAGCTTATTATCCTAAAGCATACATCACAACTACACAAGGAGAGTGTTGTGCAGCCCAACTAAAAAAGGCTTGAAAACAAATCAAAGGACATCATGACTAAGAACAGAACATCAAAGACTAGTACACCCAGCTGTTGAAAACAGTAATCCCTCTGCAAACAATTACCAACTGCACAATGACAATGAAGGTAGTCAGAGTAAAGCTCAGTTCAAAATACTTACATGTACATCTTTCTTTGCTTTCTTCATTTTCAGCTTTCAAAAGTTTGGGATTTGTGCAGGGTACATCTATGTGTGAATTAAGCAAGCAAGATTACATTCAGACTTCACATTGTCTTTGCTTATTATCACGTTATTTACATGTAGTTGGGAATATGCCTTCAGGCTCTTAAATATTATTAAACTAGAAATACGTGACTCGCAAAACCTCGCGAAGCTGGGGCTGGGTGGAAAGCCCTCTTTACTCGTATTGTAGCATCAAACGAGGAGATTAAAAGGCGCATAAGATTTTTTTTTGATGAGCATAGTGTTTTCGTAGTTCCACGGGCTAGTTTGCGGTTGAAAATCTATTTCTGTCGCGACGTAATGTACAACGGGCGTGCAGCGCTGTCGTGTTCGATGAATTTATTTCCCACGGAAAATTATTTACCGCGGCCACAAAACGTGTAATTTCTTTAATGCACTCTTTCACAAAAAAGATTTCTAAAAGAAAGGGAAAAGATTCTGGAGAGATAGTTCTGTATCCAGTGAATATTGATGAACATTGCAGTTGAAATTTGATCATGAACGCATATTTTTTTCGATGTATGCAAATTTTGCTCCAGACGACGCCAGACAGTCTGACGTCATTGTGCGGACACCTTCAAAGATATAAACAGATATAAACATATATAAACATATATATATATATATATATATACAGTAAATATATTTTTCGCTCGAATTCGCGCGGCTTAGCTCCGCTCGGGCCGGCTCGGCCCGACAAATTTATTAACCTCGCTTCGTGAGGAATTAAGCAATTCTCATGCTTCCCTGTTCAGACACAATAACTTGTTTGAAATCATCCTCTGTTGAGGTGATCATAGGTGTCCTAAGTTAAGTCATCATTACAGGGATAGGAGCTTTGTAGAGAATGATGACCATTTAAAAGATGTCTGAAGTCTGGTTTGCATAATTACAGTCATCAATGATTGATCAATTACTGCAAAAAGTGAGCAGGAAACTTTATTTAGCAATCAAATGGAAAATCATATGAAAACATTCATTGAACAATCACCTGCAAAACAGACATTTGTTAAGTGTGGTATGTGTGAATGCTAATGACGCTAGACACCAGCCATAGTTGGCTATCGTATGGGATTTACTTGTTCTACGTATTCATCTAAAATGCTACGTCGTACATACTAGTTATGCAATGCATTCGAGTGGTTTACCATAAAATATCCCACAAGTGACTTGATTTTTCTTAGTATACAGGCTCGTGTGTGCAACCTGTATACCAAGAAAAATCAAGTCAAGAGTGGGATATTCGCAGTATACCACAAGAAAGCACTGCATAACTAATTTATCCCATGCAACTCATTGAATTAACTTTCCACTTCAATGTCTGGTTCCAAGAATTCAAAATTAAGGTCAAAACTGTGGTATTCTTCTTCCATGTTTTAGTTGTTGACAGTAATTTTTTCGAATGAAAAATTTTGACCTGTCACAGGCTCTTCAATTGATCTTTTGGCAGGAAAAATTTGTAGGCCGCGAGGAAAGCCGGGATTTTTTCATGGAATACTACCTGTTGCATACCGCAGAATATGCAATGGGTTTGTAGCTTTCTGATTGGCTGTATTCTCTATGGCATGGGATAAAAAAAAGTAATTATCAAAATTTAAAATACAAATACATACCTGCCTCTTCACCATCCTCCCTTCTCTTTCTTTTCCGTTTCTTGTTATCCTTTTCGAGCCCATCCACTTCCTCTGTATTTCCATTCATATTGTGTTTATTTTTCTTTGCTTTAGATTTCTGTCCATTTTCTGACATATCACTGTCTTTTAATTGTTCGCCTTTCCTGTGCTTTTTAGATTCTCTAGTCTCTTTGTTTTCCTCCTTGTTTGACTTTTGCACAAGTTCTTTAAGTTTACTCTCAGTTCTCTCTGAATGTTCATCTTGATGATCTATATTATCTTCATGGGGAAATGTTGCATTAATTTGTCCATTTTCATGCGCATCACTGCCATTGACTTCACCTTGCTGTGAGCTTTGCTAACAGAACACAAAATGCAATAAAATGATATACAGGTGTACGTGTAAGCTGACATGGAAATAATGTGCAATTCGACAACTGTCCATGCATATACAAATATATCCAATCTTACTCAAACCATGTTAAATTCAATTATCACCATGATCACACCTTTGAACTTGAAGAAAAAGCTTCCCACAATCTGTCCAGAGTTACACTGTCTCGCACATTGATACTGTTTCTGCAGAAATTCTGTTGAGACAATAACAACGTTATTATTTCTACAATTAGCAATGTCAGCAATACATCTGGTATGTTGTGTGTGTGTGTGTGTGTGTGTTTCGTTTTGTTTTTTGTTTGGTTGTCGTTGTTGTTGTTGTTTTCATTTTTAAGTCCCAACACTGATCAGGAATTAGCTTCTGTTCATAATATCAGTACACCGTTAAGTAGCCAGGTATTGCAAAAATTAACTGCTGTATTGATACACCAAAAATTAATTACACTGGTAACAGTTCCCTGTTTTCTACGCATCATAGTGATATTTAATTTAAACTAAAAATAATATTGAGAAAAAATGAAACTACTATCATCTTTTCAGGATTGCCATGATTATTCCCTGTTCAGACATAATAACTTTGTTTGAAATCATCCTCTTCTGAGGTAATATCATAGGTGTCCTAAGTTAAGTCATCATTACAGGGATGTCTACAATTCAGTACTAAAACAAAGAAACTGCAAGGGCAAAAAACAATATTTAGAAAAGTATAGTGTAACTTGTATCCTCAGCAAAAAACAAATCACTCTCAGCCTCACCAATCTGAGATGGTTTATAGGACTTAACCATAATTAATCAATAACAGGTGGTCTCAATGTATAATACAGTCATGTCCACTAATATATGGCAGGCTCAATAGATAATGGGCACAACTGACGGTTTTGCTTCAAAAAAATGCTCAAAACTTGCCAAAGTTTTGCATGATATAGGCTTGTTTTTCAATGGTTAACAATGATCTTTTTATTATTTTTGCTAAAGGTCTTATTTAGAAGATATGGGACTTTGAAGTTACAGTTGTCAAGTTCACATTACTTACCTGGAATTTTGCTTTCTTCCTTGGGACATTAGAATATTCACTGATTCTATCAAGCAGTCCAGCCAATCGAGGATCAACTGCACCTGATTTTGTTGCTTCTCTTACTTGCTAAAAAATACACAGATTATGTAAGTCAAACCTACATTAATTTTAAAAACAAATCACTTACAAGGGGCTGGTGAAAATTAAAAAAAACAATCTGTTTCTTAAATGTATTTTTCTCTTGTTAAGAAATTGGAAAGGTTAATTTTTCAACTGAGAATTTAAGCCCTTACCCCTCAAATTTTTACACTTCAAAAAAAGTGGAGTTATTTTCCCTGTTCAGACAAACAACTTGTTTATAATCATCCTCTGTTGAGGTGATCATTAGGTGTCCTAAGTTAAGTCATCATTACAGGGATTTAAATAAATTCAATAATTATTGAGAATGGGGAGATGCTGTATTGTAAATTAATAATAATGTTAATTATTATAATTATTATTGATTATGTAGGAACATCTGGTTTAAAATAGATAAAGCAGAGGACAAGTGAGAAATTAAATGACCAGTATTCCTGCTATATGGGCAGTTCCTTGAAGGGCTCGGTAAGGCAGGATCTTTTGCCAGTAAAATGTCTGAACCTTGAGCCTTTAGCTGCTCCTTACCCATTTACTTTCCACAGCATCCACCTATGTCTATTGGTAGATCAACAACCATCTCACAATAAACAACTACCAACCAGTCAATTCAGATGTAGAGTGTAAAGTACAATGTATATATTTTTTTCTTTTAAGGAATCACATCACATCACATCACCTTTATTTTACCTCAGATTTACAAGAGTAGCTGTATAGCTAATTTCTTCGAGAAAAAAAATTGATCTTACCAACACATTCATCATTTTGTAGGCCACCTTCCTTCACTCAAAACACTGTCATTTCAAGGTAATTAGAGAGTACTGCAAACCAAGTCTAAACACCTTCACTTCTATATATCTCTCTGGTTATTTATATCATGTCCTTTCTTTCCTTTGTGTGGTCCCAAAAAGTATCCATACTTTATGATGAACCATCATTGGAGATTTCAAGATGGAAATGGGTCTCTTAGGCAAACATTTTAAGGGAAACTATGGAGTTAAATTGGAATTAATTTTGTCTTGCCTCCCCCAGCTAGCGATGCAGCTGTAAAAATCCCCCAAACCCCTTATCTAATGCAAAACGTAGCTTGTGTTAGAAATCTTAATTACCTTAAGCCATTCCTGCTGCTTATGTTCGCCTTTGTTCTGTTTGTCTTTCGGTTTATAGAGTTTGCCTTGATACTTCTCCGCCTCTGTGATGCATGAAGTGTGGCTAGTGTACTCATCGCCATGAAAGTCTTTTCCACAGTCAATACACGACAAAACATCGCAATTGTGGCAGTCATTTTGATAGTGTTTTTCTACCTGAGCTTTCCTCACAGTTTGACCGCACGCATTACAAATAAAAGAGACCATTTTGCCACAAAATTTCTACGCTTCCACACCAACCACGTGTATTCCTTTGCTCAAGTGCTCATGCCCGCTAACTCAATCCTGTATTACACAACGTACTTTATCAAATTTAGTTTCACCGCTAGTGTACTGCGGGCTAAACAACAAAACTCTGAAAATCCCTCAAAAAGTAAAGAAATTCTTCATTAACAATTTACCATCGGTGGAATTACTTTATCATGATAAATAGTAAGGATTACCCAACAAAAAAGCATTTTTAGAAGAAAAGAATTGGAAGTTGAAGAGGTGATTGCAAGAGACATGGCGTTTTCAAGGGCAATGATTGGCGGCTTTGTGAGACGTAGAGGAAAATATATTGTGATCAACAGAAGAATGTGAATATATATAGCGTTTATTTTCGACGCCAAATTTATAACTTTGATCGAAACTATACTCATGGCTGTTGTACCCCGAGGAGTAATTTTTGGGATGCTTTTTTATCTGACATTTGCGGTTGCTGGGACAATATGGATATCAATGAAATACCTCAGCGATAAAGGCTGCGATTGCGGGCAATATTTTGAACGTATAAAGTTGTCTACTTCTCCACACGAGCATGACTTTCCACACAGGCAAAACGAGGACAGAATTACATCGAAACAAAAAAGAGCTGAGGCGACATCTGTGCAAGAGCCTGAAAAAGGTATAGTTTGTTATAACTGTCAAAGATCATTTACGCTTAAACATCATTACAAGGCTTCAGCTTTGTGAAGCTGACGTGTCAATTAATTCTTAAATTTATTGTTTGCATGAACATTTCTTCCACGTGTTTTTCATTTTACTGCGATGATGAAAAGTACATTTTTTAAGCAAGTCTTAGACTTTAATTTTTTAAAGAAATATGCTGGATTGAGCATGTCAAATTAAAGTAAGCAAAATAATACCGTACATACGCTGTGATTAGTTTATCAGCAAAATCGTCATACCAGAGAGTATTTTGATACATGCCAAGTTGGTGATAGAAGAAAAGAAGATCATTATACTTGGGCTAGGGAAGATTTCCACAGAGCTCCCTACTTTAATTGCCCACAAGGATTAACATTATTGTGCAATTGCACTTACTCTCATACTAATAAACACCCACATTGGACTAAAACAGCAAGTAAAGTTCAACTTCAATGCAATACCCAATGAATCCAAATATTTAAAAAAAAATCATTGTGAAGACAACTGTGGTACAGACTATGATGATGATAATGATAATGGTGAGAGTGACGATGATGATGATAATAATAATGATGATGGTGATATTGATAATTATTATGACAACCAAAGATAATGAGCCATAACAATTATGGCAATTAATTTCGTTTAATATAATTTCAGGAAGAGACAACCATGAAGAAGCAGTTCCTGATGATAGCTGGGGCCCACATCAGCTTGGAGTGGTTGTTCCTTACCGAGACAGATTTGAGGAACTGCTGGAATTTGTTCCACACATGCATAATTATTTAAATGCCAAGAAAGTGCGCCATAAAATATTTATTGTCAACCAAGTTGATAAGCATAGGTAAGTGCATTTTGCTGTCACAAGATCAATCAATAAGCTGATAAGTGCTCATCAGCATATATACACACAGAATGAAGCAAAACACGCTGGAATACTGTCTAGGACTTAGGATTACCACTGATAAAATTCTGAACATACATGTATAGCCCTGGGCTAATTTGTTGAAAGAACAAGAAGTTTGGGGAAGGAATTGGTCGCATGGGTTTGAGGATGAAAGCAACTTGAAACACTTAGCTATACTGTATATAACCCAAGGTAAGAAAAAAAGGTAGATTTGTGCTGGGGAGGTGCAAATGAGACCAAGTTGTTAGACTTGGGTATGGCACCGTGCCCAAATTTTGGCATGGATACTTGAAAAAAGGGTGTGTTCACATTAGTGCCGCCAGCAAGAATCATACTCGGGCACCGTGCTCAGGAACCAAATTAAATAATTATTATTTTGAACATTAGCCTCTTTTTGCCTTGGCCACTTGGTACAAGCTGTGTTTACAATATCAACTCAACTTGAAGTGTGCTGATGCATGAGCATGTGAGTTTCACTTGGTAACTTAGAAAGTGAACAAGGACAGAAAGGGTGTTGAAATAAATATCGGAGTAGAAAACAGTTTGTAATTTTATCTGTTTTGTTGCAGATTTAATAGAGCATCCCTTTTAAATGTTGGATTTCTGGAAGCCAGAAATGATTGTGACTATATAGTAATGCATGACGTAGATCTTCTTCCACTCAACAAAGACTTGTATTATGGATTCCCTGAAAAGGGTCCCTTCCACGTATCTGCACCTTTTCTACATCCCAAATATCACTACAAGACATTTGTAGGTGGAATTCTAATAATGTCTGTGGCACAGTTTGAAAAGGTAAGTTATACTAATGATTTAATGCATCTGTCCAGGCAGCTTCAGTTATTTGGAGATCTGAGGGGTGCTTATTGAGACAGTGCTCAAGTATCTGATGATACAATAGTGCAATACAATACAATGAGCGGAGTGAAAATTTGAGAGCTGGTAATAATCAATTGCAAGTTGGTGAAGGTTAATAATAATCATTGGCAATTAACCTCAGTGTGTGTAGGTCAGAAAACAGTAGTGTCTATAATTTCCATGCTAGTAATTTCACTAACTCATCATTTCTTTGAAACAGTTGCTTAGCATAGAAGAGGGCTAAACTGCACTTTCAGCTAGTAAAAAGTGCGTTATTGTTCAGTAGACGCCTCGCCCTTCCTTAAATTTATATTATAATGCAAAAGCTGAACTGTAATTGCCATATGTTTCTGCTTTTTAAGGGGGTATTTGCATGATGCAGGTATGACTTTCAAACTGGTACAAGTTCGTCCCAGCTCTCTCTTGCACCTCTGTGTGTATTTGTACGATACCAGTCAGGCATCCTGTGTGAGTTCACCCCAGGAGAGCTTTATACCAAATCAAGCAATCAGGTTCTCATACCAGTGCAAAATACTGGTGTCATGCAAACATTGTGTAATTATTTGTTCCACATTCCTTTTAATTTCAACCATTTTGTTAGTCAAGAGAATAAAACTCACACCCCCATAAAGTACCAGAGGTGTCATTGTTAAGGGCCGTAACCTGAAACACCTGTTACAGCTGAGTAACTTTGAAAGAACCTTGATGTTGATAGCTCAGAATTAATTGTTGGTCTCACAATTGTGCCACATATTACGTGCGGATTGTGATGTGGCACAGTAATTGTGAGACAAATGATTTATTTTGAGCTATCATTTCAAACTATGATGACTAACACCTTTTGTGACGTTAACCTTTAATATTGTTATGGATGATCTTGGGGTTCATTTTACACACTAAGTAAAAAGACTGTTGCAGGTATGAAGCTTAATGCAGCATTGTGACTAAAAACTTAAATGAAAGCCCTGAACTGAATGGTCATTTTAATCTAGAATAAATATTTCAACTCATGAACGCTGGAATGAAAATCAGTATCACATGGATACTCCATTACTGACATCACCCAATTACCTAGCTGTGTAAAGCCTTGACTATTCTAAAATTCTCTTTATTTTGTTCAAACAAAACTTCTGTTGAGAACTTGATCAGCACTGGGTGCAGGGATTTCCTCACGTATTATTATTTTGATCCCACCCACTCTGACAGAAGAACAAAGCATTGACAACACTAGGGAAAAAAGTACCTGGCAGCTAGTTTTTAATGCCAACCTCAAAATCAAGTGGCAGCCCTGATTGTTATCATTTTTGTTTACTTATCCTAAAGGTGCTGAATACTGATTTCAATAAATAATTATTGTATTTTTAGGTTAATGGACTTTCAAATAAGTTTTGGGGCTGGGGACGTGAAGATGATGAGCTTTACCTCAGAATGAAGGAGGCAAAGATGTCTGTAAGTTACCAGCATTTTCTGAATCTTCCTTTTAGAAGGCTTGGAGTTCTAAACTGGTTCAAAACTCTAAATCTGTTTCCTGAGTCTTTATCAATTCAAACTCGAGATTTATTATTGCTGTATCTGCATTCAAGGCTAAACTCTGTGACCTGCATTAAAACCTGAAATGACGTTTTTGTCTCTTATGTAATAAGGTCACACCCAGTGTTGTATGTTTGGATAAAATTCCCACCGAAAATTAACTGAGGTAAATTCCTGTCTTTCCAAGTTCATGAATGTTCATTCTCGGTTTATTTTCTGGTGCTTGTTAGCCTATCTTGACACCTAACCGCCTAGCTGTGTATATCTTATATATTTTAACTAATTTCAGCAGCAATAGTATGAAGGAACACCAGCAGTAGCATTTAAAGTTACAAACCAACATGGAATGAGTGAAATTGATTTGCTAACAATGATAACACTTGTTGGCGCGATAGATATCACTGTATAAACACCAGTGAAATACCGGGTGAGCTTTCGCACGAAAATGTGATATCTTCACACATGAACATAACATGTTTTCTTCACACATGAAACGATCACCATTGCTATGGTAACATTAATAAATCACACCTTTTGCAATGATTTGGTATTTCATTGGTGTTTATATAATAAACAGAATGTTACATTTCTCTTCGAGTGTTGAAAAATATTTCAAGAGTGAACACTCAAAGAGAAATTTCGAGTAATCATGTAATATCCTCAATCTATTACCATTCCAGCAGACCTAATGAGCTACACAGTATATCTGTCATTGGCACCTGTGCATTAGCCTGCAAGAGTGGACACGCTTTCCACCTTTTGTCATTTGCTCTTGCAGATGACAAAATATAATCCACTCTGAAAACTCAGACACAAACGTCCTTCCCATAGCAAGCCTATAGACTGTTAGGGCTAGCTTTTTGATCTGTTTGCTCAGTGTTAACTGAAGTTTTCTCTATTTTTGCCAAGCCCAACCAATGTTGAAATGAAAAATTCCAGGACTCCAAAATAACCCTGCTCTCCCCACCCCCCACTATAAAAAATAATCCCTCCCCAAGAAATCCCAAAAAATAAAAAAATAAAAAATAGTCCCTCCACAAGAACAAGCCCTTGAAAGAGTCCTTCAATCAAATACCATATTCAGAATTTAAAGATAGCTCAGGTTTCTGGCGCATGAATAGACAAGGACCATTGCTACCCACTACTACCTTGAATCCCGTTCTGGTTCACTGCATGGCTGTCCCAAGCATTCTAGTAAGCTTGCCAGTGCTGGTTCACCTAAACCTGATGCATAGACAAGACTCAAAGCACCCACCATGCCAACAGATAAAACTGTGACATACCAAGCACTTAACCAATGGACCTACACCGGTTAGCTGACTGTTCAACTGTAAACCTTTTGAGAAAATACGGTTGAAGTTCTAGCTAGTGGTTTATCATTTAGTTACTCGGCCTACACAAAATGTAGATGTTTACTCATCCCATCCATAAGAGATATTTTTTTAAACTCACTCATGTCTTGCATGTAATAATGACATTCTATTTTAAATTAATGAATGATTGGGTGTTTAATTAAATTATAGGTCTATCGCCACAGCAGCAAGCACATAACAACAGGATACGACACCTTTAAGCATGATCACGACCCCAAAAAAAGAAAAAGAGATTATGCAAGATTTTACGACCAGAAAAAGGCGAGTTGCTTTGAAACTTATTTGATACACAGTGTTGTTGTAACACTGAAAACCTCAAGTTGCAGTAGTTTTGTTTGTCATAGTGAGAAGAAGGGCGCCACTTTAGAGACCTGGCCCCAGTTGTTCAAAGGCCGGATAACTTTATCCAGTGGATAAGTCACTATCCGACAGTTTCAATCTGTGCAAAGATTTCAGTATTTCCTCTTGAACAAGCGAATATACACACTCTAACCACAGTTAAGTTTGGGAGTGTACGAAAACTTTGGACAACGTTTAATGTGAAATATATTTTAGACGCTGAAGAGTGCCTTATCCAGCGGATAAAGTTATCCAGCCTTTGAACAACTGGGGCCTGTGGCGCTTTTCATTTAGCCAAGCAGCCTGGCACGCAGGCTCGTTTAGAGGAGTCGTTTTAAAAACGACTGTTTGAAATAAAAAATGACACGCACGGATATACCATCTGGAACAAACGGACCACCTTCGGCATACCACTTTCCCAATTCCAGAACAAAAATAACCGTCCATTGGTACAAATTTACATGTCCATTTTTCTGGCTTCTTGCGCCACTGCGTTGGTTCCTTGATCAACCAATGAGATAGGAAATTTAGGACTGAAAACGAAGCTCTTCACGTGAATGGAAAAAAGCCTTTCCATTTGGCATGAAAAGTTTACGGAATTATAAACGTAAAATTTTGCTCAAATGTATCGTTCGCGCCAGGGATTGCAAGAATTTGTTTTACGGACTAAAACTGTGTTAGCAAGTTTGCGAAAACTGAAACGTTCTCCGCATGGTACTGGCAAAAAACAGATTTGTGTCGTACGCGCCTAAAACTACAAGAATCTGCATGCTGCACTCACTAAAGCTACGTTAAAAAGCACCATTATCACTTGTATCGAAAAGTTCTTGATGACTGAACTTTTCACTTCCTTTTAATTTACCCTAAATAGAAACTGCGTCTTACATGACTGACATGGTCGGGACGGTTACCGTCAGGACACACTTGAGTAACCCTTCGTGTGCACTTCATAGGAGGCACGTTGTAGTGACAGATGATGTGCGAGTTAATTTTGTTTTTTTAAGCGGGGACAGTTGCATGAGCAGTGTACACGATGCGACATTAATAATTTGGGTCACTTTGTCCCGCTTTATGACGCACAAATTCATACCAGCTGAATTTCATGCAACGTGCTGCAGGGACAAAATTTTGAGCCAGCAACAGAACTTTTTGATAAAGATGGGGGTATCCCACGAGGGAAACTGCCCCTGTAACATGCCCATTCCCCCACCCCCCTTCATGTCCCTACCACATATACCCTAGTGTATATTTTGTACTCACCCAAACTATGTTAGATGGGAATTCTTCCACTGCTCCTGGTACTTTTTATCGCCCATTTATTGGTAGATTAATCGTAGTTTGTAGCGGCTTAATCTCAGTTTATCTCAGTTATAACTATCTGTTCCACACTCAGCTAGCCTTATCTATGTTGTCCTTTTTACAGATTTCATTTCAAAGAGACAGAGACACTGGCATGACAACTGTCAAATACACCATCGAAAAAAGGACCAATCTGAACATTAATGGTGCGCCTTGTGTTCTACTGAATGTGAAATTGGACTGCAATACAGAAGAAACACCCTGGTGTGATAATCCTGACTCTTGACAGAAGAAAGCAACTATCAGACTTCTGACAGTCCTGCAGAGTTCTCTTGATTTACACTTGTATGATAAGTACCAGCGCAAAGATAGCATAATAAAATCATCTGAAAAAAGAGACATGTTTTTCATCTTTTCTCCTGTACTGCTTTCTTTTACC
This sequence comes from Pavona decussata, assembly GCF_977016875.1. Classification (NCBI taxonomy): domain Eukaryota; kingdom Metazoa; phylum Cnidaria; class Anthozoa; order Scleractinia; family Agariciidae; genus Pavona; species Pavona decussata. Next base: position 1,517,902 of record NW_028145512.1, on the reverse strand, counting down.
TGAAGACAGACACAGTGCTTTTACTCACCCGTGAGAGAAAGTACAAGCACGCAATCCATGCAGCACTGCTAATGCGCATGTCGCTTTGTGGCGCTTGTGCTTGTAACTTTTTTTTTTTTTCTCAGTGTTGGTACGCTTATTCTAATTCTCAGTATTTCGTGAACGGAAACTCTGCTTTACAGAGAAACATAGAATAGATGACACATTCTGTTTTTTTAACCGTAGTTAGCACAAACAAATCATTTGTCTCCATTTCTTTTTACTGACGCAATTCGTAAAGGTGGTTTCATTATAGATAACAAAAACGCGTTAAGCATTCGCATGGCATTCTTAAAGTCAAAGCTTATGAGGGGTTTATGAGTTTACGTTACTTTTTGCACAAAAGCAATATCAAAATAAGGATATAAATATGTCCCCAGTCGTGTTTCTCCTTCAGGTTGCGATAATAAAGAATTTAAGGTGTAGTTCAGATGCGATGCCTGCAGGGGCTTGCCCAGGACTGATTTCAATTCTGCACATGGCAGGTCATGTTATGTGCCGGTAGTGGCACAGAGGCCCCTTTACGGTCGAGTGGCGAAAAATAGCAGACTGAAGAGAATGGAAAGTGAAGGGCGCGGAGAACACTGGGGACGAACTAAAAACAAAAAAACAAAAACAATTCCGCTTTCTCGTTCTTCCCGCTCCCCCACGCCTTGCTTTTTGTCCCATTCGTTGTTTTTTATTTTTTTTCCTGAAGGAGCCTCTGTCACTGTCCATTTTTGGTCATTGTACTTGTTGCATTGGCATAAGGGGCTCTGAGTGAGAAGAGGTCGTCCAAGTATTACATAACAGAAGGTCCTCAAATTGAAACAGAATAGCTCGCTACAAGTCGACTCTTTTTCTTACAATGGTAACGAAGAAAGGAGTAGAAAGAAACTAAATGAGAAATGGAAAGAAACAACTCTCGAAGGAAACAGTAGACCTGCTCCTTTCAAAAACTTTATTTTCACTTGACTCTCATAACCTGCAGCTGCGCTGTTTTTCAAGGCTGGGAACATTGTTCTGTTGTTCGTTCTTTTGTCCTCTTGACTGTCCATGTAAGACGTTGCAACCGTTGCAACCCCGGTCAGTGTAAAATGCAGACTGCAGACTGCAGACTGCAGACTGGGGGTAAAATGCAGACTCGGGGTAAAATGCAGACTAAATTATAAAGACTATCTTTTTAAAGTTACATTCAATCCAGGTCACGCGTGAACAGTAATTTCGAATTTCTCTCTGTAATGTCCGACGTGTGAATGAAATGTTGGACATCTCTCTGGAAATCGTTCCGAAAAAGACGCATTAACTCGAAAAAAGATTCAAAATACTTGGGAAACAATTGTTATTCTTGAAATATTCAATTTTGCAATGTAAAGAAAAATTCATAGCTTTATACTGTCCATAAGCTAGGGAAATTTATACGGGAACTCTGAAATCTCGTTGGCGATTTTGAAAACTGACATGTAAATTTCAAAACTCCGTTCAAATTTCAAAAATATCGTTCACGCGCGACCTGGGTTGACTGTAAAACACTCGAAGTGATTTTGGTCTGTATAGAAAGCTAATAAGTAAGTGTAGAATTCCAAAAAGATATATGTAGCGTTGTTAGCGAAAAAGGAATTTGAGGCTTGCGAAAAGAACTTAGGATTTCATTGCGTGACTTTTGCCCGGGGGGGTACTTGGGTTCAGTTTTGCTGGGTATGTGCCGCTGGCCTCTCAGAGCTTCTGCCCCATTATAGTCTTTTTTTGTGGCCAGTTATAGACCCCATCTTAGTCACTTTTTGGAAAAATGTAATTTTCGCGATCCCAACTAAGTCTTTTTCTATTTATTTTTTTTTCTTACCCCAAAAATCCGAAAATGTGCGACCCCATTCTAGTAACTCTACTGAAAATGCAACCCCATTCTAGTCAATCCAGTCGTGATAATGCGACCCCATCCAGCGGCACATCCCCATTAGCCTCTTATAAGGGAGTATCCCCCCCGGGGACTTTTAGGAACGGCGCCCTACTTCTTCCAATTATTTCTCCAAGAATTCACTTCGAAATAAAGAGAAAAACCGCTCAATAAGATATTTAAATGGTTTAGTTTTGAAAAAAAAAAATGCATTTGAAATAGAAATATATCGGTGAATTTTAAAGTGCGCGGATGGATGTACCGTCCGCCGTGAATTAATTACGTTGTAAACAAACCGAGTACAGAAAACTCAAAAATTCGTATCTCGGTAAATATATGTCCTATCGAGCTCATTTTTGTCTCTATAGAAAGCTGAGTAAATGTAGAATTCAAATATGAAAAAATTTCTGTTGTGCGGATAACGAGAAAGGAATTTAGCGCTTGCGAAAAAATCGTAGAAAATGAAAACAGTTCTCACGGTTTAAAATGAAAGAATACTTTCCGGGATACAACCTGCCCAACAGAACAAAATTTAATTTAATTAAGTCTGCATTTTACCCCTGGTCTGCAGTGTTCAGTCTGCATTTTACCCCGAGTCTGCATTTTACCCCCAGTCTGCAGTCTGCAGTCTGCAGTCTGCATTTTACACTGACCGGTTGCAACCCCTAATGACCAAAGGAAGAGACCAGCTTGAGGGATACTCCGTTAACTCTAACACAGCGTCAAGTTTGGCCTTGAGCCAGCGATCAATACAAAAATCAAGATGGCCGACGACAATCCACGAAAATTCAAGCACAAACAACTATTTTCGTGGGTAAGTTACTCTCAGGTTCTAAAACAATTTGATTTAAAAAGCTGCCTTTTTTCACGTAAGAACGATTGCCTTTCTACCTTTCGTTTTTAGGGAGCAAATAGCCATGGACAACTGTGTTTAGGTCACAAGGAAGATGTCTTGCTTCCTAAAAGTTGCGGTGAAGATCGTCTTCTAGGAAATATGGAAATAAGCTTAATTAATGGTGGTGGAGGACATACAGCTGCTATAACAGGTCTCAAAAATCATTTATTGGTGTAGTAATAACTAAGAGCAGTATGTATCCGGAGGTTTATATGGTGAATAGAGAAAATATTCATAGTCTAGTAATACACTGAGATGATTTACAAGCTGCATTCCTTTATACTCTCACCTGGATAATCAATTATCAGACGTAAACCTACTGACATCCTTGAATTCAGACTATCCTTCAAATTTCCTACTCATTCTTGACTACTTGTCAGTACCGGTTGATCTCATTTGTTTCTTTTTCACCTGTCATAGAAACGCAAGATCTGTTGATGTGTGGCTGGAACAATAAAGGCCAGCTGGGCCTTGGAGATACTGATGACAGAGCTGTGTTGTGCCATGTTCAAGGTCTTGCCCCAGTAAAACAAGTATCTTGTGGATGGAATCACACTTTGGCCATCTCTGGTAACCTTTTCAGAAACTAATGAGTTAGTCTGGAATAAAACTTGAAGTCTTAACTTCTTGAGCCAAATTTTCTAAAGCTATCAAATAGACCATGATATATAGACCTGATATACTAATATTCTAGCTTTGCTATGAGGCTTGGGGGAATAAAACAAAAGAAATCAATTATTGGTCTCTGAACCTCAATGTAATTTCTGTTGTTTTATTCCCCCAAACCTCATAGCCAAGCTAGAATTTAGGTATATCGGAAATTGTCTATTGAATTTAGTGTAGCTTAAACTAAGTTAAAAGTAGTAAGAAGTCTCCTCAGAGGAAAGAAGACAGTGATCTCTGTCATAATTATTTAGTAGTACGGTCTGTAATTGATTAGAAAATGTCAGGTCTATAATATTTGTGCAGTACTGCAGGATTGGAAGTTAGCACTCGCCCACTTGCCAATGTGAGTGTCAAGCCCATCGGGTGAGTGGAAATCGCAGTTACTCGCCCAGTTTGGCGAGAAGTTTTATCTTCAGGAAAATAAAACTGTAACTGAAAGTTTTTGACAAAGTGTAATCTAAACGTAAGTACTTTTTCACATAATTTCTGAAAGCTTTAGAAACCTGGCACATACATGCAAACTTTCTGCTTCGTAAATAAACAAATGGCTTCTCTTCAAGTAATAATTACATGAAGTACCCACTTCGGTAGTCAGTATACTGCTGGTCATAAATAAACCTTGCCGCTGAGATCAATATCTGATGGCGATAGAAATGGACTGAATTATGAATTGGCGACTGTTGAGTGCAGGGCGACTCTCCTGGTCTAGTGTTTTTCCTTGTGTGTTTTCGATTTGAAAATGTGGAGATATTTTCCTGGAGTATCTTAAACTGACAACAAAAATGTTTTGAAAGAAACTCCTCAAAAGGCAGATGCTAGAGATTATGAGAAGACGAGATCAAGAAGATGAGGAGGACAAGGAGGAAGTTGTATTCACTGAAAAAAACGATGATGGTGTTAGAGATGACGACGAGGGCGGTGTCAGAATCAGATGCTGAGATGCCAAAGAAATGATTCTGGAAAAACTAAATTACTTGTAACCTAATAGTAAGCTAAAACAGAGCTTGCAGTAAACTAATTAAAACACCAAAAAAAAAACTATCAACAACAACAACAAATATTGTTTCCTGTACTTTATTTAATTTAATTTTTTTTTTTTTTTGGGGGGGGGGGGGGGGGGGGAGGGAGTATTTGGCGAGTGAAAAACGTATCCGGGTGAGTACAATCTGAACGTTAGACGCCCAGAGGGCGAGTGCTGAGAAATTTAAGTTTCCAACCCTGGTACTGGTGCATACAAATTCATCAGTCGTCTCTAAAGATAGAACCTCTGGAATAATGTGTCAGCCATTTGCTGGGGTGAGAACTTCTCAGTTCACCAAATTCTGACCCTATTGTTTTGGACAGTTCGTTTTTGTTTTTTGCGGAGATTGATATTTGTATCTTTCTACTCTTTATTGTTGTATTTCTACGTGTTAGCCAGGTGCGCACTTATCCTTGCACCACGCGAGGACTGGACATTAATATTAATTTAAGTCGTAAGCCCAAACCAACTTAATGTGATATTCCCTGCCATTTTCATATCTAGGAATAAATCCCAATGTGTAATAGAGAGGCTAAGTGCCAGGCGAAGTGGTCAACTTTGAACACGATTTTGCCCGGTGCAAAAAGCATGGAGCATGTCAACCAAGCTTTTTCTTTGGAAGAGGATTAATTGAAAAGATTGACCTGTCTCTGAAAACTAGTTATTTAACATTCCTGATTAAATTGTTAGTCAAATCCTAGATACTATAGAATTATATATTTTGGTTACTTCTATTTTTTTTTTTATTTATTTCGTTTAAAAATGATCTGAAATCAGCATGCAAATAACTATTAGATCAATACTGTTAAGGTTCACTTTGCAAACCATACGCTACAACAGCCCAAGACTAGGGACATTAGAGTATGTCAATTATCATTCAGTAATATGAGATTAAAAACCCAGACCATTTTCTACAAATACAGTGACATTTTGCCTTATTATAAGCAACTCAACCAAGTCTGGTATAAAGTTTCAGTATAAACAAGACAAAGTGTCAAGCTTGCAACTGATGTATCTACATTATACCTTTCAATATAAACTATTATGTCTTTTCAATATGTGTGGCTCAATATCTTTCAGTGGCTGTTATTTGGTTAGTTTACTTTCTTATGCTTGGAATAAAGCCTGGCATAGTTTCTATTGTTTGTATGATCACATTTGAATTTCTGCATCTTTCAAGCAAATGATAACTACTGGTACCCATCCCCATGCAGTCATCTCGTGTCTTTGTAGTGGGGTATTTCAGGTTAAAATAGCAAAATCCTGTCCCAATTCCAGACCAAAAACATGGCTCTATTAAAAACCACACTCTTCAGGATAGCAAATATATGTGTAACTTATACAGACCAATAGTGGAGTATAAAACCCAGTAAAATCCTAGGAATGAGGTTGAGGAGTGTGTTTCCTTGATCAGTTAGTTAGGAAGCTGTGAAGGTTTCTTCAAGGTAAATTCCAGTTCCTATCTTACCCATTCAGGTGTGTTTTTCAGATGCTGGTCTTTATGTCTGGGGATCTAATGCATTTGGACAGTTGGGCATAGGAAAACATGGTGGTAACATTACAAGACCAATGTTGTGTCAGGTAGATTTTATATTTATATTATTTTATCATCATGTTTTATAACAAGCAGATGGTTACTGCTTCATCTTGCCAATGATGTGTACACTAATACCTAATGAACAATTTACATATAGCTCTAGACATTTGAATTATTTATTAATACTGGCAGTTACATGTTTCATACAAATTTTTACAATAACTGCAGTCAATAATTTAATAGCTAATTTGCCTATAAGAATACAGACAACAGAAATGAAGTCAAGTGTAATGCACTCGAGCTCGCTTTCTCAACAGAAAATAAAGCCATTCTGCTCGTACTTTTTCCATGTTATGGTAACAAATAAATCAACAGCAGTTTTCTATGGTCTATACTCTTAAAGACCATAAAATGATGCCATAAAATGTTCAAAACTTGGCAGTGAAACCACTCATCTGTGGCTCATGGTTCCACTTGCATCTGGAACTTTTTATGACATCATTTTATTGTGTATAAGAGTATAGAAAACTATCATTGAGCAGTTGTTAAATATATTAATTTTGTATTGTCTTTCAGTAGGAGTTTGCAAATCAGCAAGTCATTAGTGTTGCAGCAGGACTGAGACATTCTGTGGTAGCTTTAGGTAAGCAGTTGAATTTCTTGTAAATTAAATTATGTGACATCATTATGACCATGGTTAGCTGCACACTTACAGTGTGCATGTAGGAGAGTTGTCAGCTGATGGGACTTTATAATAATATAGCACTTGACATTTCATGCATTCATCCTTTTTCCAGTTGAAGGTATCAGTGCAAAAACATGCTAAGTGACTTTTTGGGTCAGTTTTGCTCAGAAGTACCTGAATTATTGCATGTGGCCATGAAAACACTAAACAGATTTTTTTTTTTTTACTGATTTACACTTGGTTTTCAAGAAATAACCCATGAAAAAAAACTCCCTTCTCTGACTTCAATTACTCAAGCAAAGTTATTTTCAGCAAAAAGGTTGAATTTTTTCAACACTATTATTAACAACAGCATAGTTATATTGTCCCAGTTCTACACTGCCCTCTCTGCCCCAAATGGTTTTCAGCGTAGAGCTGCAACTGAGTAAATACTCCAAATACTAATAGCGGTGAAACAATGGGTAGGGGGGTCCTTAGGCCTGAAAATTTGAACCCTATTTTAGAAGGATTTTACTTTCAAAGTAATACGCCACTCTAGTAAAGTGTCAGTTGTTGAGTTGGAAGGACAAAATTCATAAGAATTATGTTGTACATTTACACTCTTTTATATCTTAGAAATAATATCTACAGGATTATAATCATCACATTCCTCAAAATGATTACTGATGGTGAAGCAATGATGGCATTTTCTTCGTACTAATTCTTCCCTTGTATATCACTTTTGTAAGCTGATGGTTCAGTGTGGTGTTGGGGAGCCAATAAGAAAGGACAGCTTGGCTTAGGGAAAACAGGAAACAATTATTCAAGCCCTCAACAAGGTTAGACTTTATTATGCTCTACTCTTAGTAACTAAATATATAAATTTAACTCTAAAAATAAACATAAAAAGCAAACTGTTCAACAGTCATTTTTAAGTTCAGCATTTAGGATAACTTAGCATGTCCACATGTATACAATAATTATTGTTAATGTCTAAGTTATTCTGAACTCTGAACTTGAAAATGACCATTGAACAGTCAAAACCTTGTTCGCTTTTAGCATTTATTTTTACAGTTAAGTCATTCTCCAAGAACTAACTAAATATAATCAGTAAGTAACAATGTGAAGGACATTGTCTCCTTTGGAGGCCTGGAGTTACTAGCTACATTTTCTTTAACATTTTGTATTTATTAAACAACCATGTCCACATGTGAAGTCTAAGATCTTTGAACATGCATTCCTTATGCCAAATGCAAGTGGTTAAAATGTTAGCGTACAGGAGATTCAATAACTTTTGAAGAAGGAACCAAAGTTAACCTAAGTAGATGGCTACATGGATGTATTAGGAACTTTAAATCAACATTAAATTGAAAATCACAACAAAGTAGGTTGCAACTTAACATAACTCAGCAGTTAATGCCACAGACCATCTGACAGATTACCGCTAAATAAAATATCTATTGAGGACTCAACATATAAGAGTGCAGCACAGTGCAAGTTGATTACAAGATGTCATATTCCTTTGTCTACAGTCAGGTTTCCAAAGTCTCCTCAAAAGATCATACAAGTAGTCTCTGGATCCCATCATACTGCGGCATTAACAGCTGCAGGGCAAGTTTTCTGCTGGGGATCAAATCAGCATGGACAGTGTGGGAGGCCTCCAGAAAGCATGTCAACAGAGCAGGATTTACAGGTGTTTGACACACCACAGCAAATTGGAGGATTGGTGTCTGGTTTACATGTCACTCAGCTTGTGACAGGCTGGAGTCACATCCTGGCCATCACAGGTTTGAACATCAGTTTTTCCTCCTTGATTGAATGACTGACATACTGCTGACCGAATGACTTACTGAACCAACAAATGAATGACTGACTGACTGATTGAGTTAGTGACTGACAGGCTGATCATCTGTTACATAGATTTCCAGACTGACTGATGTATAAACTGACTGACTGTCCGACTGACCGACCGACCAATTTACTGGCCTAACGACTGTGAATGACTGAATGACTGACAGACCCACTGACAGGGTTGTCAAAAGTAGCCGGTGCTGGTGAAAATTACCATCTACTTCGTGATCTTGGCCAGCTACTCTGCTGGGCTATTTGTCTGATTCTTTAGGTAAAAAGATGGCAACATCAGACTCCTAATGCCAATAATAAGGCCACCTACAGATTCAAAACTTTGTGACAACCCTGCACTGCATGACTGGCCAAATAACTGAATGAGCGACCGATTAGCAAACAAAGTAATTCATTTGTGTATAGAATTGAATTTAATACTTTATATTGAAAGGAACGTAGATAAGGTTCATTTGCGGCTCTCAGTGGCATCACAAATGCCTCCGAAAGTTGCTTATCCTCTAGATCGAATTCCTCTCTCAACTTAGCCCATTTATTTGGTTTTTCGTATTTTTGCTTTATAAGATAGTGATAATAGTCACGGCACTTAAAATTTTCTAAATCAAAGATATTTTCTACGTCGGGCATGTGAAAGCGCAGTTTCAATGGAACTGATTGCCTTAGACTGGTCCATACTAAAAAATTAGAGTTCTTTAATCCTGTAACTTTGACAACATTGAAGGATTCAATATTTGTCATATCATAAAGCAGATGATTTGTGTATATGATATTGTTATCAAAAAATGTTTATAAAAGACACTCTTACCGTCAATCTTTATATCCCTGTTGTTCCATAAAATATACTTATATGTATATTCGGGGTCCTCGACTTCTCTTAATTTTGACCACCACTCCAAAAGTTATCGATAAAAGGTCGCTGAGATTGTTAATCGGTTGATATCATAATTGCACTGAATTAAAAATAACCCCCCTTCGTATACCAAAAGATGATCAAGATGTGACTTTCAAAATCCAGAGTAATCTGGGTCAACTAATCGTTTTAACCAGCTTAGCCTTAAAGCTTTAACCATACTTTCATAATCTAGCATTTTGAGGCCACCTTGGTCATAAGGTGCATAAGTTGAGAGTCTAATAACCTTGTCGTTACCGTTCCACAAAAATCGAAAAACCGAACTGTTGAATTCTTTTATGACTTCGAAAGGAGTACATAATACCGAACTAGGATAGATCATTGTTGGGAATAAAAGTGTTTTAATAATATTTACTTTGCCGTGAATTGATAATCCTCTTGACATCCATAGATTTATTGTGTTCTTAATTTTTTTCAACCTCTGCTTAAAATTTTTCTCTACTAATATTTGTACGGCTAACTATTTGGTCCCAGTTTGGAACTAAATATACTTGTCTGTAGTTAATCTGTTATATTGATCCATCATTTTTAAAATGCTTGTAACGTTTATGTCAATAGAGGAAGTTAAGGTCTTTTGTTGGGGCCGTGCAGATTATGGTCAGTTAGGGCTGGGTGATGATGTGGTGAAGCAAGGATTTTGCAGTGAGCCAACAGAGATCTCGCATGTCAGAGGTGCTAAACAGGTAAATGGAGGACTCATTTAGTTTATTGATTGATATGAACCAACACACCGACAAACAATCAAACTTTTTTTCCTTTAAAACCTTTATTTACAATAACAACAGTGCCATACACCAACAAAAAAAGAGAGAGGAAAAATAAAGAAAGAAGTAATGATAATTAATATACAACTGCAGATTTTGTTAACAAAAGAATGTAACTGATTACAGTGCAGTCCTCATCCAAGTCCAATTTACCAAACACTATATCCATGGCAGACATTTCACGCACTTCAATGCAATGGAGTGCTAACCAGGATAAAACCTCTTTTCAAAGGCGTTGGTGACTTTACACAAAACCAGCAACTGCTCGTGGCATTCATCATCAATTCCATAAAATGTGTATAACGGTAATTCCACGGTTTTAAATTTATAAAGTTTAGGGTTTGTGAACACTTTGTTATTTAAAACTTTATATTGAAAAGCTCTGGCCTGAGTATCAGGCCTTCCTAAGCGGAGGGCGGAGGATGAGGAGAGGAGAGGCTCAGGTTAGAATTTAGCTCTTAATCTCATGTTAAACTTGACACTGAAGGCAAGCAAGTAAATATTTTTCTTCCAATCAACCGGGCTTATTGTAAGGGTAAAACTCGCAAAGAGGGTTCATTTTAATAGTAAGACGCCAGTCATTGAACATGGCACTGACCTCCCCCATTTGAGCAAAAGAGTTGGCATAATCACAAGCACAAGCACAATCACTGAAGACTAAATCTCCTGCTTTGATTATCCCACAATCATGAAAGAAAGCATGATTTACCTTGGCTGGCAATGTACCTATTATTCAATAATGCCTGATTCATTATGTCCTCAAAGGAAGTTACTTCTTTCTTAGTCAGAATGGACCATGTATACAGACAATCATAGAAAACCAGCTGGAAGACGAGTAGTTTTGGAAATCAAAGTTACACTTCAGAAGAAAATTGCCACCAACCTTTCCTAAATAATAACGCAAGAAAAATTTCTGTGGGCTACATTGTCTTGCTGGGTTGCTTTCTGGCAAAATGATGAAAAAAAATACTGCGTATTTAGCAGACTTGTGCCAGATCCAGGAAAACTGCAAAGCCGCAAAACTAAGTCTTGACTGGCTTACTAAAAGGGTTGGCTGGCTGCCAATCCTTTTAGTAAGCTGGCTGGCTGGCTGGCTGGCTGGCTGGCTAGCTGGCTGACTGACTGTCTGAATGACTGACTGACAGACTCACTGAGTGACCGCCCGACCGACTGACCAATAGACCTACCAACCAAAACATTAAGTTTTTTCATGAATGCCTTACTCCAATATATTCTTTCCTTTTGTAGGTAGTTTGTGGTGCTGAACATAACATGGCCTTGTTAGGTTAGTTTTTGGCTGCGTTAGTTTATAAAACTGATTTAAAACAACAATTGTTTTCCGACATAAAAATATGATCGTAAAAATGAAATGATGTTTAGTTTTGTCCATTCTCAACAATTTTTAAATTGTTTTGTATTGGCCAGGCTGTGGTTCTATTATGACTTGGGGTTGGAATGAGCACGGAATCTGTGGGACTGGAGATGAAATTAATGTGCACAAACCAGGCGTGGTGCTTGTAGATTCTTGTGTGATTGGGTGTGGTGGAGGACACAGCTTTGCACTCATCAACAGATAACAGACTGCACTTCCAAGCGGATGAACTGTTGGATATTTACGTGAAGCCTTGCCTTCTTACGAGACAAGTTTCTTCAACACGCTTACAGCTGAGTCATCTTTGGATCTTTTTCGGGAATCCTTGAAAGTCCTCGGCAGCCAACGGAAGTTTCATATAAACCAATGGGAACTACTTTCAAAATTTCCTAAAATCCGTGAAAATTTAGCCCTCTATTTAGAATCTGAATCAAAGGACATCATAGCAAATGGAATCCGGTAACGAAATACCGAGGAAATTTTGTGGCTATGTTTACACACATTATCAAAGCATTGACACATTTTCTAACAGGACGATGATATACTACTCAGTATGCGGGGGGGGGGGGGGGGGGGGGACTGCGGTGCTGGGTCAGTAGTGGAGTGACACCGAATATTTGGTTTTATCAACTGAGTTGAGGTAATTTGGAGACGAGGTAATTTGACGTTTGGAACACCAGCCGTTCGTCAGAGCGAATTGATAAAAGCAACCGATGAAGGGCTAGCGCTGGAACCGTCAGCGTTCGAATCTCTTCAGATCTCTTTACGGTGGCCAAATTACCTCACCAACTCAGTTCATGATAAAACAAGGCAGTCGTTACTGCTTAGTATAACTTTACCGACAAAATGGGAAGGGAGGGGGGGGGAACTTGTCTTGTGTGAAAATTATCAGGTTGAAAATCTACAGCAAAACCAACGCATCATACGTCAAAGTAAAAAAAACACTTCCCTGAAAAAAAGGAAGGTATTGTCCTCTCTCATAATCTACATTGCCGTAAAAAACAACGTATGAGGAATGTACATTGAATGCAATTTTCAGTAAGCTTATTTGTCCCCCCCCCCCCCCCCCCCCAATTAACCCAGATTTTGGTTTATTTGAATCCAAAATAGCTGAAGGTGAACAGATAAATTCTCATTAGTCCGTGTGAGCGCTGTTTCAAACCTTATTTTCCCAGATCCTTGTCGACTACGAGCATTCAATTATTTTTCTTAGGGATAGTAAAGCGAGTGCACCAGGCGGTGTCAATAGTGGTGGTGGTTAATGTACTAATTAGCTACAGTAAAGGGAAAATTAGCCATTTAGTGTAACGAAAGATTCAAAGCACAACTAATTAACGATGCTATTGAGTTACTCGGCAGTTGATTTACCAATTAGCAGTATTAAGAGAAAATTGATCATTTACGTTTTAAGGTATTAATGAGGTTTGCAACAACGAGAAATTAATCTACTTATTAGCCGATACAAAGAAATAAAGCAAGAGGCCGTTTGTTTCAACGTCAGTAGTTTACAATGGCGCAGAACGTTTTTAAAAACGCTAAAACATTTTTTGTTATTATACCATGTATTTCTGCTAGCTAGCTATTTTACAAGCACTCTACTCGAATCAATAAACACAGTATATTGTAAATTAAACAGTAAGTCGTTTTAAAAAATCCTGTTTGGCTATTGCATCACCACCGAACGCAAAGGCACGTTCGAGAACACCGAAAAATAACCGATCCCGATCACATTTTTTTTTTTTGTAAAACTCTTCCTATCGAATGGTGACGTAATTTTTCGTAATGTACTTCCTAGAATTATGTAGAGCCACCAAAAAAAGGACCAAAAAAGAAAAGGTCCGAGGGAAAGGTCATAGAAAACAGTCCACGTTTACAACCACATGCAACTCAAGGTCATATCGTTTGCGCCAACCGAACAGCGGTCCGAATCGTCTCTGGGCTTATTTTTATGGAGAAATATTGGCCTGGCCGGGCCAACATTTACTGAGCATTCATAAAAGAAAAATTACCCGGTTGATCCTACAGTCGAACCTGTATATAACGGCCCTGTATTAAGCGGCCACCCTCTATTAAGCGGCCAGTTTTTAAAGTCCCGATTGTTTGCTCATACAAACGCTGTATTTGTTACCTGTATTAGGCGGCCACCTCTATTAAGCGGCCGCGGCCACCCTGTAGCAGTCCTATGTTTGTCTTTCTTTGTTATTTTTACCTGTATTTAGCGGTCACCGTTGAATGGAAACTAAGCCATATGTTATTTTATGCGGTATTTTATTGAGTTTAAAATGCGATCCAGCATCACTATAAAGAAATAACATGTGCAAAGCTACTGTAAGCTAATACTCGGCCGTTTAATATAGTTAACGCTTTTCAGATATCCGCAATGTGCTGAAGTACAGTACCATATCACAAACGCTAAAAAAAGGTTTGTTTTGAATATGCTTCACTCTTTAGCAACACATTCCTCTTTAATTAACTTGTTCTTCAGCCATGTGACATTGACCATTGAGCGTAACAACTATGAAATGACGGAATGAGATATTTTGTTGTGAACTGTAAGTCATAGAAATAGAGCACTGTATACCGTAGGAGAGTAGAGGACAATTTATTGTATAGTACTTTTACACAATGTTACATGGCACTGAACTTTGTTTAAAGTATTGATCTCTTGAAAGAGTGTTGATTGTCCTATTGTTTCCTTGCATGAAATGTTTTTGTATATGATACGCCATTAAAATTGACATTAGACCACGCCCAGTGAGTATTTTTAGTGATCCTGTATTAAGCGGCCACCTGTATTAAGCGGCCAGTTACTCAAGTCCCGAGGGTGGCCGTTATATACAGGTTCGACTGTATTTAATTATTCGTTGGCCCTGCCTAACTATTGATAACTTTAATATCTCTCTTTCCTTTGGTTTTCTTTCTTTAATACACTAACTGTGGTTGCTATTAGTTGAAATTTATCTTCCTGGGCCCAGTTGCTCGAAGCATGGTTAGCGCTAACCCGGGTTAAACACCATGACAACCTATAGGTTTTAATACCTCTTAACCAATGGTTAGTGCTAACCATGCTTCGAGCAACTCAGCCCTGATGTGTAGTAATTTTAGGCACTATTCGTTTTTTAAACCCTAGGCATGCAAAGAGTTGGTCCGGTTACTGAACCAAAGTGGTTATTTGAAGGAAAAGTTGTCTCCGCTAGCCGGGTAACCTGAAACAACTTTGAATGTGTCATATAAACAGTTCGCAGTGTTTTGCAAGGAAATGGATCAAAAGTTGGCTCGGCCGACCCTCCAACCCTGGACAATTTTCTCCGTATAACCAGGCAAAGTAATTTGTTAGCGTGATAATTGGTCAGAGAACACTATCCCACATAAAATAAGAATACTTGAACAAATAAAATTTAACCCACGTAAAAAACATACACAAATATAAATTTCTACCGAAGCAAAATACATATTAAAGAGAATTGAAGAGTAGAGTTTTCATGTTGAAGTACACACATAACATGACTCCGTCCTCACACATGCTTAACAATAATTGTTATCAAAAATTTTGAATCAGTTCTCAATAGCTTAACGCAAAAAATTGCAAAATATTTTCATAGGAGCAACGATAACATTCAATGTTATATTTTACCGCATTTTCTGGAACGTTCGCTGTTCCTTTCAAAGTTACAACCACTTTCTTCTTTCATGTAGCATACCAAAGAAATCCAACGGCTTGAGAATGTCCTCATACAACAACGCCAATTCCTCGTCACTAAGTTTGTTGGCTGCCTCGGTCAATCTAGTGTCAGCTTGTAACTTGGCTCGATCAATCACTGGAAAAGGTGGCGTGCTCTGGATACGCATTCGAGCCTCTGCTATCCTCAGCGTGTGGCCACCGATCGGAGTACTGGCTCGGCGTTTCTGGTTATGGTATTGTGGTGGCCTTGGTTCAGTCATGGTAGAAGATCTTGTTTTTCGTTCTTCCTTCTTTCTTGTCGCTGGTTCAATTGCAGTGTTTATGGAGAATATTGGTGTTCTTTCCTCGATACAGCTTTTTGCTGCCTCGGGCGTTTGAGTGGTGAATTTTGCACTCTCCCATTTCCTTTCAATTTCTTCGAAAACCGATGACAAGTTGGGGAAATTTTCTATATCAATTTCGACGCTCATTTCTTGTACGTTCGCCTGGAACTTTAGCTTGGTTCCGTCAGTTCCTAAGTGCACCGCACTGAATAGTTAATATCTGTACTGCAATTAAGGAGGAGAGGGAAGCCAATTATCAACATCCAGCTTCTCTCTACAATGTATATGCTAATATTCTAAAAAAGAAGCGGTTCGGATAAAAACGTGATTAAACGAAACATACTGAAGAGACGCATGCTAGGATACCAAAAACGAGACGGAGATCTCTATGAACAGAGCTCTGTCCCAAGACTAGAAACAAAAGTCGACCGCATCTCTAGAGACCTGTCAGTACTTTATGCGTACGAATTAGATGGCAAAATCTAATTCGTAAGTAAGTAAGATCTTTTATTTAAACACGATGAGAATAAAAGCATTACATACTTGAGGGGTCTTGCGTAACTAACTATTACCTAATTAACCTACAAAAAGAAATGCATAAAATACATCGAACGGATAATCAGACTAAAGGTAAAAGTATGACGATGCAAAATGTACTTTTGTAAATCTGAATTCCCTAAATGTGGGATCAGATTGCACCTTTCTGTGAAATTGCCTAAACTACAGGAGTAGCGTTCGTCACTTGTTTGGGGGGGGGGGGGGGTGCGTACCCATTATCCTTTAAAAGGGAAAGTACTGCTTAGAGGATAAGTTAACTGTTTGTTGCAATATACACATAAAGCTTGCAAAAAACAAGAGGAACCCAAGGAGAACCCTTAAGCAAAATACTTGAAATGCTGCCTTCTGTGTTCCCAGAAAGTTTTGTGGACTTTTAAAGTAAGTTATTTCACTTTGATCTGATCGGATCCTTAAGCTGAATATTTTAAGTTTCGGAAAGTTTTACGGAATGGAATCTTATTGATAAGTTGATAAAAATGTATAAACTGACTATATAAGAAAGGAATGATAAATAAAGTGGGCGCTGGAACGTGAAAAAATAAATAAATAAATAAGAAAAACGTTTCGACATTACTGCCTTCTTCAGGGTACAATTAAACTAGCTCCTGAAGAAGAGAGTGATGTCGAAACGCCGTTTTTTTGTTGCGGTTTTTGTTTTTTTTGTTGTTTTTTTTTTGTTTTATTTATCAATTTTTTCTAATCTAATGAAATGTCATTCCCCAAATTTACAAGCCTTTGTTGGCTTTACAAAAATTCTAGCTGAATTTTTTTCCATTTTCAATGAAATATGACCGCCGCCAAGAAAACGAAAGGAATTAGTTTCCAGTCCTACCGAACTTCAGATTTCCACTGGAGTAAACTGTTGGGTGACCCTCAAGAAAGAAACTCTGAAATGGACTTTGGAAGTTCGCTTGGATATATCCACTCCTTCATTAGTGAGTGAGTAAGTCAGTCAGTAAGTCAGTCAGTCAGTCAGTAAGTCAGTCAGTCAGTCAGTCAGTCAGTCAATCAGTCAGTCAGTCAGCCAGTCAGTAAGTCAGTCAGTCAGTCAGTCAGTCAATCAGTAAGTAAATAAAACTTTATTTACACAGGGTAGCCCATTCAGCTCTAAGACTGGTCTCCATAGAGGTCCTGTATCTTAAAAAAAATTTACATCAAGAATTTTCATGAACTATTACATTTAAAATGCTTAAAATATATATATATTACTAGAATATTAGAACTACAATATAAAGCCTAAAAATACAAAGCAAAATCACATTCAAAGCCTAAAATAGTAATAAAATATCAAAGTTAAGATAAAAGGAAATGTCTTGCTCGGCGGTAGAACGTTTGAATGTTTTCACTCTTCACAATGTTTAAAGGGAGTTAATTAAAAATTTCTGCGCCAGTAAAAAGGAAGGTCCTTTTCCCAAAATTTTGGTTAACGTTTGGTAGGGATAGCCTCATATTTTGCCTTGTGGAATAATTGTGAATGTTCGAAAATCTATTACTATACCAAGGGATCTTCAGGGTGGAGTTGGAACGACGCCAAAATAGGGGCAAAAGGACGAAAAATGCGAAGGAAGAGGAAGGTCCTTTCTCTAAATTTTATTCTAGTACAAGTGGCTCCTCATAGAGCGTTGATGTCACGCACAGTTTAAATTAAAAGCTATAACATATAAGATATAACATATTTATAACATAGGAGATCCACTTAGAGTAGTTATATCATTTAAATCATTTGTAAGTATTCGGATGTAGAAGTACGTAAGTAGAATGCTTCGTATAAGTTCTTCTGGTCGGTGAGTGACGACATGTAATCAAGTCAGCCTTTTTTTGTTTAACTGTGCCTGTTTCATAGTTTCTTCTTTTCTACTTATTAATTTTTCCATCCTTCCAGGCGCAAATTAGTTCAAGTTATAACTTCCTGGGATATAAGCTGTGTGGTAAAATCAGCATTTTGAAAGCCTTATACTGTAAATATACTGCGCTTTGCCCTGAACCACTGACTTTTAAATATGCTTTATTAACTCGTACTCAATCAAAACTCAACTCTCGACTTGTTCTGTTTTTGGAAGTAAAATTTCTGACATGCATATATTTGAACCGCGCGTGAAAGAATGAATAAATGACAGGGCATATCGAAGTTGGTGGAGCACCGCTCCGATACTAGGGACTTTACGCAAACACGACAGCGACGGCAACGAAAACGTCGATAAAGAAAAGGCTTAATGAGCTAAACAATGCTGTGCACGTGCATTACAAATTTTCATACATTTCGTCGCCATCTTCGGCCAAACAATAACGTGAAATGCCCAAATTCAAGGTTTATGGAGAGCTTGAGAACATGACAGTAAATTTTCATTCTCTGTGCTAACTTGAAGACCGTTCCCACTAGTTCTGTTACTGGATAGTTCGGCCACATTGTAGAAGTTGGACGCATTGGAATAAGCGCAAAGTAGTGCAATTAACACGAACTCATATTTTCAAGTGACGTTTTCGTTGGCGCTGCCGTCGTGGCTGCGTTAAGTCCCCACTGCCCCGATATCGCAGCGGTCATGGGTTCAAATCTCGTTCAAGCCTGCGGACCGTGTTAACTGCGATATTTCCCACTCATTCCATTCTGTTTTGTGGTGTCAGCTGCACGCCGTAAACAATACATGTAATACGACAATTTTTAATTTTCATAAGTTTCAGCAAAATACAAAGTTTTGTACAGGAAAAGAAAAGGTTATAACTTTTTCTAGATTAGAGGTTTTGTATTTTGACGTTGAATGATAGTTCGTTTGGTTAGTTTAATGTTGCGTAACTTGTTGACTACCTAGACTTGGTGAATTGATTTTTCGCGAATTTGGCATACCTTCAATATAATGTCAGTTAAAATTTGACGTATTTTGAAAAATTTATATATAAATTGTATACTAACGAGTGTTCATTGAGTGCAGACTTACACCAAGCATTTTTTTCCGGCTGTTTAATTTCATTCATTGAAACGACTTTGATCCTGGAACGAAATTATAGTAAAAGCAAACCATAAAAATAAAAAAGAAAAAAAAAAGAAAGAAAAGAAAGCTCTCATGTGTTTACCGTTATTAACAATGAAACACAGTTAGGCTAGGTGACAAATGATGTAGAAAATTAATCTAAATTATTAATTTCCGCAGGATAATTTGAATTTCTACCATCGACAAAGACGGGGTAACTGTTTTGTTTCCCGTCACAGTTGTCCTGGAAACTATATGATGTGAAATCTTTGGGTTGTGTGTGGATAATAGCATTTAATCGTTTGTCTATTTGTCCTGCTAAGTTTCCTCGTGTATAATTTTACTTCAAATTAAAAATATGGCATGCATCTCTTATAATCTCTGTGGATCTCGTTTGTTTTATCAGGAAATGCAGCTTCAATTTGTCAGTTCCGCAAACTAAAGACCATGCAATCAAATTGAATACAGCGATAAACCTAACAAAAAAACTTTCTATTGCCCGACAATTCCTATAAATTTGATAACTCCGTCTCCAAAGGAAACTTATTTTAATTCATCTAGGCTTTATTTTATCTTGTGCGTGCTCTACTTAAATCACATTCGCTTAATTTATTTAATTGTGGTGACTTCGAAAACAAGTTCATTCACCTTTTATGTCGATATGAAAAATTTGATCTCGCACCTGGCCCGCCTTTACAATTATAATCGTTCAAATTGTCTGAAATTCCCGGGATTTTAACAACTAACGTTCTTGTTTTAAGCCTTGAACTGGACTTTGGCTTTTCAGAATTACAACTGATCCCTTCACAAACACAGCGATTACCATACGGAGCTCTGTGGGCGCATTTGCCTAAGTAAACAGGAGATTTCGTTCGTTTAAGATACTCGGCTTCTAACTTCGATGCCGTGTGCACAATATCGTCGACTTTCAACGTTTTTTGCCTCATCGAGTTGAAGTTCGCAGATTTCGTGTTTTCCCTTACAATATCCCTTAATCTTTGAACCTCATGTGAAAGTGGCGGTGAATAAGACTCTCTGTCCTCGAAACTTGAATCGTCAACCTTGATCTTTGGCTGTAAAACGCATAAACAATCTCTGGTGACTAAGTAAGTTTCCATTTCGTCAATTTCAAGTGGTATTTTGGTTTCACCAAGTCGACGAGTTTCTCTCCAACGAGGGATTGACTTTGGTAGTTTTCCTTTAAGCCTGTCGTCGATTTCTCTTTTAAGGTTGGGCAAATCACCAAGACTTTTGCTTAGCTGTTTCATTCTTTTCCTCTGAGAAGACAGTTGACTTGTTCCGACTTTAAGATTCAATAACTTCTTGCTTGTTTCACTTGACTTATGCATTTTACTTAGAGTGTGTAAACTGGTTCGACAGACAACTTATCCAGCCAAAGTCTGTTTGTAGCTCCACGCTTGTTACATGTATTGAGCAATTGTATTGCGCTCAATAATGTTTTAATAGATAGCAGCGGCGAATGATTTACTTCAGTCGTGCAAAATTCTACTGATATTGACTTCCTCTTCTTTATAGCCAACACATAATTGTCACCCTCCAATTAATCTAGTCTTTTCTATCCGCGCAGTAACATATTGTTTTCTCCCACACTAGGGTCCAGACAAATACATCCTTTGATCCACATACAATTTCATTCCAAATTGGAGGAGTTGATAAAATCATCTGCAGCGGTTAATTACGAAGTCAAAACTTCAAGGAAATTTACTTTGAGCAAACAAACGAAGCTCAAAACGTCAGATGGTCTTCAAAGGCGGCAAAACAACTTCAACGTCAACTTCAACGTCAGAATGCACTGGCTATGTAGATACCAAGAACATGTTAATAAATTGCTCCTAGAAGCTGTGTTTCCATTAAAAAGCATCCCTTAATATGGAAAATTGAAAGTACAAATGAAATAAAAATACCCGCAGTCATCTGCATAACAAAAGCAGACTCCCTTTCTTTATTGTCTAAAAGGATGCGAGGAGAATTTGTACTAAAAATAATTGAACTCATGTCGTGCTAATTACGTACATTAATTTCGCTTAAGTAAACATCTCATTCGCATTTAATCTTGTTAAGAGGATAAATGCTCACAAAATCCCGCGCTTAAATTGCAATCGGGCTAAAAAGGTTCTGGAAAGGCTTTAAATGGAAAATTAAAAGCTTGGCGTCAGTGTTTTGTCTGGATTAACGTTTTCTTGGTTTAAGAACGCTCAACGAAGAACAATACGAGGCAATTCAATCGCTAGCGCTTAATTCGGGTTAATTGGGATGCTGGCAATATTGACCTCCAACAGGTTTATGCTTCACTACTAAAGCGGTCCTTTAAGGAAAAGTGTCCGTTAGCAACCAGTATTATACTGTAATTTTTAATTTTCATGATGGAGAGCAAGAAAAAGCAAAACGCAAGATAAACGTACACTTTGCATTACAAAGACATACCTTCATCGTTTATAGAGGCGTTGATCATAGCAACAGTAACTAAGTTCTAATTGCGCATGCCGCAACAACGACAAGTACTATAAGCTGACAGTATGTTAAAATACTTGTATTCCACTGAATGAACTAAAAGAATGCATTTAAAACATGTTTATTTGACAGAAAGCTATATAAAAAACTATTTTCCGTGTCACATGTTTCAAGTACCTGACACCGGATAAATAAGAAATTAGAAGTATAAAGTATATATTTATAGATAATTAAAATTAATTATACAGCAATTTCTCTCGAAAAGGAAGCATTGAGTATGACCCGAAAAGAAATAATGAAACGTCACTACCAATCGTATGCTCTCTAGAGATCATGTCTGACTCAGGATGTGGTCTAACTTTGTTTATTCTACGAGAACTCGAAAAGTCTCTGTTGATTGTGTTACATGGCAACCATGACAACTGAATCGCCGGTAACCTGTCACGCATTCTCGCATTTACAAGAGATGGGACGCATAAGGATAAGTGAACTAGGTGTTTGATCACCACTATGGAGATCATGAAGGCACTGAAAATTAAAACATAGATTTTATAACTACGGTGCGATGTACAACAAACGAGAAAAGTTCGCAAACACTTTGACATGCGCATGAACCGTAAGAGCAACAAGGTTTTCCTCGTTTCCCTCTAAAAGTCACGTGACTCCGATCTTGCCACCCACTTGCCACTTAACTGAATTACGGCAGAGTTTTTCGCTAGTTTTAAAACTATAAAACCCCGTTCAAACGTCAAATTTTCGTTCATTAAAGAGTTATCTCGATGAGTGAGAGGTTTGTTTGATTCAGTTGCGAGATTACAAGAATTACCAACCACATTAGTGCATGCATCCATACTATCCTCCGTGCAGTCGCCATCTTGCTTTCCTGCGATTATCCCATGATAGATAGGTAAAAAGTAACCGTCAATACGTACATACGACGAACTCCGTGCTGTAAACCGCTGGCTGCGCCGACGTTTGCGGTTTGCGGTTTAAGAGGAAACCCTCAATCTTAAGGTCCTTAAAGCCAGGCAAACAACGCCTGCATGCCCGTTTGGGTTCATATTTCTTGACTAGTGTCCAAGCACGGCAGTTTAATGTCAATCTTTTTTGCTTGAACAACAAAATCCTTTTTATATTCCTGACCAAGTTCTGCGACACACAGTGGGCATTTAGCCGCTGGCCTGTTGGTCTCCATATTCTCTTTGGCAGTGACAGTCTTGTTGGTTTTGTGCAATACATACTGGTTAAGCCTGCTCTTTCCTTCTTTTCCGCCTTGACATGTTTGTAGACTAGCTCTTAAATCAGCCATGGAGACGTTCTTTTTCAAAGACACTTGTGACGTCGCTGCTTCTAAATGGTCAATAGGAGTGTTGTTGTGTTTCCTAGTTTCCTCATTACTGGAAAGAAACTTGGTGCTTAAAGACCTTTCAAACAGAATCGCCTGCTGGATATTCATACCTGGAACGACGCAGTGCGCTCTCGGGTTTTGTTCAAGTTTGTTCAGTGAGTTTTTCAGCTTGTACAGTTGAGGGGGTGCTGATCTGCAATGAAAGGCAGGAGAAGAGTAGCCCCATCTCTGACTACTCTCGTCGTGTCTCCGTTCGTCCCTTCGATTGATCTTTGCTGCGTCAACACGCCTTCTTTTGGAAGAATTTTCCTTACTGTTAGGAAACACAACAGGTTTATATCCCCAGCTTGACACCTGAGGAGGAGAGCTCCCGTCTACTCCGAACACAGCAGGAATGAGAGCGAATCGAACTCTTCTTTTCTCGCTATGCTGCTTTGATAGTTGAGTGCAAAATGACATCACGTCAATGGCAGGGAGGAAATCGTCAAACGAGTCATTGCTGCCCTGCGATCTGCATCTAAATTCCTGAACGTCAAAACAGGGTGACGTTTGCTGCATCTGACTTTGGGAAATATCAACTGAGGAAGACATAGATGAAGTCAGGTTGTAAATAACGCGGTGTGATCGTTCAACGATGTAGTTGTTAAGAAGTGTAGAGAAGAAAACTGTAGATGTATTCCAAACTCTGATATTTTATTTTAGTCTTGTTTCGGCGTAAATCAATATTTCGGTTGTGTTATTTAAGTTTTTTAGCTATACGCCCGTTCTTGTTACATGTCCATGAACTCTCTACCATACACCTTTTCTGTATTTGACGGCTGGAAACTGCAAAAAGGTATTTAGCCTTGAATATGAAGCAATTCTTTCTACGCAGCAGTTGTCAGAAACAATGTCTGATACTGGCAAAGCGTTGTCGTAGAGACACGTCACTCCAAAGCCGTGCACTGAATTCTCTCGCTGATTCCAGGCCACTTGTACTGTATCCTGTGATGTGTTAGTCGTTAACCCAGTACACTTGGTATATGGAATGGCAGTAATTCAAAAAGCACTTGTTTGCTGTTTAACTGTCCAAAAGCATCTAAGCTGTCTCTAAGAGTATTTTGGATTTGTAGACTTAGTAATCCTATGTTCTGTGTGAGAGCTTTTTAATCAGACATTTATAATGTAGCTGTTGTTCTAAATTTAATGAAAATCTAACCGTCAAATATAACAGCTAACACATGATTGGATAATTGTGCTATCAAAAGCCTGCTGCGCAAGCCAGACAATGGAAATTAAGTAAATTAAGGATTTAAGGGGGCTATATAGACTGGTTTATTCATAATGAAAATGAATTTTTATGTTATTGTTTGTTTGTTTATGAAACACGATCTTGTGTACAGATGACTCACGAAAAAATAACTTCGAAATGTTGATTCCATAACAATTGTATATTGACTTTTCCGGTCATATTTATGATTTCCCAAAGCAATTACGGACGCGTTTGTTTGGATTGCCAACTGAATGCAGTGGTGTCAGTTGAGGTCCTTGAAAGCAAAACCAAAGTATAATGACTTTGGTCTGAACACAATAGCCGATCAGAAGGGAATCCATGTCGCTGACGCCAGGTGCCGCAGGGAAAATGTCGCATGCTTTCAAGACTTAAGTACCGACTTCTAATTGGTTGAGAAAATGAAGTTACCTTTTATGACCTATAACGAAGCAAACGAAAATTTAAAGCCGCTTTCAAATGAGTGCAATAAAAGCAAAGTAATTAAAGTATCATAGCCAATCGCTCAAAAGAAAATACTACTAGAATAAGCTGTTGGAGAAGCTTGTATCGCAACGACAAAAAGTAGTGCCTGGTGCCGTGACTGACAAGTTGCTGGAGGGGCCTGTTTCACCATACAGCACTTAAAAATTTGTTGCGACAGTTTCACGTTTTCTAACCATGGCAGTAACGATGCAACAAATATTCCAAGCGTTTCATCGGCCTAAAAGGATTTATACACTTGTTGCATTCCCGCAGCGCACCTTTTTTCAGCCGTTGCGAGACATATCGCCTTAACCAATCACACCATTCATCCTTAAACAACAATAATCCGATCAGATTAGCATATAATTGGCACCAAACGCGTGAAAGCAAGTGCGTGCAAGTCACGATTGGTTTTGGTCAAACTTCTAATTTGGTTGTAAAAGAGGAGCACTTTTTTTCAGCCAGTCACAGGTTCAAATGAAGCAAACCGAAGCAAACTCGAAATACTGCAGTTCGACACTAACGATTTCATTTTCGTTTGGAACTTGTATCTGCCGCAGTTATTTATCTATTCTTTGAATTAAAGTTGCGCCAACCATCATGAAACTTCTTTAATTAAGTTATTTCTCAGCGCTATCGAATCTTTACTAATTAAAAGTTACTTCTTTGGCCATCAAACAATAAATTCAACAAAGACTGATTACTTTTATTCGCCCAAATGAAAACACATACATTTGTAAATCAAACTGTAAACGGAACAAAGAGTACTAAGACAAACATTTCTTTTCCAATAATTCTTGGGCTAATAACAATGACCGCTAACTGTATGATTTAAGATCTGACACCCTGGATATTGATCAACCACAGTTCAGTGAACGAATCACATTAACGGTCAGAGAAAAGAATTTCTTTTGTCAAACAAATGTTTGTTTATTTGACAACGCGCTAAGTGATCTCTAAATTCTTTAGCGTAAGGCATCCTCCACAAAAGCAATCATTGCTTAATGTAGTTTATAACATTAACACAGTGGAAACGTTATTCAGAGGTTACAATTGAGGTTTAATGGCTGCGATGTTTACTGGAGGTAAAACACCAAAACAGCAATCAACTGAGCAAGCATTAAGGAGGCTTAAATATTTGCACACTTCGCTGATGCCACACGAAGGCAAAACGATACAAAGTGGACAAAAGCTCGACCCGCTTTTATGCAAGAAAGGCCTGCGGCGGCCAGAGTACGAAGAACGGGTTACTGTCCCTCGAAGGACTCCAGAGAAACGGCAGTGCTTTTTTTCGTTGCAACCCAAGACTGTGCGAAAACATAAAACCGACAAGAGAAATAGTCGAGTCGCGAAATATAAACAAAAGAAGAAGAATGTTTGTACAGGACGCGCTCCGTTACAAACAACGATGTATGGCACACCAATTTCTCCGAGAGTGGAAAAGGAACAGTTTGAACTGAAAAGCAGTAATACAGTGACTTCAGGAAGTCCTGTAGGACGAGCGCGTAGCTCTAAGTCAGCTCCGGGGACGTTATGCACCGTTGATCCTTATAAATGCGCCGAGTGTTTTGCAAATGACTTTGAACACGCACACAAGAAACAAGCGACAAAAAAATATTGTACAAATATCAGGATAAATCGAATTACTTTTTCCGCCCGGCCAACTGGCTCTAACTCCAAATCAATGCGGAAAACAACTAGAATTGAAGTTCCTAAAAATTGCTTCTTTAATGGATGGGGGGTGCGGTCTTTGAAAGAACCAACTACAAGAGGAAACCTTATCAATAACGATTCAAAGAACCATTCGATGGACGCCATTGATGTTACTGCTGGTCTAAGAACGCTTAAACTAGAAACCAGGAATGACAGAATGCGACAAGGTTACACAGAAGAAATAATCCCCCAACCTCCACCTACACCGGTCAGGCAAATTGACATCAAACTACCCCAGGGGGTTGTGGTAAAGTATCATTTGTCAGAGGACGAGTGACTGCCCTAGTCTTTCCCATTACTGTTGTAGGATTATCATTAATTTTTATGGCAGCAAATTGGGATATTATAATTATCTCCTTTAAGAAAAAATGTTATGTTCAACATTTCACGAGGCGCAAGGGAAAAAGAAAAAAATGGAGTCCCCAACGGGAATCAAAGCATGCCCGAACGGTATTAATTTGTGACATCCTGGTCAAAATTGGTTCAATTTCCTTAGAAAATATCGCCCTCTGACTGGCATATATGAAATAAGATACCTCCTATTATATGTAACATATAACTATTTAACCCAAAGTCTTGCGTTGCAGTCTGACATAAAAATCAGTTCATGCAACGTCTAACATGAAAACTGCAAATTACAGCAGGACGGCGTTCCTATACTCTGTTGTTGAAAAGTTTTAAAACCAATTTCTATCAAAGCCTTAACCTCCTCATTGAATCTGTGTCCTTCATAAGTTAGGGTTTGGCTGATTAAAACTTTCAGTAATTTCATAACGCATATAATTACCTTACGAACACTGAGTAGCCCTTCGTATCAAGTCTATCAATGGGGAATATATTGTTTGCTGATGCCTGTATTTAATACTGTCACAGGAGAAGCCGTAAGCAAACTTAAAACCGTTAAAGCAATTAATGTGCGTTGTCGTTTGCTTTGCTGAACGTACCGAGAGCAGCCATGCGATAGCCCACGACCGATTTATCAAAATTTTAACATGACAAGGGGTTCCTGGACAAAATTGCAAATTTGTCCAAGTTTCATTGTCTCACACTTGAATACAAAGAGAACAAAACCAAATATAGAGAGCCACAGAATTCTGACCAGAGCGTCTCGCGAGTTGGAACGAACGTCGCCTATTAACAAAGGTAAAAAAACCGGAAACATGCTCTACCCAATCACAAAGGGCAGTTCAAAAAGCAAACATGCATTAATTTTAAGCCTGCGAGCAAGCTCTCTTGGGGGTGGGGGTAATTTATTTTAACCCTTTTTTTATCTTCTGATCCTTGCTTCTAGTCCTGATTGGTTTATTTCGTTATTTGCGATTATCGTGATTGGCTAAACGGGATCTCTTTGGTTCAACTGTGATCGGAAGACCCTCCTAGCCCTCGCCACACAGATAACAGCATTTATGTGTACTTTGAGGAAGGGGAAGTACCACGCGAATTTGATGGCGTTTCAAAGCCCAAAAATGTTTGTTTGTCAACAGAAAAAAATGATGGTTAAGTTTTGTTAAAAATTATCACTCCAGTGCAATAAAACTGTCGATTAGCACCTCTGGCCAGAGACAGATTAACTCGGAATGGATTGAAACTTGAAAAAATTAGGTAACGTTTTTCAAGTTCTCGCAGTTTTGTTTTCAAAATGCGCTAGAACAGATCCCGAGTTGTTCCTTTCAACAATTGGGTTGATTTCTTTCTTCTCGTTGTTCTAGAATTTTTTTGTAGCTAAGTGAAGGTCTTATTTCACCATTTTTAACAAAAGAGGTCGAAACCCGATAACACTTCCCCTTTAATTTAAGACGAGAATCGATTGCAGTTCATATGAGACTGATGATCAATGATGTCTTGTTTTATCCCTCAAGAGAACTCGTAGAAATTTTATTTATATACATGTACCTCTCCTTCCTCTCATTTTTTTTTTTCATGGCTTCATTCAGTTTGCTACAGGACACTATTTTAGATTTTGTTTTGATCATCTTATACTTCGTTTGTTTCATAAAGGAACAATTGTGTTCCTTCAAAAACTTATGTTCCTGCCGAGTTGAAAAGAAGAAAGAAAAGGAATGACGTTTCTTTTGTTTTTTGATCGATCTAAAGCAGACTGAGAAACAAAAATTTACTCAGTCAATCGATATTAAACATTTATCAGTTAATAAAACTAATAAAACAATAAACCGTTTATTTATGTTCAATGCTTGGCAAAGAAACAAACAGAGAACAAGAAAATGTTCATTTAGAAAAGATTTTGCGAGGTAAATTGAACGAAATACAACTATACTCTTTTTTACAGTTAGAAAACAAATGCCATATTTTTGTTAATGCAAATATTTGCGACAACAGTTATTCATAATTAATGTCCATTGATATCTTCTCTGGACCTTGCACTTTGAGCGGTTGAGATGGGAGAATAAAGATGAATTTCATGTAAAAATTCACTAAAATGGACATTTCTCTTATACTTTGGCCGCGACGCTTCCATTATTCTGCCCTCGGAGTGAACCCCAGCTTTAAGTTTTTGTAGTTCTTTGGGTTTGTCCTCCACCGCTGAAAAACATCCGCTTTCAATTTCATTCCATTTTGCTAAACGATAAGGTGGAATTTCAATATTTACAAATGGAACAAGCCAAAGACAGCCTTCGTCAGCGCTTACTGTCTCTGAAGATAGGTCTATTTCTCGCGGTCGCGTGATATGCGGTAATGCCGGTACGTTCAACAAAGAAGAGTTTCCTATACTACCAAAATCATGAAGCATAAAATGGTCTCTAGGCAACTGTCGAATAGTTAAACATGTCTCCGCAGACAACGTGTTCGACCGAGTGCTAGAATTATGTCGGCTTCGCTTCTCCTTTCTGCGCGGTTTTACGGTTTTAACTTTTGTCTCCTTGATTTTCGGTAACGGAGGCATTTTCGGAAGCGTTGTGTAAAATATTTCTTTATTTTCTGGCGGTATGCTGTCCAATTTTGGCAATCGTAGTTGTGCGCGATCATGATTGCCATCCCACTTTTGAGCTACAGAGCGATCACTGAACTTCCCGTTAGCTTCATCTTCCAGAAGTAGCTGCTTCAAATAATCCTTGTCGTTGAGGTAAAGCGGTTTCGTGAAGTCCCCACAGTGTAATCTGGGTGATAGTTTCTTAAGATTTCCATGCGTTTCTGTGGAAGCTTTGTCCAACGCAGTAATTGTTGTCGGTAGAGCGCGAGCTTGTCTTTTCGCGTCTGGTGTTTCCACAACCGATAATCCTTTTCTAAACAGCCGTACAGCCTTCTCTTCGTAGCGTCTATGTAGCAGTAACAGTTCTTGTACTTCCTTGTAGTTTCTTTTATCTTTTTCTGATGTAGGAGAACCGGTCAAAGCCAGAGGCATGATTGTGAAATGGCTGTTTACGATCTTGAGTTCTGCTTCACGGTAACCTTTTATGACCAGCTGAAAATGTACTCTAATCCCATAAAATCAAGCAAATTTTGGTCTCATCAAAGTGATAAATCCAATAAGCAAACTATAACTCCAATATTCCTTGGTAAACAGATGGCGCTGGAAATATCTCCTCGACGAAATAAACTTGTCTGTTCGCCTCAGGTATTATTAAACTCCACCTGACAGGCTTGGGTTGAATGAATATTTTATGAAAAATTCAAAAGCTCTTATGACAAATGACCCAAAACATATCACGTTTCATAACTGGTTCCAAAATAATCTATTAGAGACTATTTTTACGGAAAATAAAATACCCAACAAAAACAATAAAATTCTCCATCTGGTTTGCCGGTACATTTTATTAAATCATTTCTCTATGATCTTTCCAATGAGGAATAAGCGAGTGGAATTCATATCAATCCTTACTGACTTGAGCGTGACATCAATACTCAAATTATTTGCATTATTCGAATCTTTTGTGTCATTGGTTTTCCTAAACGGATAACATTTATTAGCATTTTTATGGTAAACGAGGAGGAATAAAACCAGAAACGATGAAAATAAATCAAACAAGAAAAAAAGAAAGTGCTATCCAGTTCAATGAAGCATTTTTTCATGCGCGTGGAATGGGAGTTAAGTTATTACGGAATAAGAATAAAAACAATGACTACAATAATCTCTTTTAATGCACTACCATTTAGCACGTATTTGTCCCGTATGTAATTTACCCATCGGGGACGCTTGAATGATTGTTTTTCGGCTTGACTGCTTCATACTTTCTTTAATCCATTATTTTCGACCTAGTTATTTTAACACAATTGATATTGCAGCCTAGTTAAAACGGGCACTATCAAACTGAAACACATCCATTACCAACTACATACCAACAAATTCTGTGGGAAACGGTTCCTTGAGTGTCAATTCTCGGAGAGTGGAGGAGAGGGTAGGGAATCCTGGAACTCTGAAATCCTTACACTATACCAGCCTATAACAGAGCATGCTGAGAATTGCCAAGGGCCTCAATTCCAACCATTCTCACTTGCAGGTTGAAAGGAGAGGACAACTGAGTCGCACACTGCTTTGTACTGGAATAGGACTAAAGATGACCGGAAGCGATTGGAGCCGCTCTTCCGAGATGGCCGAGATGGATTCCCTGCCGTTCTTCGATGGACACCACTCTGTGAGAGGAGGTCCAATGTTATCATATCAAGTTTTTGCCATGAATTTCACCACATTGCTACATTGAACTGAGAAGTCAGTCAAAGTTAGCGCAGTTGATTAACTAAACGTGATTTCAGTTTGAGTTTAATCTCCTTTAAAAGAGCCAAAATTTCCAAAATATCGATTTGATCGGCAATTCAAGTGCAATGTTTCGAAAGTTTGAAACTTTCGCCTTTTTCCTAAAGTTATTGCACTCAGTGTCATTTAAAGTTGGCAACAGTGCATGCAGCTTATGGCGTCCATCGTTGCCGGACGTAATAACTCGAAAGTGTGTTTCATCAGATATCTAGACACTTCGAGGTGTTTGAATATCTGATGGAACACACTTTCGAGTGTTTGATATGGCTTTTTAAATGATCAATAATTCTTGGAGAAATTCGATGCTAAAGTTGGCAAAATTTTATGGTAATTAGGAACACATATCCAAACCACGGTCACGGTAGTGATTTTCTTTGTTTTCATGCACTTAATGAATTATCAATGAGCTTGAGAAAATTTCCTCAAACAGATCGGCTGCTCTACGGTCATAAAGAGAAGTCATAGAGAGAGAAGGTTACTGAGCGAAGGTGAAACCGAAACAAAACCAAAAAAGCAACGGGCTGAGATCCAAAGGGAGTAAAAGGAGAACAAAAAAAGAACAACAAAAAAAATAAACAAAAAAAAATAATAATAATAACAGGCTGATAGAGAAACATTGTAAAGTGCCGCTTACACGCGCAAGGCCCTTTCACTATTATTGAGCCACTTTGTCCGCATGACAAGATAAAAAAACAAACAATACAAAGTAAATTAAACACGAACACCGTTGAAATAGTAACTCATTTTCAAAAGAATACTGCAAATAAGTAGACCTTTTAAAAGCGTCGAAGTAATCAACGAAATAGTATATTGCATAATGAACACTTTGTACGTATCGTAAGTAAAAATTTTTTCCTATTATATTAAACTAATATTCATGAAAGAGCTGTTAGTTAGAAAATTTAGCTTTGTTCGACTGACCTATTATTAAGTAACCTCCTTTGCCAAAGTTGTTAACAAGAAAAATGTTTTATCGGATTTCAACTAAAAAAACAGAAAAAAAAAAAAAAAAAAAGGAAAAGAAAAGTGACCCTGCTGATAGGCATAAAGGAAATTATTATTATTATTATTTTGCTTTTCTTATTGGAAACCTTATTTAATTCCGGTTATAAGCCCCCCCCCCCCCCCCCCCTCTTCTGCTTATAGGCCTATCTTTTCCTAATTATAAGCTGTCGTCAGCTGATCAAGCCCTTGTGGAGTTTCACCTTGAGACGGGTGACTCAGACGGTGACATTGATGATGATGAACAAACCAAGTTTAAACTGCAAAGCCTTAATTAATCTTGTAAAGTAGAACTGAGAACAATTCCGTTTATAAGCCCCCCAATCCCCGGATATAATCCCACCCAAAAACCCTTACGAAATTGTATAAGCCCAGGGCTTATCACGAGGATTTTCCGGTATGTCTCTCAAAAATAATTTGCGGGAGAAGTGAATATAATTCTTACTTATTTGATAGACATGACCATTGTTGAGAAGCTTTTGGCTTTAAGGTTTTACTGAAAACAAATGATAAGACTAGCTTGGTCGCAGATCCAAGAAATAGCCGTCACTCTTTGGTCTGCTAAATCCATAAACTCCGTTACCAAAATCGTTTCCAGGAAAAACTCTAAATTTTTTTGTGCGTTTGAAGTATTGAAACTCAGGTTGAGCATACAGAATATAACAAGTGCTTTGTCCAGTACCAATTTTTTATCGCTAATTTTCCAAAATATCATTATAATTTCTGAGACTGAGCGCACCATGAGCCCGTAACATAGACAACTATTTGCTATTTTAACGATTTTGTGTGCACCATTTATTAGTTTTTGATATAAATTACAAAAAAAGTGACTTTTATTTCAATAAAAGGCAAATTTTGCGGAAATTTTTGCATATCACACTTAAAACGACCTTTTTCCAAGAAACGAACCCTCTACTATAGTAAAATCTTACGATAAAGTTAAGATGCCATTTTTTTTTTTATCTATTTTTTATCTATTTTTAATTTCTACTTTATAAGAGGTGTATGCCGGGAGTTTGATAAGAACATGTAAACTTTATTACATAAGACTGTATTTTTACGATTTCTTCAACCCCAATGGCTCATTTTAACTAGGAACTGTGAGTGTTGTTCATTTATTTAATTGTTCATATAAGGCTTTACTGGAGACAACTGTTCCAGAAACTGTCACTACCAAACCAAACACGATCATAGCATAATCCAAAGCAATTTGTCGCCAGTTCAGATCCTTTTTCCTTAAAATCAGATGAGCGACGCACGGCAGAATGCAGTTGAATAAAGGCAGCGAGAAATTGCCGAAAAACGACGTTAAATATCCAAAATGTGGGATAAAGACGGCTGCCAACAGAGTGGCAGAAACCAGCAAAACTCGTAGAGTAGAAGAATAAACAAACAAGGGAAGTCTGATCTTAGATTGCAGTTGAACATAGAAGGAAGACTCTTCAATGTACTGGAAAATTGCATGGAGAGGCAATGCGTAAGAAAACAAACAACTTAAGACAAACACAGTGCTGACAATTATTTGAGGAATACTATGGGGAAGGTTGTTAATGACAATTTCATCCGTGGCAAAAGAAAATGAAAGAAACCCAAACGTGGAGAAGGATAATTTAAACACGACAGCAGCGATGTAAGCCAGTGCTAAAGCTCTTCCAAACTTTGATTTGTCGGCCATGCTTTCCTCAACAGAAGGCACAATTGGGGCTGAGCCGTAACTGAACATGATGATCCCTAAGGAAATAAGGAAGCCGTCTGTGTCCCAAAATAAGAGGTCATGGGCGTTCCATTGTGTGGTATGAGTGGCACCATACCATAAGATAACCACTGCAGTCCCAACCAAAGCTCCAATACCAATGACGCTAAGCCAGGCGATCTGCGACAAAGACCTCAGAAATGTAGTTGGAAGAACCACAGCGGCAGCAATACAGGTCCAGTTTGCAGCTGTGAGAGATAGTGATGGGAAAGCAGACGCCATAAGCGAGCCGCAAACGATGAGATACGAAGTAGAAATGACAGTCAAATCAAAGCACTGTATAGCGGCGACCACAGTTCCACCATATCGAGGCCACATGGCATGTCCGATCTCGTTCCAAGAAGAACGCACGCGTGTTTTACCATGGTAACCGTCACCGTCTGCTTGGTAAAGGCACTCAATAAGTACTCTAGCCGTGAACCAGTAGACGAGAGGCATAAAAAGAAATGCCACAATGGCAGCTATTCCTCCTTTGGCCACAGCGAAGGGCAGAGCCAAGAAACCGACACCCTCGATAAAATTAATAATGTTAAGTGTTGCTTTCCATACTGAAGCCTGACCATCATGGGGGTCTCGGGAGAATCCTATTAACGGGGTACTTTCCGAGTCTATGGAATGATCACCAGGGATGGGTTGCTCTGCACTGGTGGATAACTCAACAGACGTTTGACCATCAAACAGTTCCATGATAAACTCTGAAAGTGAAAGAAAAAGTTAAGTAAATTATACTGAATCATACAGCGGTCAAAAGGCAAACTATACATGTCAATACTGTCTCCTGTTTCCACAGCATTAAACGACTAGCTAAGGGGTACTCTTAAATTATTTTTGGTGTTCGTGTGTCACCCGCTTCTGCGAATCCTGTGACCTCATTTCAGAGCAAAATTCAATGAAAGCAGACATGTGCACAGTACGTCAAGCTACAGGCAGACTTTTATGTTTACATTACTTACGACACTAACACTGCTCACAATACTAACATTATTTACAAAACTAAATTTCTAACAATGCATAACACTATTTACAATATAGTAACATTAGTTACAATACTAACTTTAAACTAGCATAACTAACTTTGCTAGTTATGCTAGTTATTTTTATAATACATATAATTTTTGTTTATTAACCTAGTTTTCTACAGTTTGTCACTAAGGGAGAAAAAACGACAGCACTGTACCGTTATAAAGTATCTAAAGCGTACAGTCTATATTTTTTCGATTTAAGTTTGTGGCTGGTCTCGTTCTTATTTGACTTCGTTATTTGCCATTATAATCGATAAACGTAGTTGATCTTATTGGTGAATATTCTAAAGGAAGGATGGGTACCTTTTTGGTGACAATCATAAATATATTGCTTAGCTAAAATTACAAGATGAAAAAACGAGGTAGTTTAACAGAAAGTTTTTTAAGGTCAAATCTACAAGCCAAAACCGTAATTTTCCGCCAACTTGCTTTAAATAATGCGAAAGAATTATTTTCCAACTACTTTGTTGCGCTTCAGCAATTTTTTTGCAGTACATGATTCGTTGCGTCCTCATAATCAATTCTAGATGCGGTGCTCTCAAGCCGCCATTTTCCTCATCACTTATCAGGACTGAGTGTTTCACTTAATCCTTTCCTTTCCAAATAAAGTTAAATAAGATTTTGTTTACTTCTTTAATTATGTCCTTGTGTATACACACTAAGCCAGCCCTATACATGCCACAGGCAGACTTGCTTACGACTCTTGCACAAAAACACAAGCAAAATAATATAAGCAATTTTTCATTTCCCGGCATGTTTTGAAAGTCGTCAGAACAAGGCGCCTGGCCGCAAACCATGAACAGATAATACGGGATATTGACTGGATCGTCTCCTTTATAATAATAAAATAAATAAATAAATGGGAATTTCAGCTGACTTCCACAGACTGGCTCTTTCATCCACTCAGGTTTCCACGTCGAATTGGAATTTCGGAATGTTGGTATTTGTGCAGGCCGGCAGGAAAACCGGAGTACCTGGAAAAAAACCCACAGAGCAAAAGCCTTTTTTTTCTATTTAACATGTGTCAATTAAGACACCTTGCACCTTTTCCATACAATAAATGAGTCATTTGTCCCATTTCAGGGACCGTAAAACCAGATTTTGTGTACCTTCCGCCAGGCCGGCCCACTTTTGTTGAAAAACAAAATTCATTGATAATTGAAATAATGACGGAACTTGTGTTGCCGTGTCGTTGTTTTTTCTGTGTATTTACGTACAGCCAAGTTGGTAGACGCCACAGCTCTGTAGTCGTGAGCTGAACTGTTGTTCTAACATCAGCCGGCATACTTCAGATCCGCTCAAGCACAAAACGATTCAGCCGGACCACTATTACCAAACTACCGGTATAATGTCTATACCACAAACGAAACCGAACGCGGCTACGTAGCTTTGTACCCATTGACTCAAGAACTGTTCTGCAGTGTGTTCTGTAGTTAAGATGATTTTAATTTTATAAAAGTATTTCATTTCCAGACTTTTTCTTGTCCCCAGTTTCAACTGTTTAAGAAATCCTTGTAAAATCTCGCTCTAGTCTCAATAACTTCTAGCTGTATCGCAGTTCACATCTGTAAACTTATCGCTCCCTTCCTCGTAAGCATTGTCGCCATTGAGTAACTTGGTACCGAGCTCGTGGATGGTCGGTAATTGACGAACCTTGAGTCAGGCAGAATGCGGTCTTTCATACCTTCCATATAAAGCGGTACGGTCTGTGACCCTCGGCTGTTTACTGAAGAAAGTCTTGGGGTAGGACTGCACTATATTGGATCGTTAAACGTTATTTTGCCTTGCGCCGATGCTGGGTGTGATCATTACGGAATGGTTTGGAAAGTTTCTTAAACTTTTGAAATTAAAAAAACTTCAGTGGTGGATCCGATCCAAGAGAGGGACCTGGGGGAGGAGGGAGGCGATTCCTTTATGTATTCTTTTTTTTTTTTTTTTTTTGTACCAAAACCGAGGTCCACAGGAGCGAGGCGTCGCAATATATATGTATATATATTTTTTCACAAAGAGAAGCAAGTCCTATTACCCATTTACGACGGAGGGAGATGAAAATTGACACCCCGTTCAAGAGAAAGGCCCTGGAAACCATACCCTATCGCAATAATTCCTCCTCTCCCCTCCCCGGGGATCGAATATAAGAAGATCCGATGCTACCCGAATTTTGCGAAAACTTTTTTTTTCGTTTGCTTGCAAATGTTCTGTTCATAAAGACGAAAGTACCTATATCGATAAATTCTCAAAGTTGTACATTGCATAAAGGCTACAGAAACTGTACGTCATCATGCGTTTACGAATTCCCAAAATAGATGCGTTTTTTTTTTTAAATATGTGGACGTGCGTTTGGTTTATAACTCATAAGTGAGCTGATGCTGATGCAAGTTGACGCAATATTTACTAGTGAGCGTTACTGGCTGACAATGGCGACATCATGTTATTCTTCCTTTCACGTCAAAAATAACGAATTAATATCCTTCGTGTATTGCAATAGCTTCAATACATTGCAATAGCTACAATCTGTCATTTCAGTTGGACACATCAAAGTGGAGGCCAAAGTGCAACGGAAGTAGGTGCAACATATTTCGTCACGTTAATAACTGGGCTAGAACGCGTCCCTAAGTTTTTGGGGCATCGGTTATGTAATTCATGTCGTTTTGTAAATGTTATTCTGGTCCCACTTTTGTGCACTGTGCGTTCAACGAGATCATACATCAGAGAATTTTAAAACTCTGTAGTAAAGTGGACCCATCAAATTCATATTACATAATCGATGTTCGAGTCCCGGGGGGGTACTCCCTTATATGGGCTATATAGGTATGTGCGGCGCCAAAGGGTATGGTTTTTCAGCCGCTTTGGTCATAAATAGGGTATCGATTTTAGCCATTTTGGTAATAAATAGGGTATCAATTTTTGCACTCTAGTCTTGAATTCGTTTTTTCTTTTTTGAAGAAGCTACAACTGTGTACGTGCCGCAACGGCTTGTCATGCGCTCCGGTCACGCGCAGGACTCCAGGGGTTCTTGAACTGGTTATAAATAGGGTATCAAATTTTTAGTCAGGTCACAAACAGGGTAGGGAAAATCGCAGATTTTGGTCATAAATAGGGTAAGGGTTTTTGGAAAGTGGGCCGCACACCCCTATCCAATTTTTTTGGGAGTACCCCCTGGCCCCCCCGGGGGTTCGAGTCCGTTCCTGTCTACCGACTGAGCTACATGTACGAGATGGTAATAGCCAGTGAATAGCGGCAATGTGAATGTGAAGGACGCGAAGGATACAAATGAGTGTTGGGCCGCACTAAAGACGAAAACGACGGATCAGAGAATTAACTCTGCAGTGTTACTACAAAAAAAAAAAAAGATTAAACACGTGGTGCTCTGAAAGTAACAAGCTTGGACACAGAGTTGCGAACTACACCGATCCGTTCGAATAACAACAAAGCCTAAATCTAAGTTATAGAAATCTTACCTTCCAAATGATAATGGATCAAATGAATTTAACAGCGGATCAGCTGGATTGTTCGCAATGAAAAGTTTCCTCCTGTAAACACGTTTATGCACAGTCATGTGGTCCAAGGTGCGTAGCGACGTAAGCAAATATCAATATTTGAGGTCTCTGCAACCCTCTCCCCCCCTCCCTCCAGGAGGTACATTCTTGCGCGGGACTAACTGCGGGAGAGAGTTAGGCTGGTTGGGAAAAGACTTCAGGCCGTTCTTCGCGAACTTCACTGTTTATGCTGACTCACAGGTTTAACAATTCTCGTCTATCTCTCGCTTGTTAGCTTGAATTTTTTGAAAAAAATCACTTCTTGTCACAAGGATAGACGTAAGTGACTAAATTTAAATGAAGTGTCACAAAATATACCACAAATAACGCGACTAGGATTAACCGAAGTTATGTAACTGAGACCACTGCACCCATCCAGCGGCGTAGCGACCATATACGCACGTGCGTACCTCGAAAATCTAAAAAAATAATATTTTATTTATTTATTTGACTTATTTATTTACTTTATATAGATTTTTTTTGCGAAAAGCGACTTTATATGCACATGCAAGAGTTTTCTCTTATTATTGCTGCTATTTTACGCAAAGGAAACTGTGTGAATATTGCACTATTCATTTTAATATGAGAGTTCAAAACCCAGTCATCACAACGGTGATGGTCGAGACACTTGTGTCAACCCGCGCTGCTGAACGCAGTTTTAGCGGCATTAAGGGACTGAAACCCCTCTTCGAAGCACTATAAGTAAGACATGAGGAGAGGATGTCCTCTTTGGCAATACTCCACAAATACAAGCACAAGAATTAATGTGCATGGATACTGACAATCTAGTTTCCGAATTTTCCCACCGTAAAGGGAGACGTCTCGCCCTTTTCCTGAAGCCACATTTACAGTTACAATACACAAGTCCAATATACACTTATATCAGAAGTACCAAAGGCTGACAAACAACAAAGTCACTGAATAGTTAGCGTTTTTTCATGTTTGATTATGATACTTCTCCCTCGAAAAAATGGGAAATAGCATTTCCGAGGCTCTAAAAATAAAGCTTTTCTGGGGAAGCATGTCCCCACACTTCCTAGAGGCTCCCCTCCTGTGCGTACCTAAACGGAAAAACCACGCTACGCCCCTGCCATCTAGATGTGCACATGCCGGCCTTACTATACCCTGCTAGCAGAGGTTTCTTTCCGGCAAGTCTTTAGCATGTACGAAGTCGTTCGCGTCTCTAGTATTTCACGTAGTCGGCTTGTTTACTTCCCTCGGGTAGCTTTACCCTTTATCACGGTTTTCGACGCCATTTTGACGAGTAGGCAAACAGGCTTGAAATAATAGTGTTTGTATGGAAATCTGATGTCAAATAGTTTTCATAAAACATCGCTTCTGAAAAATTCATGAATTGGAAACTTTTGGCACTTGGAAAAGGATTTCAAGTAAAAAAGTTGGAGGGATGTAGCTGTGACAGAAACCGTCCAGTCGTGTTTTAAACTTTCCAGACATTTCCCTGTATTTTTTTCCCGCGAACTATTTTTAGTAGCAGTTCACGGCTGGTTTGCTATACAGACAAATGTATGGAAAGTTCAAAACACGA
The DNA here is from genome assembly GCF_977016875.1 of Pavona decussata. Taxonomy (NCBI): domain Eukaryota; kingdom Metazoa; phylum Cnidaria; class Anthozoa; order Scleractinia; family Agariciidae; genus Pavona; species Pavona decussata. The sequence continues at coordinate 1,477,928 of NW_028145512.1, read as the reverse complement.
CTGGACGCTTTCTGTCGCAGCTACAACCCTCCAATTTTTTTCTTTAAATCCTTTTCCTAATGCCAAAAGTTTCCAATTCATGAATTTTTCAGAAGCGATGCTTTATAAAAAATTTTTGACATCGTATTTCCAAACAAACACTGTTATTTCGAGCTTGTTTGCCTACTCTTTAAAATGGCGTCGAAAACCGTGATAAGGCCTATTTTCTTGAAAGAAGGTGGATGAAAACACGAATGGCCTTTGGATGAAGCTGCAGAGCTTTCTATAGCAGTGAGAGGTGATTCATAATATTTTTGTTTCAGACAGAAAAGGAATAAAATAATGTGGATAATTGACAGTAAGGCAGCTACTTTACATGAGACAGAAAATCATATACAGTCGAACCTCCCTTTGCGACCACCTCTCGTAAGCGACCACCTCTCATAAGCGACCACTTTTCCAAAATACCAAACGTTTTCAAGTCAAATTACTATAGATGGAACCTCTCGTAGGCGACCACCTCTCGTAAACGACCACCTCCCGTAAGCGACCACTCTTAGAGATGATTGTTTAAAATTTTCTATTGTTTTTAACCTCCCGTAGGCGACCACTTGACACGGCACAATCTGCTGTTTCTCTCACGGGTGGAAATTGACTGTAACATATTGGCCCCCATCATTACAGCGGATGCCGTATTACTAAAAATCCCACAGCCGGAGCTACCGGAAGTGTCTCCCGACATTGAAACAAATGATAACATATACATGCACTATGGTACACTGAAATAAACTTTAATCAGGTTGAATCCCTTATAGGAAAAAAGCTCTCTTATCGGGTAAATAGCATGCATGTACATGCACGACCGGTGATGACTCTCTCAACCTTGTATTATTCAACAGAAAAATTGTGGCGATAAAGAACGTCAACTGGATTATGTAACAAACAAACAAACGCCAAAGTTGTTGATGTGTTACGCTTGAAATGTAACATTGCAAAACTGCCGTTTACTGTTTGGTCCTAAATCAGGCAGTCTAAAGAAAAGCTTTTACTTAGGGTTTCGATAAGCAAGGGCAAAAGCCGTCAGGTGTCTGCAATTACCATCATGTAAATTACCCGGAATTTAGACCTCCCCCCCCACCTTTGCGGTCTGACCTCTGGTAAGCGACCACCTCCCGTAAGCGACCACATATCCTTGACATTATGGGTGGTCGCTTACGGGAGGTTCGACTGTATTAAACAAAGCACAATCACACCAAAAAATGATAAAAATTCATTCTATTGTACAACTTGTAGTATTCAGTTGTGTGAGGCGTCATTGAGATCATCTTCAGCATTTTCTGCACTTTTCATTTCTTCATCCTGGTCAACTGTCAATAGAGGCTTTGTTGATGTGATTGTGTATGAGCCCATGCCTGCAGCTTTCTCGGCTTCTTCTGGTGTGTATGGAACTTCCTTTAACATTTTAACCCTTCCAAAAAAAAAATAAAAAAAAGAACAAGAAGAAAGAAAGCAGAATTAGGGAGACAACAGACCCTTATCACTCGGCGGCCATGTTGAGTTTCAGGAGAGCTTTGTTTTCGCACAGCAAGCCTCTGCCAGACGCGAATTCAGTGCGAGGCTTGCGGTTCAAAAACAAAGCTTTTTATTCTTCTGAGACTGAACATGGCCGCCGTGTCATAAAGGTCACTCCAGCACCAACTATTATCTAATGGCAGTTTGCAAATGTAGGGCTAGTAACTCAATGGAAAAAAGTTGAAAGAAAAATTATTGGAAAAAAAAAGGAATAGAGTAATCTGTAACCCACGAGACAGTAACCCAAAATGACAGTTCAAGGTCACAAAACCAGGAAAGATTTACAAAAGGATGCATATTTTCATCTGTGACATTCTGTACTAAAACTGAATTGAATGACCTCACTTTCTTTACAGCATTCAGCTACTGCTTTCCTTCAAAAAAAAAATCCCCAAACAATTCACTAGACATCTAAGTACTCTGTAATTGAAGGGCTGGAGGCATAACCGCCTTAAGTCAAATGTTGGGCTGTTTTTTTTTCGGATTTGTCTCAATTTTTGCATGCGGGCTTCGTTTTAGTCAACAAACATTGCCCTGTATTTTTTTTCGTTGGTTTGCTCTTCGTTTTCGAGAAGAAACGTATGCAAAAAAACTCAGTTTTCCTAGCGGCATCTTTTGGAGATCTTTTGTTGAACGAGAAATTTCTACAATCTTGTACCCAGAGTCCTCAGGCTTTTTGGTCAGCGGGTGGGCACCAGGAGAGACTCTGGAGAATTCGAAAAAATTTAAATTTTTGATTGACTGCCACGTAACAGTTTGCATTATTTTGCTGCAGAAATCCTGCGGTAATAAAATTCCAGCACTGCAGAGTCTCTCCTGGCGACCAACCGCTGGCCAAAAAGCCTGAGGACTCTGGGTACGAGATTGTAATTTCTACTGATAATACAAAACAAAATCCTTGCTGGTAAAGCCATTTGTAAAATAATTAACGGCATCACCTTGCTAAAAGAAAACTTTTTATCAAACCTGGTTGGCAGGCTCAAAATATTCCCAGACTTTTCACAAACAGAGGTGGAATTTAGGCCTCCTCCGACTTCATGTGAATGCCCCTGACTAACTTTCTGATTATTTCTTGACCTTGCAACCAAATTATTTTTACCTGACTTTTTACATAGCCATGGCAACCCTGCAAACCACACAGTCACTTCCATGTTTACATATGTCATGAGGGCCTTACTGGTATTAACAGTAAATCTTAACATAGAAGAACTTGACTTCTTTTGTCTTAGACTTATGTGATCAGCCTCAGATTTTGAGAAGCTTGGAAGTCATGCTTTTTCATGGACAATACACTTTAAGTATATTCCATTTTAAAATAAAATAAATAACCAAATGAGAATTTCATTGGCATGTCCACAAAGTGGCTATTTGTCCACTGTTTCCAGATTGAAATGGAATTTGGAAATGTTGGTTTCTTTGGAGGGAGGAAAACCAGAGTACCCAGAGAAATTAACCCTTGGAGCAGGGACGAGAACCAAAAACAAACTCAACCCACATATGATGTCAAATCCTGGAATCAAACCCAGGCTACACTGGTGGGAGGCGAGTGCTCTCACCACTGTGCCATCCCTGCTCTCACTGCACTGCAATACAAGTATGTCTAATTCCATTTTAAACAAAACTGTGTCCAATGACTGACACACTTCTAGCTCTACATGTATATGTCTGTCTCTACACGTTCATAATTAGGACAAGAAGACATTGAAATACACAGCAAAGATACTATGAGTACACAGCAAATGACAGAAAGGCAACTTACTTCTTCCGGTGAACTCTTGATTTTATGTGGTCTTGTAGCGACTTATCATCAACAAAGTATCTCCTTTAATGATAAAGAGCAAGATTATTTTGGTAATTTTAAGACATTTATCATCAGTTCAAGTGAGAAATCAACCTGCAATTTTAGTCATGATAAAGTTTACAACAAGGAAATAAGTGAAGCAACTGCATAAATTATTTTCAAAGTTGACAGGATTTATAGTGACACTTTGTAGTGACATCTGAGACATAAATATATATTTAGCAGAAAAACTAACGCGGAGAGATTTTGACGTTTCGACAAAAGTCAATCTTATACGTAAAAATATATATAATACTTATAAAACAATAATGAGCCATTTCTGAGTTGCTTTGAATCTCATTATGAAAGCAAGGCTAAGTCCGTGAAAGCTTTTCTTATGACAATTATCTTTTTGTTTGCATACCACAAGAATGAATAAGGCAGTCCTTTCAGGAAGAAACCCCCCCCCCCCCCACCCAGGACAAGAAGGTCCTAGGTGTTTGTTTCTGTGAGACTTTTCTTTTTTTATAATCTGAAAAGGCCATTTCTGAGTTGCTTTGAACCTCATTATGAAATCAAGGCTTGTGCATGTTTTTTTGTTCATTGAAAACTGCATTATATAGTTTCATGTGGGTAACAAATAAATTTTAAAAGTTTAGTTATTTAAATGGTCTCAAAAATAGGCTGTGAACCAAAAAGATAACAATCAAATCAAAGTATTATATAACTGACTAGAAATTCCTAGGCAAAATTACAGTCTGTGTTGAGTTTGCTCTTGTTACCCATGGTGTAGAGGACAATAATTAAGGTATAATATTGTCCTCAACACCATTGTTATCTTTAAGGTAACAGAAAGGGGTAACATTTTTGTTGTTGTTTTATGTATGTAAAAAGGGTACCATTTCAGTAAAATTTGGTAAGGGATTGAACCTCTGGGCAGTCTCCCCTCCCCCTCCCCCCACCCCACACACTTTTGCTGCCCTTATAAACAGTCCCAAATTTCAACTTACAACCAAATTGATTTCAGTAATTTTGGGGCAGTCACAAGTGGGAAGAAAGAGAGGCTCATCTTATAGAGAGGTCAAAGAATGAGTTGTTAGTCAGCACAAATCCCCAAGGAGAGAGACGGTTTAATAATAGTGACTCTAATCCCAACAATAGGCCATTTTACAGTTGTGTGCTAAGTGACCTGGCCTTGGTTTGTAAGCAAGGCTGGGGGTGACATTGTTTTGATACAAACCTCACTGGTTTTCATACATATAGATCATGCTGTTCTTATGCTAACTAGTTTGCATTTGCATATAAAAAGCAGCGAGGTTTGTATCAAAACAGGGTCACCCCCAGCCTCGCTTACAAACCAAAGCCAGGTCACTTAGCACACAACTGTAAAATGGCCTATTAAGGACGGTGCCTACTATTGTTACTGCGCATACGTTCTGTGCATCGCAAGATACTCGGGTTTCCTATGGGTGGTGCCTACTACTACAGGAATATTTTTGCGCGGTTTAAAACTATACGGAGAAAGCAGAACTTACCAAATGCTTTTGGTATCTCAAAAAAAAATTGGGGGTAATCATGCATTTTTCAAAGATATTTAAGCTTCAAATTATTTAGGAAAAAATGCCATACATTGCTTTATATTTAGGCGATTTTTAGAGATGTTAATGTTTAATTACCTCTGAAAAATGCGAGGTTACCCCCAATTTTCTTTTTGGATTCCAATAGCCCTTGCTAAGATCTCCTTTTCCCGCATAGTCATAAACCGCACAAAAATACTTTGGAATTAGTAGGCACCGTCCTTAACAGCTGTAGCCTTTTCAATTTTTTGCTTTGATGTATTTTCACTTTTACCAGAAGCATATATGTAATATACTTCTGCTTTTACCTAACCTACCTAACCTAGTTAACCATTACCCTAAACTATAATGGATGGATGTACATTAATAATAATCATCCGGGTTACTTTTGGAGTGGCGGGGCATTCCCTAGTTACTCCGAATCCCTAAGTCAGCAATAACTCTTGAGAATTTGTATCCTCAACTCCAGAGTGAAGACAGTGAAGTCACTCAAGTGCTGCTACTAAAAATTTACGAGAGACTCAGGAATTAGACAGCATCAACTCACATTGCAATGTTTTTTGTTTGTTTCACATTAACAGTAACAACACTTAAAACTCACGCGCATTGTATGCAGTAATACTGTCCAGCGCCTGGCAGATCCATATCTAGCTCCTGTGATTTCAGTTTAGCCGCGTTCTTTGGTTGCATGTCCGCGTGAATTTGATCCAAGTCTTTAGTCCGTCTCTTGGTGCGATATTTCTTTTTCAAATGCTTATCATTTTTATGCATTCGCTTCCTTCTTAACCGGCCCATTTATGAGATATGTTTTTTTCAAATATATTTTGTGAAAGAGAATGTAACTGTACTGTGTACAGCATACGTGAAAGTCTCGGCTATTCAAGATGGCCGCTGTTAGTAAAATCTCCCAGGCGTTCCTCGCGTTCCTCCCCCATGGGGACGCTGGGGGTCCGCTGGGGGACCTATCTAAGGGCAACATGTACAGAGAGCTAACTTCAAGAACGAACTTGGTGGCAATATGTTTCATAGAAAATTTAATGTCACTTAAAATTATTGTTTTTTTTTTATGTTATAAAGCAATCTTTTGGGCTAAATTGTTCAAAATGGTAGGTGTTTATTTGAATTCCCACCCGTCCCTAAATCGTTTATATTTGTCAAATTAGTTTTGTCACCCAGGTGGGGACAGTTCACCGCGCAATCCTTGAGTCGTGAGTTGTTTTCTCAGTCTCGAATTTTACAAAAGCGAAGCAAATGCCGATGTTGTCACGAGTTTTCTAAACACGGGATTTATCATGAGCTTGCTGAGGCGGTCTTAACTCTTTTCTTCGGTATCTTTTTGTTGTAAAAATCTTGGCGCCCATGGACGAACCATTTTTCGGAAACCCTTCGGACAGCCAGCAGGAAATTACTCGCTCTCAGAAGAGAAGTGACCTTTTGTTGGACGTACATGTAGACGAACCTGTAACTAACAGAAGGTCAGGTCATTTGCTATCTCCTGGAACAAAGAGATATGGTATGACGAATTTTGACGATGTAAATGTTGAAGAGGACTTGTTGAAAGAATTCGACCCTCTATCGTCTCATGCGAATTCAGTTCACAATGATATTGACGAAGAGCAATCAACCAACTCAGTCAAATTCATCCAACGCTTGGACTCATCGGAGAATATGGAACTGCATCGTGGCTCAGGGCTTATCTTGGGCCAAATGAAAGAAACTAGTTTAACAAACGTCACAGAAATTACTGGGGATGAAGCGACATCGAGCGAGAGCGATGATGTTATGGGAGTGGATTGTTCGGCTCTCGCTCATAAAAATGGAGGAACATCACCAAGTTGTAAAGATGGTATCGACTTTGATGGGACGGCTGAAGTTGCCGAGGAAGGTGAGTATTCCCATGTTTACCCAGCTCGTTTGCTACAATACTACGTAAGGCGTAAGCAGTTTGTTTTCAATTGCATAAATAATGTTCATGGCAAGGAATGTTTTGGTATAGGCTTTTAAGCTTATCTTGCATGCTGAGGGCAGTGTGACTTTTTTTTTGACATTTTGTAGAAGCATTTTAATTTTATGGAATGCATATGGTTTGATATTTCCATTTGATATTGACCATCTGCACAGTGCATGTGCATAATGAAAAAAAAACTTTCATGTATAGAACCCAACATGAATCACAAATTATCAACTACCCAGACCCCACAAGAACGAAAGAACACTATGGGTAAGGGAATTCTGCCCCTCCCCCATCTGAAAATTGGCTACAACTTTTATAACAAGCCCACCTTGGCAACAAGAAACATGATGTCTATATATACATTTAAAGGACCTTCTTCAAACATTGCTATGCCAAGCTAGTTTAACCCCAGTGGGGGGTTGGGGGAGAGGGGGGGGGGGGGTACTTGGGTTCAGTTTTGCTGGGTATGTGCCCCTGGCCTTTCAGAGCCCCTGCCCCATTATAGTCTGTTTTGTAGCCAGTTACAGACCCCATCTTAGTCACTTTTGAGAAAATGTAATTTTCACAATGCCAACTAAGTCACTTTCTATTTATGCATCCTTTAAATAGGTCATCCTAAAATGAATTGACACATTTTTTAAATTGAATGAAGAACACTTTGCTTTTCACCTACAGTACAAGCTTTCTGGTACGTTTGCTAACCGTAAATATTTACAAACGTACCATCAAAAATAGTTGAAAATGAAAACGTTCTTCTTCAAACGGGAATGTTATAATAGAGTTTTAAGTATAGACTTTCTGAACTTTTTAACTGAGACCATTTTGAATCCTTACTTAATAGAATTTCTTACCTCAAAAATCCGAAAATGTGCAACCCCATTCTAGTAACTCTTAAAAATGCAACCCCATATCCAGTGGCACATCCCCATTAGCCTCTTATAAGGAAGTACCCCACCCCTCCCCGGAAATTTAACTGTGCTTGGGTGTCAGATGGCAAATTTAACACCTGTTCTAAAACAAAACACTTACTGCCATATTTTGTAAGAATTCACGACAATTTAATATTTTTTTTATTGACATGTATATATAGCATGTGATTAACTTGATTTTAGAAATTGAGTCAACAACAACAACAACAGTTTATTCAATATTTCCATATGTATATGTTGTAGGTTAAAATGAATCCCAGGTTAAAATGATTTTAACCTAGGTTGATTTGTATTTTCCTTTGTTAAGGTTGGGTAATTTACATCTGAACAAAGGAAAATACAAATCAACCTAGGTTAAAATCATTTTAACCTGGGATTCATTTTAACCTACAACATATACATGGCATTACTGACTTAATAGAACTATATAATATAAAATTATAGTTTGTTTTTGAATAATTAAATTAACATTGATTGTCGTATTAACATTGAGTCATAAAATAAGCAGCAATTTGTCCTACAGACAAAATGATCAACATTGTTAAAAAGAAACCAAATTTTTGAATTATTGTCTGGATCATTAAATTTTGATATCTAACATTTATTTCATTGAAAAATTTTTTGCGTATGTCATTATAATGATGACAAGAAAATAAAAAATGTAGCTCGTCTTCAATCTCATTTAAATGGCAAAGAGAGCAGATTCTTAGATTTTCAGCTGTCTTGTTGTGCCTTCCAGTTTCTATTCGTAAATTGTGATTTCCAAGGCGAAATTTATTGACTTGTCTCTTGTGGAGTGTATTTTTTATTGAATCTAAAAAGTCAGTTTTGTGACAATCTTTTTTGAAGGTAGAGTAGAATTTCAGTTTTTTATTTAATTTCAATAAATTAAGTTGATGGTTGATTGAGGTTTTAGGAACAGTTAATGCTATTGAAATCGCTAACGTTTAAATTTGAAATGTTTAAATTTGAAGAATTGCATAATGAATTAACTCTTTGCATTAGGCTTAGTTGGTTTTTGTCGGCCATTTCTTTTGCGAGGTAAAGACATTGTTTGGCAATGTTATCTTCTGGTAAGCTTTCCAAGTGTAACCAAAATTTAATAACATTTATGTCAATTATTCCTTTTATTGGTAATCTGCCGAGTTCATTTCTGCATGCTGTATTTGTGCATTGCTTATTGACTCCTAAATAGAGTTTACAAAAATGGATATATGTTCGTTCGATTATGTCTTTTCCCCATGAGTGATAATCATTTTTGACATAAACTCCCCAAATCTCTGAACCGTACATGAGGATTGGTAGGAATAAAGAGTCAAATAACTTGTTGACAATGTCGGTTGGTAAGTTTGAGAAGTTTAGGTAACGGCGTGTTGCAAATATAGATCTTCTTGTAACAAAATTATTATCTCGAAAATTTCCATTTGATGAGAAATTGACACCAAGATAAGTGTAGTTGCTGACAATTTCTATTTAGTAACCAGTCATCACAGAACTTCAGTGGATAATGTATCTAGTGATCTTTGTAATCCTTCAGATGTGTTAGAAATCAGAACAAGATGCCCGGCTAATGGCATTAACACGAAATGCTTAATGTAGCCCCAATTATTCCCCATTGTTTTCGCAGATATTTAAAAACTATCCTCCCTTGGCAATTGAATAATTTATTGTCTGAATGGTTTTATTCAGATATATTGCGTGATACTTATCGTTGTGTTACTAGGAATCATACCAGAAATAACTCTGTAATAACGTCATGTCCCCGCTGAACTGGTCTGACCTCCTCTAGCTCTAATCCTTCGCGTTGATTATTTGATCTGTTTTTGAAAGCGGAGTTTCTTCACTGTGAACTCTCCCAATTTCCACCGCTTCAACTGTCAAGTACTACCTAGAAGTTATTATCTCGATTTACCATTTGAAAAAGGTTTGTTTTCTCTCTGAAAACGGCAGATCAGAGTCTTAAATTCATACATGTGGCCGCCATTGAACAAAAACAACTTTTCGAAATGATGACTTGCTTTGACGTCAACAGGTAGAGATAAGTGGGTCCCCTCCCTCGTGATATATGCGCCGATATTAGATTTTGATTGGGCTGTTTTTTTTTCAAGACAATCAGAACAATAAATCCCTTCTGGGAGAGGGTAGAATTTAATCAAGGTTTAATGAATAAATCAAATAATGATTTGACGTCACACAGGAAGGGATAAGTGGGTCCCCTCTCTCATGATATGTGCCCGAATATTAATAGATTTTGATTGGCCTGCTTTTGTTGAAGACAATCAGAACAATACATCCCTACTAGGGGAGGACATATTTTAATGCATAAATTAATTTGGTGATTTGTGACTACGAGGAAGGAAAAAATAGATACCCGACCCAAACCTAGACACGGCCTGCCCTGCGGGCATTCCGTGTAATTAAATCGTCAGCATATAGGAGACAATTAAGTTTTGAACCGTCTGGTAATATGATTGGATCTGTATCCATTTTATCGACAAGGGTAGGAATTTCATTCAAGTAGAGGTTAAAAAGCATTGGTGAAAGAATACATCCTTGTCTAACACCATTTGCGTATTCAAAGTATTCTGTTCTTTGGAGTCCAATTTTAATAGAACATTTAGATTTTGAGTAAAGATTTTTAATTAAGTCGTAAAATTTACCTCCAATCCAATAGGTTAGTGAACTGTTCGGTTGCTAGTTCAACCCCTGCTTTGTCTTATACAAAATCATTTTTTTCAAACGATGATAATTTTGATTGGAATTTGTCGGTTTTTAAAGTATTGATAAAATGTTGTGCTGAATCTATATTCCAGGTATACTGTTTCGGCAAAGGAAACATACTGTGTTTGGATTTAGGTTGAGACAAGTCTCATGAAGAGCATTTTATCCAGCACATGATTTCGGAATGGTCAGAGAATATGCACGGTGGTTTTACGACAAAACTTCCGATTAAGTTTAGTATTTCCTGGCTTGCTATTATGTAGGCAACAGTGCTTATTCCTTGTGGTGAATGAAATGTAATTTTTCCAAAGGAGTCACCCTTTGTGCGGCCGTTCAGAATTCTTAAGTCACAAGTTTTACAGATGTCTAGTAAGGCGTTGCCATGTTCATTTACGTGGTTATTAAAGTTTTTCTCCTTTTAAAATCGGAGTGTGAAGGAATGTTGTCACCAGGGATATGGTGGCAACTGTCGCTATTGATAACCAGTTCTTGCATTGAAGTCACCTGCTAACAGTATATAACTGTCTTTGCTTAATTTGGCAATATCACCCTCAAGTTCATGGAAAATATCTCAATTGAAATATGGTGACTCCTTTGGGGGTATGTAGGCTGCACAAACAAATATATCTTTTTTCGTGTGAAAGAAATGCTTGTCTAGTTTACACCAAATATAATCAGCATGATAAGAGACGAGTGTAATTCCTTGCTTTAGGTTATTTTTGAACCCAAGTGTGATTCCACCAGAGAATCGTCCATGTTTTTTCATGCGGTGTTTTTTGGCAGGTATTGTAAACAGATGAAATCCAGGAATTGACAATTCTTCATTTGACCATGTTTAACCATGTTTGACCATATAATGAGATCATTGTTTTTGAAAGAGCACAAGAAATTGCCATTTGATAATTTATCTCCTAAATAAAATTTTTTTGATAATCCATGCACATTCCAACAGCTCAAAGAAAAAGGTTTCAAGCTATCGCTAAACAGGTTAAATTATTGTAACTTTAAGTCAAAGGCAGACATGTATCCAGAATAGAAGAGATTAGTTAATAGTTGTTAAGATATTATTAGAAGTATCTAGTATAAGCTAGTTACCTTAGATGCTCTGCATGGATTCATAAATTTTTAATAGGTTCATTACTGTCTCTACGTTTAATGAAGTAGGCGTCAACTGCACAACTGCGGCATAGGATGGTTGTCCTGTTTGCTACTGCTGTTTGCTACTACTACTGCGTTGTTTGAGTCATGCTACTGCTGTGGCACCACAGGCAGCCCAAGCTCTATGATTTGTGTTCATCTTTCAAACGTCAGCACAAACCATAGAGCTTGGGCTACCTGATGTTGACGTTACAAAGGCTTTGTAACGTAAACATCAGAGTCACGTAATTTGAGCATCAAGATGACCATTGTGTAATATAGAAGTTAAAAAGTATAGAGTTTGAAGGCAAAATCAATCTCTTACCCAGAGTCCTCAGGCTCTTTGGCCAATGGTTGGTCGCCAGTAGCGAGTCTGGGGTACTGGAATTATTACCGCAGGATTTCTGCAGTAAAACAATGCAGCTGTTACGGAGCAGCCAATCAAAAAAAATTTTTTTTTTTTTGGGAATTCTCCAGAGTTTCTACTGGCGACCACCAGCTGACCAAAAAGCCAGAGGACTCTGGATACGAGATAATTTTTGAGGCAAAATTAGAAATGATTTTTCAATAAAAATTTCTCATCTGAACTCCTTTACAGTTCCTTTTGTGTCCTGTATGGTTTCTAGAAAATAAACCTCTCTCATTTCCTCCTTACCGGGCAAATGATCAATCAAATATTCATAAAAGTGCCCATAAAAGGGTGTACTTGCCCACACCCTAGCCCCTCCCCCTAGGGGATAGCCAATGATAAGTGCATCATGACTGGCCACTTGTCCTATGGATCCAGCTTTTCCAAAGCTTAACAACAAAAACTACAACAATTTATTTGCACCAAATAAAGAAAGAAATTGCAGTTAATTAATTTTGATTTGAACAAAGAAAGTTCGTAGCAGAGCACCTGATTTAACTATGACAAGCTAAACCAGTCTTGCATGCATGCTCTTTGCATGTTAGCTTCACTTGCACATTTGCTTTCCTTCCTTACTGACTTTACTATTGAAAAAAATCTGTTGACAATAACAGCTGTGGACAGACCATAGCTAACACTTTGATCAACCCACAAATTTATTTTATTAATTTGTTCCTCTTTATTATGTAGCTGCTGACACAACAGAGGTTAATTCAGGACACAGAAAGCCCACCACTGTTCGTCAGAACTTGAATACATTGGATGAAAACTTTCGTGACATTGCTCGGCATCACATACTTTCAGTTGCTGGTGAGGGTTTGTTATCATTTAATATTCTCTACAGTACTCTGTTCCTGGTTGGGGGATTTCCGACATCTTTACTGACAGAAAAGCAATTCTTTTCTCCCAACAACAATAGTTATAATATTGTTGCGGGACTACACTTCTATAATTATAGTACTTGTCATTTCTATAACTATTACATCTTTGTCACTTAACTGATTATTTTATATAAACTCAATTTACTGTAGTTATAAATTGGTTGTTTGATTATGGGCTATAGGGGATTTGGGGGATCAAACAAAAATGGACTGGATTACTTTTTGGTTCATTCCAACTTAAGAAAAAAAGAGTCTTGATGTTTAATAAATAATTATATTGTACATTAATTTTAGTTGCCAAAAAGTTGGAAGTACATGTATAAATTTAAACCAAACGCATGAATTCCCAGGACTGGTGTGATGGTCTTAAATGGGAAGTGTTACAGGGATTTGGTGTCATTTCAATGACTAAAAGTAATGGTCCATTTTTGTTATAAATTACCTCTCCAGTGTACTGAAAATGTCGGTGAATGTCTCTGGCCACAGATGCTGTGATTGGATCGGAATGGATTGCAACTTAAAGTTCTTGTATAAGAACAGATCACGAGTTTCTCCTTTCAGGAATTCAGTTGATTTCTAGAATATCTGTAACTAATTTAAGTAAAGTTGTTGTTGCACCATGGCCATTTTCGCCAAAATACATCAAGATCCCTTGTGACACTTATAATAAAATTAATAATTTAATTAAAATAAAATTAATAATTATGGCATGAAGAGTGAAGTGTTGCTCACTGTGTGTTAATTTTTCGCTGTGAAATCTTTACAAAGGGAAGCTCACAAATAAAAAATGAAGTGTTAAGTTTCAACACAGTAATTGTGTAGAATTAAACATGTAACATACTCTGTAATCTTGGGAATGATTTGGCATACAGTGTATGCTCTCATATTATTTTACAGGTGATGATAAGAGTGGTAGGCCTGTGATTGTGTTCTCTGCTTGTAGAATGCCACCAATAAATGCCATTGACCACACACAGCTATTCAGGTAACAATGACAGCACTGTTTGTTTAACAGATGAAAACTCATCACTGACAGTTATGTCAATGTGACAGTTGTGAAAAAAGATGCAGCCTTGAACAGGATACAAACCCATTACTCTGTAGCACCAACTGAACTATCAATTGAAACCAACTGGAAGATGGTCATTTGCTTTAATGCTTTAATAGGGATACTCCTAAAACAGTCTACATTATACTAGGAGATAAAAATAAATAAATAAATAAATAAATAGATAAATAAGTAATAAATAAGTAAATAAATAAATAATAATTGTAAAAGAGAAAATTATTTACACATCAAATCTTAAAATAGGTATCTACAATTTAAAATTGCTGTTCACAAGATTTATCTACACTACAATTCAATATCATAATAGCTTAATCATGGATGTTATGGTGGGCATTATACCATTAGCGAAAGGAAAAGCATCCATAGTTACAGGTAATTTATTCCAGGCTACTATTGAACTTGGGTAAAACGAATATTTGTAGACATTACAACTGGAGTGGATGTGACGAAAGGGGAATGCATTAGGGGCTCGAGAAGCCCTTGTTAATGGACAAACTTCAGATGGAAGGGAGATACCAACCAAACCTTGATGATTTTGTAAAACATGGATAGTTAATAATAAAGCCTGCATTGTTCCAGAGTGACCCGACCAAGCTGTTTTAACATGGGAGTAATGCTATGCTATGCTATGCTAGTTCATAATAATTTATGTGCACAGACAATGAATGTTTTGAATATACGATTAATTTTCATATAGGCTTTTAGCTTTTAATTGATGATTTGAATGCCAGTCCCTGACTTGGTATATGCCAGACTAATTGCAGAATCAGCTTGTCCTGAAATTACTAGCCATTCAATATATCAGCTAGAAACACCTGCAATCATAATGATAATTTAATGATAAGAATTACTGTGTAATAGAAAATAGGCCAGTGTGTTTCAAGTTAATCAATCTAGAGTGTACTTTGCTTTAGGTATCTGTTGTGCACACTGGATCAGTATGTTGAGAATGATTACACTATTGTGTACTTCCACTTTGGCCTGAGCAGCAAGAATAAGCCAGCAATGTCAAAAGTCATTCAGCTGTACCGTGAACTGGACAGAAAGTAAGAAATTAGAAATATGTGACTTTTTTCTCTTATTTTCATATTTATTCTTGTTACAAAATCATTGTGAAGTATATTTTTGTACCCTACAGCTGTGTATATCCTACTCAGGCTCCTAATAAGATCCCAATAGAATCTTAACCCTTTCACTGATGCACAGTTATTTTGCACTCCTGTGCAGAAACAGTCTTCATCAGAGTCTTGTCACCATTACTTAACCTACTCATGACCATGCCATTTACAGCAAAAATGTGCAAAAGGTTTTGCGCGACTTTCAGAAGGAATTACACCTTTGTTATACTCAATATGATGACACTCATGAGGAAAGTGGGGCTCTTCGGATATTTAATGTTTTACTAAGTGCGTACATGTACATGTAGATTACTTTTACAGTCACTGTAAAACAGAACATACTCAGTACATGTACATTTTTGTAGCAGATAGTGTATGTGTTGATATACGCAGTACATCTTTGTAACATTGAAGGGGTTTAAGGATAATAACGTAATAAATGTGTTGTTACCTTAGACCTCATCATCTCTCATCACCCAGGTCTATAAATGGGTACTGGAAACATATTGTGGGGTGGGAAGGGGGGGTAACAATATTCTTATTTTCTTCATGCTACAGAGACTGGGTTGATTACTTCCTGCTGTATTGGCTACAGACGTTTGAGCTTGAAGTGTGACCTTACATTTTTACCACCTACATGTAGATGAACTTCCAGAACATTTACATGCAAATTATATGTTCTTTTTGTTTCTTGTTATCACTACTCTTAACATTGTTATTTTTATACTATTACTATTATCTCAACCAACTGTTAGTTTGTTTATTTACCTGTAGGTACCGAAAGAACATCAAAGCTCTCTTTGTAGTTCATCCATCAAGTACTATTAAGCTTATTTGGGCTACATTGGCTAAAATGTTAAGGTACATCTTTAGACCTGCACTGTTTTTTGGTAGTTTTGCAAAGTTAGAAGCACTTGGCTGGATAATTTGTATAGAACAGTACTAAATGGTCCATTTACCAATGGAAATACTCCTCCTGTATAACCTTTGTTTGAATCATAGTTAATTGAGGGACTGCTTAAGAAACCTTACCATGAAAACAATGGTGCTGCAATTTATGTTGGAAGGGCCATGACCCTGCACAATCCTTTGTTTTAACGTTCACACTACAGTTGAATATCTTAACAAAAATGTTTCTATTGGTCCGTTGTTCCAACACCTTTCAAATTCTATTATGGTTTGTGCAGGGTCAAGGCCAAAAAGGCAAACAAAAACATATAACAAAGAAGTTTGTCAGGTTTCATAACCATTGCCTTCAATTAACTATGTTTGAATGACATTATATATCAGTATAGGTTAATATCTTGAGGAAAGAAATGATGGAAACAGGTCAGAATACTGCACTCAGTAGTTTGCATGTGTAGAACACATTATCTGTGAACCAAATAATTCTTAGTTCATGAACAAGCTTAAGGTTTACCATCTTTCTTTATTTATCACTGTATTGGTTGCTTTAAACATTGCTGACTCTAGCAAAGTGCAAGATGCATGTGACATAAGTAAACTTGGCCTTGCTCACCACCAGTCCCCTGGTAGCCCAGTGGTGAGAGCATCCACCTGGCTGGTTTTATTCCAGTCAGGGACTCAGCCGCGATATGCTGAGTTACATCCTGTCTTCCTTAATTTATGCTGACTAACTTGTCCAGGAATCTTTTCCTCGCTTCCTAATTAAAGCAAGTTAAGTTATTGTTATTCCGTATTAATATTATTTTTTTTTTATTTTAGTCCCAAGTTTTCAAGGAAGCTGTTTTATATAACTCGACTTCATGATCTGGCAGAATTTGTTCATCTTGATCAGATTGACATACCTAAGCAAGTTATGGAGTAGGTGTTGTCAGCTTGGTCTATTCATGACTTTTTACTGACTTCAGCACTTTATATGACCTCTCACACAAATACATTATACTAACTGACATACTACATGCATTCAGTTGCTGTTTCTAATGTCTGTTCAGAAAAGTTTAGGAAATAGTTCAAATGTCAGTTGCTAGGATACCAAAAATGGAAGGAATGAAAAAATTAGCAACGTGGCCAACCTCTGGTGGCCACGACGTTTAAGAGTGGGTGTTCATGACAGTCATGTAAACTCACTTTTTACTGCTAGTGGCCCAAAAATTGGCCATTTTCTTGTCATTTTTTAACATGGCTGCTCCATCTCTGATGTTGTTTAAGTTGTATCTCATGAGTACATGACATAATACCCTAGCTTCAAAAGACCTATTCACGTTTTACTTTGTTTTTGTTTTCTTCAGACATGATGTTGAGATATCTGGAACTGTCAAGAGTCAGCCCAAAGCACCATCAGTGTTTTATGCAATGCCTGCTGAAATTCCCAAAACACAGCAATTTGGGGTTTCATTGTCATGGTATGAATAATTCATTATGAATTATTAGTGCAGCTGTTCATCAAAGATAGAATAATTGTATCTAAGTGTTCCAAAAGGGAATCATAATGATTCAACTTCTGGTTCAGGTGCACAAATGTTATTGCTCAAGATTTAAATAGCCTGAAATTATTATAAAAATAAAGCCAAATATACTTCTTGTGGAAAATGTTGTAAGTTTCTAAGAATTTTGCCAAAGTTGTGTCTTGATTTTTTGTTTTTCAGGATGAGGGTAAAGAATGATGGTGAGTGCATTCCTCTTGTGATGTCAACATCAGCGAAGTTTTTACAAGAATTTGGTAAGGAAGGGTGCTCACTTGTAGTAGACTAAAATTTGATGCAGACTAAATATCTTATTTTCATGCCTCATCAAAAGGAAAATTATAATCTGTATCCGCCATTAACTGTAGCAAATGTTTGTTTACCACAATCTTGCCGCATCAAATACCTTGGCGTATATAAGGACAGTCACCTTACTTGGCATGACCATATTGATTTCATTTGTGGCAAAAAAAATTTCCGAGTATGCCTGTGTCACTTACTGAATAATACATCATTCTGATTTATTCACAAGGCTTAAAATATTCCATCACATTTATTCCATTGCGCATATGCCACACATGACATTCCAATCCTAGAAGTATGCAGGATGTTTGTCCCATGAACCTTGTTTAATGGCCTTAGCTTCCACAAGTCTCCTGTAGCTCAGTGGTAGAGCATCCGAACTAGTAATCGGAAGGTCTTAGGTTCGACTCCTGATAGGAGCACTCTGATTTTTTTCCAAGTTTCCTGTGTCAGTTACTGAATATACATCATTCTCAGCCTAGATATTATGGTTAAGCTTAAGCAATATGTATCAACTGCATCACTTATTAGTATTTATTAAATTCTTTTACAATGCTCCTCTTTCTCAAATTGTAAATACAGAACAAGGCAGTTTGTGGGCAAATCAATGATGTTTCATTGATGGAACCCATTACTCCTCACTATGCATCTTTAGGTTTACTGAAACTTCCTGATATTCTTAAACAAAAAATCTTGTTTGCTTCTTTATGATTATATAGATAATCACAACCACATTTTTTTTCCTTTTCCCATTTTTTCTATATTTCTATTTTGGTTAATTTTAACTAAATAAATAATTAGTTTATTGGCTTATTATAAGGGGCACAATATTAGTTTTACTAGAGGTGCCCCTCTCCTCTCCTCTCCAATATGAATTTTATTCAAGTTGTTTGTAATTTATTTAATCTATTTAATGCTTGAATATGTACTAGTATTAGGGAAGGAGAAACAAATAAATGAATAAATGAAACATTGAGACCTACACTGTAAGGGAGGTGGTTTAATCCCAAAAGACTTGATGAAAATGGCTACTGTAAGCTTTTAGATGAATGCGCATCAGACACTGCAGGCATTACATGTATTGTACAGTAGAATATCCAACAGCTTGAATTTCATGCAGTTTTCAGACTCGGCTAGCAGGTTTTTTTTTTTTTTTTTTTTTTTTTTAATTTTAACTTTCCTCCCATTTCTTAGGTCATCCCTGTGAAATGTGATTTTGTGTGTATTATGTTTCCAAATTTTTACCATTTGTCCATTCAAATATAACCCCAAGGCTTATTTTGGACTTCTTTGTCTTAATTTACAGCTTTGGAAGTTGAGGGGATTTTTCGCAGATCTGCCAACATGCAAGTTGTTAAAGATTTTTGTCGAAAGTTTAACGAAGGTAAGTGGCAGTGTTTATTCAAAGTCAAGAACTTACAGTGTATGTTACATCAAACTTTGTTTAAATAATGGCATTATTAAAAAGGATATGCCGTGGAACATCAAGAAATGCAATGAATTCCTGCTAACATAGACTGTACTACTCACAACGTGTTCGTAGTGTACATAGTATTTACTCATGGACCTTTGTCTAAATCACCTCCAGTTGAATGTTTGTGGTTTTTGAAATTGTACTGTATTTAGTATGGGCAGTTAGTATGCGTGGTGTGATTGGTCAACTGTGCGGCCCGCTAAATTTAAAAAATTCCTTTCCCTGCGCATCCGATTAACCTCTGAGATATAATAAATATCTTACTAACCTCGTTTTCTCAGTCCATACTGCAAGTTACGGATCCTCGTTTGTTCCCGTTGATTTATGGCCCACGCGCTTTGCGCTTGGGCCATAAATCAACGGGAACAAATTCGGTCCGTAACCTACAGTGCGGACCTCGAACTCGGTTAGTAAGAGGTATATATTGTCCTACTTAATATTGTATTACACCCCATTACATTGCTACTTCGCTATGTCGCCTCACAATACATCACTTTACTTTGCATTCCATTCCATTACAAACAGAAAAGAGTGCCAAGTGTACAATGTATCTTGTGTAATGTTTTTAGGTCATGCAGTGACCTACTGCAACCCAGAAGACATTCACTGTGCAGCCGTCATTATGAAGAGATTTCTAAGAGAGCTTCCTGAACCAATCATGACATTTAAACTCTACGAGACAATTATTACCAGCACAAGTAAGTGGTACATCAGATTTAATGCCTCACTTTGAACTCTTCACAGTTGGTGTTTTCTCACAAGGGAGATAACAAGATGTCCTTGCTCCCAAATTACATTGTACCTATCTGGTTAAACACACGTCTGGCTACTTGTAGTACTTTGGCTTGGTCAATGGAACTCTATATTATAAATACACCGACTGTAACCCTGCGAGCAGAGCCTGTCTTGACTCTCCAAAGAAGAAGCTAAGACTGAAAATCTCTGCCAGCAGGGATCCCGCATCCTTGTAATCTAAATCTTAGATTTGTGAGATGCAGTTCTTCAGACTCACGTTTATACTTTATTGAGGTTTTGATTGAATAACTTGAATGAGTATTTCAAGCGCCTTAATTATTTATTCAAAACCATTTACTTGTATCCAAACGTTATGCTTATGTACAGCTTTTCCAGTACTCTTCTTTCAATTGTTCATTGATTTACGAGTGTGTTCTTGAATTCGGAGAAACTAAAGCAAAATCAACGTGTTTTCCTTGTACACTTTAAATTCGTTAAAATCACGAAAAACAAAGCCTCACTAAATACGGCGCCTCAAATTTTGCGGTATCAAAAATTCTAGTTTGAAGTAACTGTAACATAAGCATAAGCTTGTAAATGGTTTGAACCCAGGAGTCATGTCATAAGTACGTAAATTATGATCATCCGGGTGAGTATAGTCCTGAGAAGGACTGTTTGTGGTGACTTTGACTGACTTTGATGAACAGTCCTTCTCAGGACTACACTCACCCGGATGATCATAATTTACGTACTTATGATAAGCATAAGAAAAATCGTGTGGGAATGGCATGAAATAAGCGCGAGATAAGCATAAGCGCAAAATTTTTTTTTTCCATTCCTTGTGCTTGTTCTTATCTCACGCTTGTGCTTATTTCACAATTGGGAACCGGCGTGAGGTAAGCACATGCACAAGTTCTTCGTCCGCCATCTTGAATCAGTTTCCAGAACTCCTCCAACGTTACTGCGCATGCGTATGCCATATTTTCTTGTGCTTGTTTCACGTGTGGGAACGTCGCTAGCTTATGCTTGTGCTTATCGCATAAGTGGGAAATCTGCTACTTTGTGACTTTTTATTGTGTAAAAAGACTGAAACAGTATTAAATGAATTATCTGAAATTGGATACTTCTTGGTGTTTAGAAATTCCTAATGGGACAGAGAAGCTGAAAGTTGTGTGGTGTATTTTACACAATGAACTGCCTGAGGAGAACTTTATTCTGTTGAAATTCCTAATGGAGTTCTTAAATGAGGTATGAATACGTTACAAGAGTTTCCGTTTCATAGGTTGATTTCTTCACTCAGTAACAATGTGTCATGTTTATTTGGATTTTGTCGTTATGCTATTTGTGTCAATCTATTGAAAAGTTCGAGGCAGGCTGGTTCTTGTGCAACTATTTTTTTTGTCAAACTTCAGATTATTTTCTTCAAGTTCAAGGAACAAATTCTTTACATACAAAATAACTGGAATTTGAAAAGACCTAACTTCTGGTTTAACATCTTGCCGAGATCTACTGTCGGTTTAATAGTAAGAATGCGAAGATGTACAACCTTATCAATAGTGTGAAATCATGATTTGCATTTATCATGATCAGCATAATTTGAAAATGTCAATATAAACGTGTATACCTAACCGGTTTACAAAATGACTAGCCTGCTTAAAGGGGACACAGTCATGGCGATTTTGCAGTTTTTTGGTCAAAACAGCTCAACCATTTGACAAAAAACCTGTTTGCTAACATCAAATTTCTCTTAGAACACCGGGAAGAAAATCTTAACGGATTTCTACAAGAAACAAGAAAGAACTAAGTATAATTGTTTTTTAGCGACTTCTCTAAAATACACAAGAAGAACTTGAAAAACTTGCCAATTGTTTTCAAGTTGTAATCCATTTCCATTCGAGCCATCCGCTGCCAAACATAATTAATACTACTTTCTGTGCACTAGTAGGGTTATTGTTAACAAACTGAACCATTATTTTAACGATTCCATCGATTGAAGTATGTTTTTTGACGACTCAAAGTAACACTGAAATAGTTGACACTGCCCATTTAAAGATTTTTTGATCGGAGCATGGAAGCAGTTTGAAAAGAAACAACCGCTCTTGGCTCACCCATGTTGCTAAAATTTAAATAGTCTTTCGAGTTTTATTTTTTATTTTTCTTTGATTCTGCCTAAGAAAAAGTTCAAAATTTAGAAACGCACGCTTGAATACATACGCATCATTAAGTTAAACTTTTATCACTTTCCAGGTCCTGGCACATTCAGCCGTGAATAAAATGACGGCAACAAATTTGGCCATTGTGTTCGGACCAAACCTGATTTGGTCCAAGTCTCAAGCGGCTTCTCTCGACGCCATGGCGCAGATTAACTCCTTCACTCTTCTGCTGTTGGAAAATGTCAGTTATTTATTTGGGACCAGGTGACTACAGGTGCTGAATTAACTTGTAACAAAACACTTTTGAACAGTTAGCTGTATCAAGGATGTGTACACTGAGTTTAAGTTATGAAGCTCTCACACTGCACTCCGCCGCACGAGGTGAAGGTTGGAGTTTTTTTCGGTTTGAGGTTAAACTGACATTAGCATTCTATAAAGTTAATAGCATGTTCATACATAATCTAATGCTGGCCATTGGTTATTTCACTGACAACATCATCTGTTAGTTAGCTGTATATATCGATCTTTGAGAAACACACTTTAACATTTCCGATGTTTAACGTTCATTTTATGTGGCACACTTCAGTTATGACGAATGTGATTCAAGCACGAAAAAAACAGAACAAAAATTAAGACCAAAGAAATGAGACTCATAAAGCAGGCCTAAAAACACGCATAGAAGATCGGAAAGGCGAAAAACAGCTTGATTCCACGTCAGTTATGAGTGCTCCAAAACTCTGAGAGTTTTGCTATCAATAAATACACAGACAAACTGTTTTCTACAGCTGTATATGCCCTGTACTCAAGGAAAGACTGGCAAAAATAGTTCTGTATTTCCAAAGAGTTATGGAAGCACAACTTATAACGCTTTTGAAATACAACTACACCCTATTCAACATTTTGTCAATCGTTCCTCATTTTCAAATTACATGAACACATTATTAGTTGTTAGTGACTTACGACTGTGGCAGATGGGTAAAGGACATGCAAGCCAAACTTGAGAACTGGGTTTTCTCACAAGTTTGCGGACCTGAAAGTCCTAAACTTGTGAAATAAATAAAGCACGTGCAATATTCTCGACATTTTTGGTTTATTGTGCTTGTTCCACGATCAGTAGATAAATACTTTTAAGGATGCTCATTTCTGAATCAGCCAAATCACCAAGGTATTTGGAGACCATGTAGCTAGGTTGATTTCTTTGTCATGACTTGTTTGAAAACTAAAGCAGAGGTTTATGTGGCAAGGTACCTCTCTAAATATTTTGGACTTTCTGCCAAGTGTATAAATTCCCTTTTCTTTAAAACACTTATATTGTTTGTATACAGATGTCACAAAATATTTGTAGAAGATGGGTTTGTTTATGGGAAGGTGAACCAGGCTGGGTAGCTACATTCGCAAGGTGTATTTCTTCAGTAAAGAATGGTGGTGTAAAATTCCTTGCGAATTAGTTTTCCTGAAGTGAAACCCTGTTTACAGAATTGTAAGCGGCCCTCTTTTCTGAGTTCTGAGAATTGTATTATACTCCAGAGGACAGTGTTTATTATGGAAGAACAGTAAAGTTTGAGATAATTTATCTTAATATATTGTAAATTGTTTGCATTGCTAATAAAAGTGTGATGTTTAGTCAAATAGATCACCTTTATTGTGAGAATAAGGGGACTGAGAATAGAAAAAACAACAAACTAACCAACGATTAACAAGCAAAATAAACAAATCAAACAAAAAATAACCAATCTTTGAAGTAATATATTAACCACGAGGAAGAGTGTTTCCTCCGATTTCCAAACACCGAGAACTAGGTTGGAAAAACGAGGCGCAGCCGTGTTTTTTTTAACGAACTTCGAGGTGTTTGGAAATAGGAGGAACACTCTTTCGAGTGTGTGATGTAATATTTCTCAAAGTCATTAATAATTCATGAAGAGTAAACAAAGGAAATCACTACCGTGAAGGAGGTTTGGAAATGTGATCTTAATTATCATAAACACTGAGAAGTACGTTTACGACTTTGAGGTGTTTCGATGTCTGATGAAACACACCTTCAAGTGTTTGATATGGCTTCTGAAATGAACAGTAATTCTTCAGTAATTGTTCTTGAAGAAGTTCAAGGCTAAAGTTGGCAAAATTTTATGGTAGTAAGGAACACATATCCAAACCACGGTCACAGTAGTGATTTTCTTTGTTTTTACTTGATGAATTATCAGTAAGTTTGAGAAGGGTATGTTACGAACTCGCAATATGACCAGCTCCCAGCTGGCTTGCTTGCTCAGTTGGTAGAGCACTGCACCGGCATCGCAGAGGTCATGGGTTCGATTACCGTTCAAGCCTGAATTTTTCCAGGATTTCTTTTTGCAACTGCTTAAGTTGCGTATTATGCTAACTGCGAGGATCTTTTTTCTATTTAGTAACCACAGTCATCAAGTGCTAGGCAACAACTGTCTCGTATGAATTTACCTGGCTTTACCACGCCGACTTCAGGTTAAAATAGACAATATCTATCACTTCGAAAAAAATTCTTTAAAAACTGGCTGTGCCCAAATTTCTCTTGCTGCCCAAACAATCTGAGTTGCTTCCCCTCCCCTCCCCCCCCCCCCCCCCAGCCCGTACGCCTATGGCTTTGTATACAGCAGTATCCAGAAATGTAGTATCAGCTTTGAGATTTCAGCCTAAAACTTGATTGTTGGATAGGACTTTGCTTGTTCGATGAACCGTTCTATATCGTGTTTTCCTGTGG
Organism: Pavona decussata; assembly: GCF_977016875.1. Taxonomy (NCBI): domain Eukaryota; kingdom Metazoa; phylum Cnidaria; class Anthozoa; order Scleractinia; family Agariciidae; genus Pavona; species Pavona decussata. Next base: position 1,452,980 of record NW_028145512.1, on the reverse strand, counting down.
CCCACAGGGAAAAGATATCGTTAATGTAACGTTTCGAAACTGTGGGTTTTACGACGCTTTGGCTAACAATTTGTGTTTCAATATCAGGCATAAAAATGTTTGCAAAAGCAATGGCCATTTTTTTGCCCATGGCTGTACCATGGATTTGGAGGTAGTTCTTTCCATTGAATTGGAAGGAATTTTCTTTGAGAACGAGTGTTAGCATTTCTCTCAGGTATGGGGCGGTGTTTTGATAAAATTAATTCCCCGTCTCATCTTCAAGACACTACAAACTTTATCAATTTTATTGAAAAAACCAAAGTCAACAAGAATACACTCCTTGTATCGATGGACGTTACCAGCCTATATACAAATTTACCACATGAGGGGGGCATAGCTTCAGTATGCAAAGCATACGATAAATTTTCACAGCAACAACCCTCCCATTCCCACCCCATACCGAGAATTATTACGCGGGATGCCCTGAAGGGGCATACCGTGTCTAAAAACGGGTCGATTTCTTTTTCACGCGGGATGCCCTGAGGGGGCATACCGTGTCTAAAAACGGGTCGATTTCTTGTTTTGTTTTTTTTTTTTCTTCGTCGTAGCTACAAATGTGTATATTAATTTATTCATTAAACTCTCCCCTCTCCTACTCGGGATATATTGTTCTGATTGTCTTCAACAACAGCAGGCCGATCAAAATCCATTCTTGTGGCTTATATCGCGAGGGAGGGGACTCACTCACCCCTACCTGTGTGACGTCAACGCATCATTTGACATACTTATTAAAAACCGATTAAATTGAACCGCCACATTGTTAACATGTTCTGGACTCAAGTGTGCCGTTTTCAAACGGAAATTTCACCATTTTGAAGCGGTGAATCGAAAGAATAACTTTTAAGAAGCACCCGACATTTAAAACGGTGGAAATTCGTGAGTTCCTGGCGAAGGAATCGTGCTTTGTTTGACAGTCTAACTCTTAGACCACGACGCGAGACTGAAAAGAAGTCATTGAGAAGCTTACGTTCTCGTAATGGAATTTTACAAATTTCCGTAGCCTCCCACGCAGACGTTCTTAAGGGTTCGTCACGCGTTCCTTCCCTAAGAACGTCTGCGTGGGAGGCTAAAATTTCCGGTGATAGTCTGAGTCGCGTAAGACAAGGGAAACAACGTAACTCGATCGTCGTGACTCAAACTATTCCATTAGCAAGGATTGTTTTATCAATCGGCGAAGCATACAGTTGGAATAAATGAATCAGCCCCAGCATCACGCGTATTGCCAGTATAGCAGGCATCTTGTTTTTTTTTTCTTCATAGTAGTCACAAATCGCCACATTAATTTATGCATTAAAATATGTCCTCCCCTAGTAGGGATGTATTTCTCTGATTGTCTTCGACAGAAGTGGCCCAATCAAAATCTATTATTTAGGCACATATCACGTGAGAGGGGACCCTCTCATCCCTTTCTGTGTGACGTCAAATTATCATTTGATTTATTCATTAAACCTACATTAAATTCTGCCCTCTCCCAGAAGGGATTTATTGTTCTGATTGTCTTGAACAAAAACGGCCCAATCAAAATCCATTATCAGCGCGTATATCACGAGGGAGGGGACCTACTCATCTTCACCTGTGTGACGTCAAACGAACATCATTTAGAAAGTTGTTTTCGTTCAATGGCGGCCACATGTATGAATTTAAGACTCTGATCTGCCGTTTTCAGAGAGAAAACAAACATTATTCAAGCAGTAAATTGAAACAATAACTTCCAAGTAGTACTCGACAGTTAAAATGGTGGAAATTGGGAGAGTTCACCGCAAAGAAACTACGCTTTTAAAAACAGATCGAATAATTCAACGCGGAGGAAACCAGACCAGTTCAAGCGGGGATTATGACGTTATCGCAGAGTTATTTCCGGTATGATTCCCAGTAACACAACGATAAACAGTATCACGCAGTCTCTCTGAATAAGACCATTCATTATTTTAATTGCAAAGGGAGGATAGTTTTTAAAAATCTGCGAAGCATACAATGGGGAATAAATGGGGCAACATTAAGCATTCCGTGTATATGCCAATTAAGGGCATCTTGTTTTTTTTTTTACGCGGGATGCCCTGAAGGGGCATACCGTGTCTAAAAACGGGTCAATTTCTTTTTACGCGGGATGCCCTGAGGGGGCATACCGTGTCTAAAAACGGGACGATTTCTTTTTCTTCGTCGTAGCTTCAAATCGGTACATTAATTTATTCATTAAACTCACCCCTCTCCTACTCGGGGTGTATTGTTCTGATTGTCTTCAACAGAAGTAGGCCAATCAAAATCCATTCTTGTCGCTTACATCGCGAGGGAGGGGACCCACTCACCCCTACCTGTGTGACGTCAACGCATCATTTGATCTGTTTATTAAAAACGGATTAAATGCATTTGGCGCCATATTGTTTATAACATGTTCTGGACTCAAGTGTGCCGTTTTCAAACGGAAATTTCACCATTTTGAAGCGGCAAATCGAAAGAATAACTTCTAAGAAGCACTCGACATTTAAAACGATGGAAATTAATGAGTTCATGGCGAAGGAATCGTGCTTTGTTTGACAGTCCTTGACCACGACGCGAGACTAAAAAGAGGTCATTGAGAAGCTTACGTTGTCGTAATGGAATTCCACACATTTCCGGTGAAAGTCTGAGTGGCGTAACACAAGGAAAACAACGTTACGCGATCGTCGTGACTCAAACTATTCCATCAGCAAGGATAGTTTTATCAATCGGCGAAGCATACAGTTGGAATAAATGAATCAGCCCCAGCATCACGCGTAATGCCAGTAAAGCAGGCATCTTGTTTTTTTTTTTTTTCTTCCTCGTAGCTACAAATCGGTACATTAATTTATTCATTAAACTCTCCCCTCTCCTACTCGGGACGTATTGTTCTGATTGTCTTAAACAACAGCAGGCCAATCAAAATCCATTTTAGTCGCTTATATCGCTAGGGAGGGGACCCACTCACCCTTACCTGTGTGACGTCAACGCATCATTTGATTTCTTCATTAAAACTGCATTAAATTGTGGCGCCATATTGTTTATAACATATTCTGGACTCAAGTGTGCCGTTTTCAAACAGCAATTTCACCATTTTGAAGCGGCAAATCGAAAGAATAACTTCTAAGAAGCACTCGACATTTAAAACGGTGGAAATTGGTCAGTTCATGGCGAAGGAATCGTGCTTTGTTTGACAGTCTTAGACCACGACGCGAGACTGAAAAGAGGTCATTTAGAAGCTTACGTTATCTAATGGAATTTCACTGATTTCCGGTAATAGTCTGAGTCGCGTAACACAAGGTAAACAACATAACGCGATCGTCGTGACTCAAACTATTCCATCAGCAAGGATAGTTTAATCAATCGGCGAAGCATACAGCTGGAATAAATGAATCAGCCCCAGCATCACGCGTAATGCCAGTATAGCAGGCATCTTGTTTTTACGCGGGATGCCCTGAGGGGGCATACCGTGTCTAAAAACGGGTCGATTTCTTTTTTTACGCGGGATGCCCTGAAGGGGCATACCGTGTCTAAAAACGGGTCGATTTCTTTTTTTTTTTTTTTTCTTCCTCGTAGTCACAAATCGGTACATTAATTTATTACGCGGGATGCCCTGAGGGGGCATACCGTGTCTTAAAACGGGTCGATTTCTTTTTTTTTTCTTCGTAGTAGCTACAAATCGGTACATTAATTTATTCATTAAACTCTCCCCTCTCCTACTCGGGATGTATTGTTCTGATTGTCTTCAACAAAGGCAGGCCAATCAAAATCCATTCTTGTCGCTTATATCGTGAGGGAGGGGACCCACTCACCCCTACCTGTGTGACGTCAATGCATCATTTGATATATTTATTAATGACGGATTAAATAGTCGCGCCATATTGTTTTAACATGTTCTGGACTCAAGTGTGCCGTTTTCAAACGGAAATTTCACCATTTTGAAGCGGTAAATCGAAAGAATAACTTCTAAGAAGCACCCGACACGTAAAACGGTGGAAATTGGTGAGTTCCTGGCGAAGGAATCGTGCTTTGTTTGACAGTCTTAGACCACGACGCGAGACTGAAAAGAGGTCATTGAGAAGCTTACGTTATCGTAATGGAATTTCACAAATTTTCCGTGGCCTCCCACGCAGGTTCGTCACGCGTTCCTGCCCTAAGAACGTCTGCGTGGGAGGCAAAATTTCCGGTGATAGTCTGAGTCGCGTAACGCAAGGGAAACAACGTAACGCGATCGTCGTGACTTAAACTATTCCACTAGCAAGGATAGTCTTATCAATCGGCAAAGCATACAGTTGGAATAAATGAATCAGCCCCAGCATCACGCGTAATGCCAGTGTAGCAGGCATCTTGTTTATTAAACTCTCCCCTCTCCTACTCGGGATGTAATGTTCTGATTGTCTTCAACAACAGCAGGCCAATCAACATCCATTCTTGTCGCTTTAATCGCGAGGGAGGGGACCCACTCAACCCTACCGGTGTGACGTCAACGCATCATTTGATATATTTATTAAGGACGGATTAAATTGTCGCGCCATATTGTTAACATGTTCTGGACTCAAGTGTGCCGTTTTCAAACGGAAATGTCACCATTTTGAAGTGGTGAATCGAAAGAATAACTTTTAAGAAGCACCCGACATTTAAAACGGTGGAAATCGGTGAGTTCCTGGCGAAGGAATCGTGCTTTGTTTGAAAGTCTTAGACCACGACGCGAGACTAAAAAGAGGTCATTGAAAAGCTTACATTATCGTAATGGAATTTCACACATTTCCGGTTATAGTCTGAGTCGCGTAACACAAGGTAAATAACGTAACGCGATCGTCGTGACTCAAACTATTCCATTAGCAAGGATAGTTTTATCAATCATCGAAGCATACAGTTGGAATAAATGAATCAGCCCCAGCATCACGCGTAATGCCAGTATAGCAGGCATCTTGTTTTTTTTTTCTTCCTCGTAGCTACAAATCGGTACATTAATTTATTCATTAAACTCACCCCTCTCCTACTCGGGGTCTATTGTTCTGATTGTCTTCAACAGAAGCAGGCCAATCAAAATCCATTCTTGTCGCTTACATCGCGAGGGAGGGGACCTACTCAGCCCTACCTGTGTGACGTCAACGCATCATTTGAACTTTTTATCAAAAACAGATTAAATTTGGCGCCATATTGTTAACATGTTCTGGACTCAAGTGTGCCGTTTTCAAACGGAAATTTCACCATTTTGAGGCGGCAAATCGAAAGAATGACTTCTAAGAAGCACCCGACATTTAAAACGGTGGAAATTGGTAAATTCCTGGCGAAGGAATCGTGCTTTGTTTGACAGTCTTAGACCACGACGCGAGACTGAAAAGAGGTCATTGAGAAGCTTACGTTATCGCAATGGAATTCCCGCAATTCCCTGAGTAGCGTAACACAACTACACAAGGGAAACAACGTAACGCGATCGTCGTGACTCAAACTATTCCATTAGCAAGGATAGTTTTATCAATCGGCGAAGCATACAGTTGGAATAAATGAATCAGCCCCAGCATCTCGCGTAATGCCAGTATAGCAGGCATCTTGTTTTTTTTTTTTTTTTTCTTCCTCGTATCCACAAATCGGTACATTAATTTATTCATTAAACTCTCCCCTCTCCTACTCGGGATGTATTGTTCTGATTGCCTTCAATAACAGCTGGCTAATCAAAATCCATTCTTGTCGCTTATATCGCGAGGTAGGGGACCCACTCACCCTTACCTGTGTGACGTCAACGCATCATTTGATTTCTTCATTAAAACTGCATTAAATTGTGGCGCCATATTGTTTATAACATGTTATGGACTCAAGTGTGCCGTTTTCAAACGGAAATTTCACCATTTTGAAGCGGTAAATCGAAAGAATAACTTCTAAGAAGCACCCGACATTTAAAACGGTGGAAATTGGTCAGTTCCTGGCGAAGGAATCGTGCTTTGTTTGACAGTCTTAGACCACGACGCGAGACTAAAAAGAGGTCATTGAAAAGCTTACATTATCGTAATTGAATTTCACAGATTTCCGGTAAAAGTCTGAGTCGCGTAACACAAGGTAAACAACGTAACGCGATCGTCGTGACTCAAACTATTCCATTAGCAAGGATAGTTTTATCAATCGGCGAAGCATACAGTTGGAATAAATGAATCAGCCCCAGCATCACGCGCAATGCCAGTATAGCAGGCATCTTGTTTTTTACGCGGGATGCCCTCAGGGGGCATACCGTGTCTAAAAACGGGTCGATTTCTTTTTTTACGCGGGATGCCCTGAGGGGGCATACCGTGTCTAAAAACGGGTCGATTTCTTTTTTTACGCGGGATGCCCTGAGGGGGCATACCGTGTCTTAAAACGGGTCGATTTCTTTTTTTTTTTCTTCGTAGTAGCTACAAATCGGTACATTAATTTATTCATTAAACTCTCCCCTCGCCTACTCGGGATGTATTGTTCTGATTGTCTTCAACAAAGGCAGGCCAATCAAAATCCATTCTTGTCGCTTATATCGTGAGGGAGGGGACCCACTCACCCCTACCTGTGTGACGTCAATGCATCATTTGATATATTTATTAATGACGGATTAAATAGTCGCGCCATATTGTTTTAACATGTTCTGGACTCAAGTGTGCCGTTTTCAAACGGAAATTTCACCATTTTGAAGCGGTAAATCGAAAGAATAACTTCTAAGAAGCACCCGACACGTAAAACGGTGGAAATTGGTGAGTTCCTGGCGAAGGAATCGTGCTTTGTTTGACAGTCTTAGACCACGACGCGAGACTGAAAAGAGGTCATTGAGAAGCTTACGTTATCGTAATGGAATTTCACAAATTTTCCGTAGCCTCCCACGCAGACGTTCTTGGGGGTTCGTCACGCGTTCCTGCCCTAAGAACGTCTGCGTGGGAGGCTAAAATTTCCGGTGATAGTCTGAGTCGCGTAACGCAAGGGAAACAACGTAACGCGATCGTCGTGACTTAAACTATTCCACTAGCAAGGATAGTCTTATCAATCGGCAAAGCATACAGTTGGAATAAATGAATCAGCCCCAGCATCACGCGTAATGCCAGTGTAGCAGGCATCTTGTTTTTTTTTTTCTTCCTCGTAGTCACAAATCGGTACATTAATTTATTCATTAAACTCTCCCCTCTCCTACTCGGGATGTATTGTTCTGATTGTCTTCAACAACAGCAGGCCAATCAAAATCCATTCTTGTCGCTTATATCGCTAGGGAGGGGACCCACTCACCCTTACCTGTGTGACGTCAACGCATCATTTGATTTCTTCATTAAAACTGCATTAAATTGTGGCGCCATATTGTTAACATGTTCTGGACTCGAGTGCGCCGTTTTCAATCGGAAATTTCACCATTTTGAAGTGGTAAATCGAAAGAATAACTTCTAGGAAGCACTCGACATCTAAAACGGTGGAAATTGGAGAGTTCCTGGCAAAGGAATCGTGCTTTCTTTGACAGTCTTAGTCCACGATTGCAGACAGAGAAGAGGTCATTGAGAAGCTTACCTTATCGCAATGGAATTCCCGCAATTTCCCTTGAAACCCTAAGTAACGTAACACAAGGGAAACAACGTAACGCGATCGTTGTGACTCAAACTATTCCATTAGCAAGGATAGTTTGATCAATCGGCGAAGCTTACAGTTGGAATAAATGAATCAGTCCGGGCATCACGCGTAATGCCAGTATAGCAGGCATCTTGTTTTTTTTTTGTTTTCTTCCTCGTAGCTACAAATCTGTAGATTAATTACGCGGGATGCCCTGAGGGGGCATACCGTGTCTAAAAACGGGTCGATTTCTTTTTACCCGGGATGCCCTGAGGGGGCATACCGTGTCTAAAAACGGGACGATTTCTTTTTCCTCGTAGCCACAAATCTGTATATTAATTTATTCATTAAACTCTCCCCTCTCCTACTCGGGATGTATTGTTCTAATTGTCTTCAACAGAAGCAGGCCAATCAAAATCCATTCTTGTCTCTTTTATCGCGAGGGAGGGGACCCACTCACCCCTACCTGTGTGACGTCAACGCATCATTTGATCCATTTATTAAAAACAGATTAAATTTGGCCCCATATTGTTAACATGTTCTGGACTCAAGTGTGCCGTTTTCAAACGGAAATTTCACCATTTTGAAGCGGCAAATCGAAAGAATAACTTCTAAGAAGCACCCAACATTTAAAACGGTGGAAATTGGTAAATTCCTTGCGAAGGAATCGTGCTTTGTTTGACAGTCTTAGACCACGACGCGAGACTGAAAAGAGGTCATTGAGAAGCTTACGTTATCGCAATGGAATTCCCGCAATTTCCCTTGAAACCCTGAGTAGCGTAACGCAAGGGAAACAACGTAACGCGATCGTCGTGACTCAAACTATTATAGTTTTATCAATCGGCGAAGCATACAGTTGGAATAAATGAATCAGCCCCAGCATCACGCGCAATGCCAGTATAGCAGGCATCTTGTTTTTTTTTTTTCTTCCTCGTAGCTACAAATCGGTACATTAATTTATTCATTAAACTCTCCCCTCTCCTACTCGGGATGTATTGTCCTGATTGTCTTCAACAAAAGCAGGCCAATCAAAATCCATTCTTGTCGCTCATATTGCGAGGGAGGAGACCCACTCACCCCTACCTGTGTGACGTCAAAGCATCACTTAATTAACACTGGATTAAACTTGTGTCGCCATATTGTTAACATGTTCTGGACTCAATTGTGCCGTTTTCAAACGGAAATTTCACCATTTTGAAGCGGTAAATCGAAAGAATAACTTCTAAGAAGCACTCGACATCTAAAATGGTGGAAATTGGAGAGTTCCTGGCGAAGGAATCGTGCTTTCTTTGACAGTCTTAAACCACGATTGCAGACAGAAAAGAGGTCATTGAGAACCTTACGTTATCGCAATGGAATTCCCGCAATTTCCCTTGACCCTGAGTAGCGTAACACAAGGGGAACAACGTAACGCGATCTTCGTGACTCAAACTATTCCATTAGCAAAGATTGTTTTATAAATCTGTGAAACATACAGTTGGAATAAATGAATCAGCCCCAGCATCACGCGTAATGCCAGTGTAGCAGGCATCTTGTTTATTCATTAAACTCTCCCCTTTCCTACTCGGGATGTATTGTTCTGATTGTCTTCAACAACAGCAGGCCAATCAAAATCCATTCTTGTCGCTTATATCGCGAGGGAGGGGACCCACTCACCCCTACCTGTGTGACGTCAATGCATCATTTGACATATTTATTAAAGACGGATTAAGTCGCGCCATATTGTTTTAACATGTTCTGGACTCAAGTGTGCCGTTTTCAAACGGAAATTTCACCATTTTGAAGCGGTAAATCGAAAGAATAACTTCTAAGAAGCACCCGACACGTAAAACGGTGGAAATTGGTGAGTTCTTACTGAAGGAATCGCGCTTTGTTTGACAGTCTTAGGCCACGACGCGAGACAGAAAAGAGGTCATTGAGAAGCTTACGTTATCGTAATGGAATTTCACTGATTTCCGGTAAAAGTCTGAGTCGCGTAACACAAGGTAAACAACGTAACGCGATCGTCGTGACTCAAACTATTCCATTAGCAAGGATAGTTTTATCAATTGGCGAAGCATACAGTTGGAATAAATGAATCAGCCCCAGCATCACACGTAATGCCAGTATAGCAGGCATCTTGTTACATTCACGAATGACGTTCTTCAATCCTAATGCTTTATTGTACAAGTTTCAAATGACATCTCTAAGAAATCTCACTCATACCATTTCAAATGGTGTACAATACTACTCTGTATTTGCGTTTATTCCATCATTAACGACCCATTAACAACACTACAAATAACTGTTTGCTTGCCATATATTACACTCCCAGGGCATCCTCATTATGGGAGGAGCACTGATGAGGAGTTTTCAGCGTAACTGTTGCAAAATGTAGATTTTGTCTACATATGCAAACATTACCATTACCATTTATATGACTCTTGATTAGATCCTGGGATCCAGAAAAAAAAGTTGAACTTGTTAACGGTTCATTTCATAAAATTATTATTGTCCCTTTAATACCTTTAAATTTTCTTTGTTTTTTTTTTTTCTTTGTTTTTTTTTTTTTTGTCCACTTATCATTTATTTATTTGGTATGCATCTTAACAATTAACTTCACAGGATGGCAGTCTTCTAGACCAAAATTAAGATCAAAACAACAAAACAGCGAAACCTCGTGTTTGGTAAAGGAATCAATGCAATTCTCAATAACTGAGAATTGTATAAATTCCTTGAACAAATCCGGTTTTATTGTGTTTATGGAAACCCCACCCACCGTGTTGTTATTGCTGTTTTTTTAAAACATTGTTAGAAAATCAGATGAACATGACGGATCTTTTAACACAAAAACAAAAAAAATAAATAAAAAATTTTTTAAAAAAAAGACAAATCTGTTAATCCACACTTGATCCATGGAATGTAACAAAACAATTTCTTATTAACAATCTTCATCAAACACAACCAGAAGCATGCTAACATATGGTGAAGGGTTTCAAATCAACATTAAAAGCACCGCTTAGACTACATGTACACAATCATTAAGACTTAGCCCTTAGTCATAGCCCTTCCCATATAGAAATTCTTTATATTGAATCATACATGTTGAACCCAAACCTACAGTCTGTAGCTCAATGTTTCTTTTCATACAAAAGGCTACAAAAATAACACTTTCAGAATGTTTGATCAGTGCATTTTGTTTTAGTTATGAACCAACCTGTGGATTTTCTGTAGCCACATCTTCTTATGTACTATGAAGTCTTCCAGATGCACACAAGTTTTTGAATGTCTTTTCAGTCAGTCAACACATAATACATGTATTTCTGATTAATATTTTAATATAATTACAGTTGCTGAAAATTACTTTTCAGCTTCCTCCATCGTCAGCATTTGAGCTCTCATTGCCTGAGGAAGTGTCTGTTTGAATAGCAATACTCTCTGAGGAGTTTCGTGATTCTATGCTACAGTCATCACCATTTGACCCACTGTCACCATTAAAAGGGTTTGCATTGCCCTGACCCGCAAGATCTTTACGTAACCCACTGAACAATGGAAAGCCCAAAGCAGCAGCTGGCGCTTGGTATCCATAGGGAGGTATAGCTGGATGAACATACGGAAATGGAAAACCAAAGCCACTTGGTACTTGAGGTGGCATGCCAAACACTCCAGCACCTGGTGTGATCGTTGCAAATGGCATTGCCCCAGTACCATTAAGTGCTGGCCCTGGAGGCACAGGTAATGGAATATTGGGGTGCAAAACAACTGGAATGTAGTGAGTGCCTGCTGGATGGAGTGCATATGTCGGCAGGGTATAAGGAGGTGCAAGGAAAGGTGTACGTAATGGAACATTGCTGGCTTGGGGAAGCATGGAAGGGAATGGAGTAGTAGGATGGCCACTTGATTCTCCACCCCTGTTGGTATTCCCGCTACTGCCATTTGAGCCATTACCATTTTCAGGTTCCTTTCCTGAATTGCCTGGGATCTCTGACAAATCATCATCCAGGCATATTGCTGAATCACTCTGGTTTCCTCTTGAATTGTCTGAACTGTTCTCATTATCACTACTGTTGAAGGTAGAGTTCCCACTGATACTTCTACTCTGGGTTACCTTGCTGCCACTGCTGCTGCTGTGATGACCATGCAGTCTAGCTCTCTTGGCCTTGCCTCCACTGCCACTGCCACTCCTCTCTCCTCCACTTGATGATGTGGATGACGATGATGATGTAGTACCTTGAAAGCTTCGTTTGGATGCAGTACATTTGCCACTCTCGGTGCTGACCTTGCATTTTGAAGAGACTTCTGAACAAGACTCAGCCATCAACTGAACCTGGTGACGTAAGTGAGCCATAAGCCTCTGGAAACAGGGTTGTTGCATGTCCATTGCTTCCACATTGACCAGGAAGCGGAAAACTTCTTCTGTGCAGTCCTTGTAACCTCCAAAGTGATTCACTGGCTTAACATCTTCATCCTCATTGTCCTTGCCAGGTTCTGTTGTCTGGGCTGAAAATTCAACATACATGTACACATTAGTAAATTGTTATTGAACAAGCTTGAGGTCAGTGTTGGCCAAGCTTCATCTCTTTGCAAATTTATGAATTTACTAAGCCTATAAACTTAAAATAAATAAAAAAAAGATAAAATACACCAAGACCAATATTATTACAATACAGACCAAACAAGGTAGTTCAATAAAGATTTAATTATAATTATTATGGTCTCTACAAAGATTAATGTTGATGTATTTACAAAACAAATTTTCACACCATTTAAATTGTGGTCATGACACCCAGGTTAACAGTCTTCTATTGAACATTTTATTGAAAACACAATTCAGTGACATCAATAATTATTTGTGAGCATTGCAAAATAAAGATTGCCTAGGAAACCAATCAGAACACCTCCTTTACATTACAGATTAGTTCAGCCACATAGCGGTAGGCAGCCCTGTTCATAAAATTTAATGCTTTGTCCTGTCAATACAATTGCTTGGTTATTTGCCTCATTTTTCAGCATTTACTGGAAGAACACATTTTTTTAAATTTTTGTGCAGCTAGATAACAGAAAATGTTTGGGGTAAAGAGCTTTTAACTGTAGATTTTATAAGTTCAAAGGGCCATCAAAGATTACTAGGTCCCATCCACAAGTGCTTTTTCATTTGTAAACAGAAAGGTTTTTTAACGCAACCATTAAACCTAATGGCAATGACAGTTCAATTAATGTCCAGTGTATCAATTTGATGATCTTGCGCAATAAATTCCTCATACTCATGACTACCCTAGCAATCAAGACATTGAAGAGTACTCAACTGGGGTACCACTTCTGGCCATGAGCACTAACAGCACATTATTCATAGTTAGTATCATAAAAATCACAAAGTTTATGAATAGAATTGCCAAATGTTTATGAATTTAGCAAAAATGTGAATTTTTGAAGAGATCTTCTTCAAACTCAAGGAACTGCCTGCACACCTTACAGTTCTCTGTAGAAAGCAAATTTTGTTAATTTTTTTTAAATTACAACTTCAAATTTTTGGTAAATTTATTCCTGAACTCACTTAAAATTTAATCATGGCTAATATTTAAAAATGCCACACTAACTGTGAATATTTATGCTGTTGTCTGCCATGATTTGAAATTTCCACTAATGACTCAGGCTCTCAGAACTTAAACAAAATAGCAAATTGGTCATTACAAGTTTCAAGACTATGTTTCTTGGTGTTTATAAAGTAGCACGAAAAAGAGTCCCACAGAGTGTGTACAAAGATGCCTTTTAAGTGCCCCAACATGAGTACTAATGAGACTAAAATTAATTTCATTCTCCTCCCCAATTCTCTTGCATATTGTTAAGCCGAAAACCAGATCAAACTTTCACTTTTTAAATAACTCGCGCGCCATTTATATATCAAGCATACTTTTATCACTGTTTAATGTCAGTTGCATCTAAGTGCAACCGCATAACAAAAAGCATGACCTAATTTATATTCATGTTTTGTCACAAAATTATCATATTGTTTGGCCTTCAATTTGTTTGAGTTGTTTTGTAAGTCAACTTTGAATGAAAATGTGAATAAATAACCTTGGCTATGATAAATAATAATAATAATAATAATAATAATAATAATAATAACAACAACAGCGAAAAATTTTCAAGGCTACAAAACTTATAAAAATAATGTTCTTTAGGAGACACCTCCCATTTTTTACTATTCAGTCATCTTTATTGTTATATTAGAAATAGGAATTGCCACACTTATACAGTCGAATCTCTTCATTAAGGACACCAAGGGGACAGGGATAAGGTCCATATTATAGAGGTGTCTGTTTTAGAGAAGTAGGCTTTATATGGACTTCTGTCTCTCAGGGACCAAGAGTAATAGAGAGGTGTCCGTAAGGAGAGGTTCCACTGTACTACATTATTCCCTGTGTGGCAACAGTTTTGCGATGAAACCTAATTTAGGATGTTTGTTCGAACTTCAAATGTTTACAACAATTGACAGGTTACATTTACATGCAACTGACACTACCTCAGTGAATTTGTTTTCACATCACTTATACACACTGTAAATTAGACAATGTATTTACTGACACTGAATGTTATCCTAACCTTTTTTCATGTCCTTCTCTTGTTGTTCATTAAGGCGACTTTGAAGGGACTTCAAGTAATCTACTGTTAACTCCAGAATCTCTGCCTTCTCAAGCTTTCCAGACCCCTGTTCCAGGAATCAAAGTTGAAGTTAAATACCATCCTATATAAATTTATTCAGCTGTTGAAATAGCCAAAAAGATGACATTTATCTTGATTTGACAATGAGCTTTTAACCTAAGGGGATTCGACATATTGCAGATATTGAGAGACTCTGCCCGGAGGTTCAAACCTTGAACTAATTTTCACATACTTAATTATGTTTACCACCTTTCATATCCCTGAAGCAATGTCCCCTTTCTTAAAATTAAAGGTAATTAGCAAATGCAAATATGAATAAACATGGAATACTATATTAAATTAATTGCCAACATATTTATTATAACAGATTCTTTCAAAACCGCGCATGTAGAATGTAGATTTTTATTATACTTATTTATTTAATTAATAATAATCATTATTTACTATTTACCTGTTTGCTGTTAGTTTGTGCTGGTAGCAGTTGGGATAGTTCTCCCAATGATGTGTTAATACGATCTCGTCGCCTCTTTTCGATCACTTTGTGAGAGCACTCAGACTGCAAAGAAATCAGCGCCATTCAATATCAAATTATTAAAATAAAGAGAGCCATAACAGCTTAATAAGCAACCTCATTAATGCCCCCACTCTACACCACTTACAATTTTAGGCTAGAGACCTTACAAATACCTTAGAGACCTTTCAGATACAGATCTATAGGCATCAATATGCAAAAAAATTAAATTAACTAACTTAAAGACAGTTAACATTTGACACTCTCTCATCCACAGACCGAATTCACGATTTTTGTGAAAATTGATGTTCTCAGTACAGTTTATGCAGACGATGGGGAAATTGGTTATGTCGCGATAACTTTGGACAAGTTACCTGGGATTAGAGGGGACCTAGTACGAACAGACCCATCGTGGGAAAACTGGACCTTTGACAAGTTGACAGAAGCGTTGCGACTCTGGACGCGAAGAAATCCAATCATTAAACAAGATGACAGACATCAGCAAGATGAGAGAAACCACCGCAAATGACAGGAAGAGAGATAAGCCCCCATTTGGAGTGTTCAACACGCAACAAAGAAATGGTTCACGCACGCCATCTTGCGTGTATTGTGACGCGACAGAGCATAGGTCCTTCAACTGTCCCAATGCTGTTAATGTGGCAGAAAGACGGTCAATACTTCATCTAAAGAGGCTGTGCTTAAATTGTACCGGCCCTCATAGGGCTGAAAATTGTTGCAGCAAAATAGCATGCCAGAAATGCAGAAAGAAACACTACACATCAAATTGTGACAGCGATCAAAGGTCTGAAGGACTGTTGACAGCCCATCTATGTGGTAAAACAGAAGTTGTGTATCCTGTGGTTTTAGTCAATGTTAACGGAATTAAAACCAGAGCCTTATTAGACACCCGCGCTAGAAGTTCTTACGTCTCGGCTAAGTTAATCAACGCCTTGCATATGAAACCGGCTGAAACTCAAACTAAACAAATCGAAATGATGCTCAGTTCCATGACGACCAACATGGAGATATACAATGTCAATGTGACACCAATTAATGGCGATTTCAAGATGAGTGTGACAATGTCCAAGGTCGCCAAACCTGAGCTCATGATGCTGGAAAATCTCAAGTATGAAGAGCTAATGGAGAAGTACACGCACTTGAGTGGCGTTTACATGGACGACATGGACACCAAGGCACATCTTCCAGTCCATCTAGTGTTGGGTGCTTCAGAGTATGCAAAGATTAAAACTAGTACTTCACCAAAGATTGGCTTGTCAGGTTACCCTGTGGCAGAAAAGACCACACTGGGCTGGACAATCATGTCACCAGGTCACGAACACGAAACCAGCACAACACTCCTCAAGGCAACCAGTGCAGATTTTGAAAAGCTGTGTTGCTTAGATGTCCTTGGCCTTGCAGACTCATCGGCAAATGACCAAGATGTGGTCTATTCTAAGTTCAAGGAAGAGCTGATACGTCATCTGGACGGATTTTACCAAACTGGTCATCCACCATTGCCTACAAACAAGTCTGATAGTCTTAAAACACTTCAGCAGCTTCTAAAGAAACTAGAACGCTCCAACACCTATGACCAGTATGACACCATTATCAAGGAACAGCGAGAAGAAGGGGTTGTCAAGTTAGCCCCCGCCAAACGAAAAGGGACAGAATTTTACATACCTCACAGAGCCATAATTCGAGAAAACGCAGACACGACCAAGTTAAGAATCGTTTACGACACCTCAGCCAGAGAAAACCCCAGCCAGCCATCTTTGAACGACTGCATGTCTTCATCCTGGACCACCCTTACAGAACCTGCTATGGAATGTCTTAATCAGAGCTCACTTCTACCCTCTATTGCTAACCGGAGACCTGCAGAAAGCTTTCTTACAAGTACGCATAAAAGAAGAAGAGCGTGACGCCTTAAGATTTCACTGGAATTTAAAGGACACTCTGAAATAGAGACTTTACGATTCACCAGGGCCCTGTTAGGGCTTACGTCATCACCTTTCCTGTTAGGAGGGGTTATCAAGCAGCATTTGAAAGTGTGGGAAGGACGAGAGTCAGAGTTAGTCACTCAAATCAGGAAGAGCCTCTACGTCAATGATGTAATCACTGGAGCACTGACAGTACAACAAACTCAGAAGCAGAAAGAAAAGGAGACCAAGATCTTCAGCGACGCTCAATTCACCCTGCACAAATGGAAGTCAAACGCCGCTGAGTTAGAACAGCCTGCTGAACTACACCGCAATGAAGAACAGAGCTTCGCAAAGCAACAATTAGGAACCAAGACCACCGAAACAAAGCTACTGGGATTACCTTGGGATCCAATGCAGACACGTTGAACGTTTGTTTTCCGCAAGAAAAAGAAGAAACAACCAAGAGGGGCGCCCTCCCTTATTTAGCCAAAATATATGACCCACTGGGACTAGTATCACCCATGACGCTTCGGTGCAAGTTTGTATTCAGAGACATATGTGAAACAAAGCAACCTTGGGACACGCCTCTCTCAGTAGAGTTAGAGAAGAGCTGGAGGAAGTTGTGTATCCATCTTCCGGAACGCGTGAATGTGAAGCGCACAATTGCACCATTCAGAGAAGCAATTGATTCTATCCAACTCCACGCCTTTGGAGATGCAAGCTCAAAAGGGGTCTGCCCAGCGGTCTACGCGGTTGTCAGTCAAGAGTCAGGAACCTCTCAGGGTCTCATCACGTCTAAGTCATAGCCATCAAAGAAGAACCTAACTATTCCCAGACTGGAGTTAGTTGCAGGCCACATGGCGGTTAACCTGGCTGTAAACATTCGTAATGCACTGCAAAGTTGTGATCCTGTTGTTCACTGTTGGTGAGACAGCACAGTTGCCCTTTGCTGGATTCAAGGCATTGGAGAATACCGCCAGTTAGTTGCAAACGGAGTGCAAAACATCCAACAGCATCGAGGAAATCGTCTGGCTCCACGTGCCAACATATCAGAACCCAGCAGACCTGGGAAGTAGGGGTGGAACCGTGACCAGTACGTCGCTATGGATACATGGACCCCGTGGTTATCTAATCCAGATCAGTGGCCTAAAAACATTGAAGTTAAACCTTCCTCTGAATCTCGAGCAGAAGCCAAAGTAACAAAGGAAATCCTAACTATTGCCCTACCAAAGAACGATGTGTTCGATGAGATTTTGGAAAACTTTAGCCTGTTGAAAACTTTGCGCATCTGCGCATGGATCAGTAGACTTCTCGCCAACTGCAAAAACTCGAAGTCAACAAGATTGGAAGGACCGCTGACCACAGAGGAAATAAAGTGCCAGGAAGTCTGGTGGACGAAATGTTCCCAAGCCGAAGCCACATGCGCCAATAATTTCCAAGCAGACAAGCTTCAACTTAATTTGCTGTCACGGAACAACAGCATACTTGAGTGTAGAGGAAGAATTGTTGGTGCCTACCCCACCTACCTTCCTGACGACAACTTGTTTACCTACAAGTTTGTTCAACAAGCCACCTTCCGACCATTCACGGGGGAGTCATACTTACCATGACAAAGGTCAGAGAAACCCACTGGGTACCTCGCTTGAGAAGATTGACAACAAAAGTCAGAGTATGCCCATATGTACCGTATAATATATAGTGTTATAACCAGTGCGAATAAATAATAAAACAGCAGGGAAAAAAAAAGTCATCAAAAGCTGTTGGGGCTGCAAAAGATTCCAAGCTCAGGCTTACCAGACACCACTGCCAAGTGATTTGCCACTCACACGCACCCAAGGAGTGACGCCCTACCAGACGATTGCAGTTGACTTCGCTGGTCCCATTAAATATCGATTGACACTGAAAACAGAGGGAAAAGCTTACCTAGTTCTTTACACGTGTAGCCTTACATGAGGAGTATATCTCGATCTCCTCCCAAGCCTAGAGACGGACAAATTTCTCACAAGTTTGAAAGGGTTCATAGCCAGGTGTGGTCGCCTGCAGGTGATCTACTCCGACAATGGAAAGCACGTTAAAGGCCGCTGCTGATTGGATTAGAAAAGTCCGAAAGGAAGAGAAATTCCACCACTACCTTGCCAAGCATGACATTGCCTGGAGATTTAACCTCGGCCGAGCCCCATGGTGGGGTGGCCAATTCAAAAGGCTCGTAGGCATTTCAAGTCTGCCTTTCGTAAGGCAGCGGGTAATGGAACATTAACCTGGAGGGAATTGTCTGGTATCGTACTCGATGTAGAAATTGCCATAAATGGTCGCCCACTGAGTTACCTTGAGGATGATGTTGAGATGCCAGTGCTTACACCAAGCTCTATGCTGCACCTTCAACCAACCCAGCGCCCCGGGCTAAGTCCACACCACCTTCAGGAGACAGATCTTAGGAGGAGAGCCAAGTACCTCTTTAGGTGTAAAGAAGCGATGTGGTCTAGGTGGTCGAAAGAGTACGTGCAGAGTTTAAGAGAGCAGCACAGAAGAAGTGGGGGAGAGCAGACTTCACACCCCTCAGTCTGAGATGTAGTAATTATGCAGGACGAGTCTCGAAATCGACACTCATGGAACTTGGAATCGTGGATGAGCTGATTGTAGGATGTGACAGGATTATACGTGCTGCCAAGATGCGAGCAGGAAAGGGAGTAATGGAACAGGCCATGCAGCACCTCCACCCACTCGAGTTATCGGTCGACCGCAAGCCCATGGCAAGCTCAAGCCTAAACCAGGTAGCCCCAGCTTTCAGGCCAACACGGGCTGCAGCAGCAACTGCAAATGAGCTTATCCAGGAAATTGCACGTGCAGAAGAATCCAGTGACATTTAAAAGAACAATGAACTGAGAACACTTTAACTTTAGTTTTGTTTGATTAAACTCGGACATGATTAACTAGGGATCAGTCTCGAAAGAGAACATATATTCCATAGCAAGAAATATATTGGGGGAGTGTGTCGGAGACTGAGGCTAGTATTTGTGATTGCATGATTGTGCAGACTTGAGTTGACGACACAAAACCCACATGATGGATCAAATTAGTTCGATAAGTGATTTTGTTAAATAGCAGTGAATGATATGGGTCAAGGACCGGAAATTTACCCGTTCAGTATAAACGATAAAGCGCTTGTGATTTTAAGTTAAGTCGTTGAGTTGTTGTCGTTGTTGACCCTGTAAACCAGTCGTGAGATCGCAAGAGCTGTGACCTGTTGAGTTTGAACCTTTGAGAGCTATTCCAAGCCATTAAACCTATCAGTGGACCTGTGAGTATAACTTGCCTTGAATTATTCCTTTTTCTTTGTGACATTTGTGGGGAATTGATTCCTGGAGGTAAGCGTTTCCCACAACACAGAAGAATTGCCTAATCATTCTATAGCATAATCAAAGCACAGGAGGAAAATACTAAGCTCCTGCAACACAAACCTCACAGTCACAAGGCGGAGCGGAGCGATGACAAAAACACAGATGTGACTACAATTTAACGCATTGCATAGCTTTCAAAGAAGCTACATTGCTAAAGAAAGGATCAAGAGACAAACAACCGTGATTGGAAACACAACATCTTGCCACAAAAGCAAATAGCCGGGCCCGGCAATACAAACGTTGCAAGATTATGATAACTACATGGTTAAAATCCTATCCTTACAAAGATAAAATGAGAGGCTATACTGTCACCGAACACACTGAAATGAGCCATTCCAGGCCTAAACAAAATGCCACAAACGGCTTAAGAACGACAGTTAGTAAACACAAACAACAAGAGGTCCAGTATAGATAGAATGACCTTTTGAGATCAAAATACAAACAAGCGACGGTTAAGCACATGGCTTTGTTCAGTGACTATCGCGCAAATCATCCAAATCATAAATGGCATATGATAAGAAGAAACTCCAGCACTAACAGAACATTTACAGGGAGCACCGCTCATTTGATAGAGAAAAGGGTGTTCTCTTAAAGACATAGCTGTGAGAACTTTTATTTAGGCTGAAACACACACATGAGAGTCGCACTTGCCTGTCAACCCCATTATTACCATATTAAATGTGAGCAATTTCTTTGCTCCTGTGCTTTGTTCTAAGGTTTTGCACCCTTTTCTTGCTAGAGGACTTCTGTCTGGCGAAGGAACAGTAGTTGGTAAGAGTCGCTTCAATCTGCCTGAACCACCATCACCTTTGATCGCGGTGGCTTCCTTCTCTCTTTCCAGCTTTGAGTGGATGAAATTATAAAGTTCGAATGCATTCCTTTATTTTCCTTCCACATGCAGGCATGGCATACACGATCAGAAAACATGTCTGATCGGTCTATTTTCAATCTGATCCTTGAGGAAAGTTCTGCTAAAGTCACATTTTGACATCCTTCACGCTTCGAAGAGTTGATTTGAAAAGGTTTTGGGTAGAGGTATAAGAAGTCTTCTGAAATTCCCGGTAATTAATCTTCCGCTGGCAAGAGCACAATCTACAGTTATCATTTCCCGCTAACTTTACAACCGAGAAGGATTCATTGCGCCATCTGATTGGTTGGGTTAATTGGATATCGACAGGTTGTCAAATATGTAAATTTTGGGGGCGGCAGTCTAAAATGACCGGAATCTGGGCAGGCGGTTCCTTCCCTGCTCGTTGACGCGGCTTAGCCGTGACTGTTGCGGTTTTCGCCTTATTTACCCCGCAGCTGCACCACTTGTTTTGGCCCCGCTTTCCCGCACACTAAAACCGACAGCTATGCAGGCTAGGGGTGATGGATCTGGCTGGCAATACAATTACCAATGTTATTCAATTAATATATTTTATTTATTTATAACAATTTAATGGCACAAATCAATAAATAAAAAGCAAACAATATCTAAAATAGCCATAAGAATAATCTGTAAAATTTAAGGGTGAAAACACCTCATACTGAGACAGATCACCCTTTACCAAAACAAAAAATGTAGGGACAATAAATGACAATTAAACTAGCCATAGAGTTAGAGTAAGTAAATTAATGAAATTATTTAAATTATAATGAAATCACATGACAGTCGGTAAGCGCAGAATTCAGTCTACAGTTGATCGATATAGCTTTCTTATTCCATTCCGAGCTATTGCTGGGCTGTGTTTCAACAATTTACAGACACTGACAATAGCCGCACACTTTAAGTGTCTTCTTGAGCCTAAAACTACAAGTGCTGCATGAGGATTTCGATCAGAGGATGTGGAAAACTCACAAAGATTTATACTCATTGTTACCTAGCAGAGAAACAGGTCCGAGGTCGGAAAAACATTGTATCCCTAACACTACAGTTTCCACTCGGTGAGCATGAAAGAACAATTTGAAATGCAGCCAGACCATGTTGGCATATTTAAAACCCAGAATGTAAACAGCAGCTGTCCATAAATTGCACGACCTCCAGAGTAGTAATGGATCTAACGCTGGTCAAAGTTGCGCAAATCGGGAGAGGGAATTTGAGTCCAGTCGGCCAAAGCATTGGAGTCTTTACTGTGAACCTCACGCACAAAGATCGCTATATTCTGGTAAATAGATTAATACTTATAGTCACCGTGCTAGGTTGTGAACTTGGTAAAACAAAAGGATGAAACAGAAAACAAAACTTCAGGCCTTACATAATACTTTGCTAAATATTTTACTATGCTTTCAATAAGCACTGAACATGCAATTTCTCTTGCTTGGCACAACCAATCACAAAATGTAGATGTCAATAACGTATGAAAACTTAGTTTTGACCGTTGCTGAAATCTTATTGGTTTATTTAAATTTCAGATGCCCGGACCATATGGCAGAATGTTATCCTGTTGTCAAGTCCGTAAATCGTAAGCTTTCAGAATTGTAGAATTTACAGGACGCTGGGTTGAGTTCACCACGACAGGTTGACAAGATCTCGATCGACTTTATTCATATGGAAGATCCTTGTATTTCAATTCAAAATGGCTGCCGCATCTCATTTGTGAATTTTCAAGGTGTTAGTTTGCAGTTCTTGGAAGGAAAACACAGGTTTTTAATACTGTAAATCAAAAGAACAACTTCTACGGACCACTCGGTTGCTTTAAAAGAGGAAATCAGTGAGTTCATAACGAAGAAATTCCTGTTCAAGATTGTGTCAAGGCGAAACATATGCGATCACAGAGCTCCTGTGCTCCTGGGAATCCACTTTAAAAAATACTGCAGGTTTAAATGTGAATTTCACCGTGCTTTATATTAAATTGATCGATTTGTCATACAATTTCAATTATTAAAAACTGAATCATTGTATAATGCAATTCGAGGTACTTGATTGGCTTAGCGGCCATGGTATATGAGCAATTATACCATGGCCCAGAAATGGCGACCATTAAATTTTCTGTTGTTTATTCTTGCATAAAACAATTATTCAACTTGCGCTTGTTGGATATGAGATGATTATAGCCAACTCGGTGCTACGCGCCTCGTTGGCTATCTATCATCTCATATCCAACGCGCGCTCGTAGAATAATTGTTAAATAGCTTTGGCGAAATTTTCGAAAAAAAGTATTCCGTTTTATAGAGTCAAGAAATTGTGCTTTAGTGACTTACGGTTCTCTTGGATTGGTCACCTTCACGTAGCTTCACTCGAGGCAAAAATTCAACAAATTTGCTTTTCAGGCGTGAAAACAGGTCTGTCTGAATAAATTCTTTATTAAGAAAGCTTAAATTTGTCTGTTTATCTGTGCGTCTTGATTCACGGAATTTCTTCACCATGCGATCTTGTGTAAACCATGGGAGAGCCAAACCATATCTATTACTGTCCCCAAACCGAAATCCTCCAGCGCATACCAAATTTTCCCATATGACAACACGATCAAATTACGCTGCACAATTTTGGCACTGACTAGAGCTGGTCATTTACCCCTCTGAATTTCATACAACATTGCTTTTTTACTGCAATATTCTACAAAAATAAAGCAGTAGCCACATGCAGTCATAGACTGCCTTTTATTTTTATTTATTTATTTATTTATTTATTTATTTATTTATTTATTTATTTTTTGTGGTGAAAAAATAGGGGGGCCATGGACTGGGTCCATAGACTGGGTCAATATAAGTGGTCCATGGACCCGCTCTAAAATTAAAGGGGTCCATGCACCCTGGGTCCATGTTTAGTCCTTGCCCTTCGATCATTGAATACATGGAGAACTTGATAAATTACAAGGGAATAAAATGTAATAAATTGTGAACCAAATCAGTAGCGTACGATTTGTAGGAAGCATCAGGGTTACAGGAACTCCAACATAAATAATATTCCTTTCCAACCTCCTTGAGACGAATTTGACGAAGTCAGTAATGTTTTCCACTGGTAATACTATTTTCTGTAACTTACTGCTACATGTTACTATAATTTTACTTTCGTGCTTTGGATCAGTCCAGCTCTGTACATGAATTCGTAACAAAACTTTGCAACTTACCCCTCGATCTTTCTTTTTCGCGGAAATTGCGTCGCCTCCGTCACCAGAACAAATCGACTGGTCTCCATCTTCCATGACAACAACATCGGTTCGCTTGCCTTTAAGGATGTTAATCACGTTTGTTTCTACGCTTTGGAGTGTCGTCGCACCAAATCTTCCTTGAGAAAATTCGTTGGAGGCATTGGAATTTGCGCAACTGTCCGCGGTTCCAGACCTTTGCATTCCCGCTTTCGATTTGAACAACGACGGTAGTCAAGAACGCGACTTCACAGAACTGAAGAAAGTATGTCTATTTGGTATGTTTCCAGAGTATTTTTGTAAAGTTCTTCGCTGAATTACAGGAGATTTCAAGACATAACCAACCAACGAAAAGTAAACAGCCAAATTCCCTCCGAAGAAACATCTGAGCGCTTCTTTCAGTTAAAACACGAGACTTCAAAACTGGCACGAGAGTTGCGTTATATAACAAACTAAACATCATAACAAAAGATAAGTACAACGCGTGAGAAACACTCCGTTCCCTCAAATCGGAACATTTTCACCAGTTTTAGTGGCTTTAGAATAAAAAAACCCCATGTTATGCACATTTAAAACGATAGATCTGCGACATTTGCTTCGAAATTTAGCTTTCAAACTCGAGTCTCTTCAAGTTGATTCACGGTTTCCGGTATGCGTGAACTCATAATCTCGTGTATTCTTGAGGTTTTCTTTCGTGCCCAATCTTCTAAACGGAAACGACGGCCACTCGTGATCTTCTTTCACACATGTGCTTGTGTAACAAAATCTACCCACTCCACAAAAGGCAGTGGAATTTCATTTTAGGTTTACTGTAGAAAAAGCATGTTTTTTATAAATTTAAAAAATTTATATCAAACTCATTTACTACAGTAAATCTAAAAGTGAATGTCTTAAGTGTACCTTTCTTATTTTTTATATATATTGATAGCCCTCATTCGAGATGCTCAATAATTTATGTATGTGTGTGTAAATGCATGCATGTATGTACTTTTGTACTGGGAAGTTATGTTTGTAAAATGAGAGTAACACTTCCGTTCAAGCGGAAACATCTTGCCCTCAGCTGCAGGACTCACGTTCTGGCTTTTCTCACCGCTGTTCACGTGTACACGTGACTTCCTTGTAACTCGTGAGTTTGGGCATTTTTCGTACTTTCCGGCCGTCTTTTTAATATATACCCTGGCGGCTATGCGTTCAGATGGTGAAAAGCGACGCGAAGAAACAATAGCGAGCAGACAAAAACGCTGAACAAATGTTTCCATGAAACATGGATTTGTTGAAGGGCCACTCGGTGGCTAGTCTCCTACGCAGGTGTCGTCACGCAACACTAAGAACGGTTGACTGTTAGCCAGGATTTGCTTAACTGGCATCTCTGGTTTCACGCACGTTTGTTTGGGCAACCCACGTT
Organism: Pavona decussata; assembly: GCF_977016875.1. Taxonomy (NCBI): domain Eukaryota; kingdom Metazoa; phylum Cnidaria; class Anthozoa; order Scleractinia; family Agariciidae; genus Pavona; species Pavona decussata. Next base: position 1,427,466 of record NW_028145512.1, on the reverse strand, counting down.
TGTTAGGCCTGCCGTGACCCTCCACGAGCTACTACTTTCGTCATAAGACCAAACGTTAACGAAATCTCGCTTGAAACAGTACACAGTCAAACCCCCTGGGGGAACTCCCATATAAAAGTGACAGTGGTGATGGTCGGAAATTAAAAAAAAAAGAAAACATCTAAAAGGTTGGCGTGGTCCGAACAATGTTTTTCCCCTTAGAGGTACCAAATCAGTTGCCTGACATTTACTTCCTCTCATATTTTCGGCTCAATACGCTAAAAGGACCTAAAAGGTACCACCATGCCTCTGACGGAAGTCATTTTAAATTTTAGCACCCTAAGGGATACCAAACCAGGAAAAGGCACGACGATCACCCCCGGGAGTCAAACACTCCATATTTACTTTCGTAAGCGTTTTTGATTGAAGGATGCCCGCTTTGGACAGAGTCACGGCTGGGCTGATATCGCTGCTAAAGTACTGCGGTTTCCCTCTCACACCAAAAAAAACAAAAACAAAAAAACCATAGACGCGCGAAACAGCATACTACGTACTCATGTGACCAAAAAACAAGCAAGAAATGGCTTTTTGTTTTTTTCTGCTAAGTTTGACAATTATTTCTTCAATGAAGCAGAATTTTTCTAGTGCTAAGTATTTGACTATTTTCTTGTTAAAAAATTCAATATTTTTGCATTTGCTGTGCTAATTCTTCGGCTTTCTTTTCGCACCTGCTCAAGATATGTTCTGTAACTGCGTTGATGGTTTCATCCATACTGTCACGTGTACGACATTTTAATAATCACAGTTCTTATGACGTATTTAGAGGCCTCAATGAGTTTATACCGGCTTGATATTTAAAAGCACCTAAAACAAGTAATCTACAATATAATGAAATAAACTATGTAAACCTAGCTAAAATAATTTAAAAAAAGACTAAACTTAGACAAGGAGTCTGCGTTTATGATTTGGTTTGGCATCTTGGCGCGGTAAATGGAAAATGCGCGGTCCCCATAAACCATTCAGTGCTCATGCATTCGTCCTCCAGCAAAGCTTTACATTCACTGGCTAAATATGTATACGATATTTCACCTTCATATATAAATCACCTTGCTATTAATTATATAACGAACTCAAATCGTGTGAAAACATGCGCGTTTCCATGTATACAAGCTTACTAAACAGAAGTCAGGGCTCGCGAAGTGGGTTTTGGAGTGGGGGAGGGGGGGAGGGGATAAAGCGAACGCGTTAGCGTGAGGGGGTCCGGGGGTATACTAACCCGGAAAAAATTTAACTTCAGTCTTCTGATATGGCTAGAATTGCATCAAAAACTGTCAACACTGATGTAAATTTTTAATCGTATCAACCAAAATGTGCCGGTTTTCTTTTCTTTTGAAGTAAGGAGTCAATGCTTCAGTCTGGCTCTTACAATTGACCAACACAACAGCTGATGAAGCAGAAAATTTTGACTTGTTTTCTTGTGGAAGCTAGCAGCTTGTGAAGACTCAGTTTCGTTGTTCATGTTTCCATGCGTAAATCATATGTGCTTCTTTGTTTGTTATGACAGTGGGATTTATTGATCCAGGATGACTTTAGCTGTAAATAATTCTCCGTTTCAAATATTTACGCGCGCGTAACGGCGACAAGTATAGCTTTCATGAATGAATGCCTCTGTGCAAAAACTCCCTCGAATTTATTCAGTGATGAAACTTCATCTTCATGAAACACCGATCCAAGAACGAATGAAAATAGAAACAACAGAATGAAACTCCACTATTTCACGGTTGAAATCTAGTCATCCGTGCAGCAGCAAAACTAACGACAAACTGTCTGAAATTGTCGGAGAAAACCATATGCTTAATAATATGTAAGGTAAGTTGTTTCTGTAAGTGACGGATATGGTTAAGTAAAATAAAATAAAAATATTTTTTAACCATCCAAAAAGTGGGGGGGGGGGGGGGCAAAGACTGGCCCCAGCCCCTCCCCCTCCGCAGTCCCTGGAAGAGGGTGTCTGAAGAACAAAGAGGAAAGCTTAAAAAAAATAATGTGTACACGTGTTGTGAAGCTAATGTAAGCTGTGCTGTGGACAGGTTTGCCTACTTCCTTTAACCTTGGGTTGTGCTTCCTCGAAGGTTGGAACCACCTGGCCTTGGTTGAATTACAGTCGTAAACAAAGGCATGTTTACAGCACACTATAAAGTAAAGCGTGATTTGAGTGATACTCTTAGAAAGATGTAGAATAGACGTAGAATTGAGTAGAATTGTTGTAGAGTTGATGTAGTGAAGATCCAGGCCTTAAAGAATAAAGAAGAGCTACAAAGATTCCTGGTGCCTCTCTGCTAAGCCAAGCGAATGTGCTACACACGACTGTTTCCGCAGAAGGACCCAGTTCTTTAAAGCTTTCATTAGTGAACAAAAACACGATTTTCCTTGACCGGAATAAACACTGGAAAATATTTTCTCAGTGTTACCAGAGCAACAACAGGTGCAGCTTTTTTCACAGACAAACAACCGAGGACCCCTGCAGCAAGAGGGATAGCCTGCCACCCCCAAGAAAGCTTGCTCGCAGGCTACAAGAGGAAAGCCGAGAAGCTTAGCCCTTTTAGGACGCTGAGAATTCTTTCGCCGGGTGTTCTGGGCATTGAAATCGATAGAAAGAATTTCATCGAATTATTTCAGTGGTCAGTAAGAACATTTGGTCTGCCTGGGACAGAGAGAAGCTTGGCCATTTTAGGCTGCGACGTCGACTGTATCAAAGTAAAAAGTCTTGTGAAGGAAAGTTTTGCTTTTCTCATTTAACTAATTGCGACAGCGACGTGATATTTCACTTAATGCACGAAGCTTTCAAGGCGGCAAGGGAATCGTCCAATATTTTGATAACAAATTTGCTCCTCACTGAAATTCAATTGATGCAAATCGAGAAAGATATAAAGATCTTTTTCAAGTTTCCTTTCTCTACCCAAATTATTTTAGTATTTTCTCCGTCTGGTGCGGCAAGGACCATCTAATCATTCTGGTTTTGTGAAATAGTGGTTTGCGAGATCGTTGGTCAAGCCCCGCGGTAACCATTATCTATTTCAGAGAAACCTCATTGTGATCTCGTTTTCCTTCTTACAAGTGCGGACGGCTAGTTCAGGGCAAGATAATATCAAAAGACTTTACATTTTGAGAAACGTCTAGTCTTTCTGATAAAGAACCTAACAGAATGCCGGATTCATAGCTCGATCATGCGTTATGCGCACTAAAGCCTTTTGTAAGCACCTTTTTTTAGATTCAAGCTTATTCGATCTGGTAACATCTAACAATTATGTCACAGGGAAACCAAACCAGAAAAAAAATCCAGACCAGTACAATTAGGATAAGCAGATAATGAGTTATGACTTGATGTGCGACTGAACTGAGTTGGTCAACCAGTAAAATGGAACCATTATGCCGATAGGAAATCATAGCTTGAAGAACTGACGGGAGTCAAATTCCCATTCAGTCATTCTCCATTTGATTTTCGTGAATGCTGGGACTAAGTTTAAAAAAACTCAAGCGACACTTCATTTTGACTCATTCTGTAGTTTATTCAGGTTTAATCAAGCAAAAATTATACGCCGTTTGTCCAACCCAGATTCCGCGTTTGAGCTGAACCCAGGGATCAACTAATTTTCAAGGGATCAGGGATCAAGATTTATAAAGATTTTGGAATCAGAGATCAAAATTTAAGGCCAAAATGTGGGATCAGTTGGGAAAAAAGTACACCTCGTTACGACCCTGTTGTTTAGTTTACCAAACATGCAGTACATAGAGTGCGCGCATTTCAAGTGAAGCCCTATTGGATGATTTGATCAAGAGAGTTGACCATAAAGTCTCCAAGAGATCACTATACGGGCTTACTAGATGCAACTTCAACAAAATGATCAACATTTTTTGTCATTTAAATAGCAGTAAATTAAGATTGTAATTTGTTTAAGCTGACTTACTCTAAATTCAACCTTTTTACAAATATACCGCTGTATACAGTCATTTCAACTAACGTTGCATGAAGCTAAAAGACAAGACCGAAAGTTTACGTGGGATTTTTATGAATAAATTCATCAAAATCAGTCATGCCTGGAGAAAACAACAGGTTGTAATTAGCAGTACAATGACCAGCACGTGCAGGGATGATTTTGATGAGATTATTCATAAAAAATAATCCCACAAGACATTGCGGTCTTGTCTTTTAGCTTGATTTTAATCCGACAACGTTAATTGAAATAGCTGTAACTCACTGACAACTGAAAGAGCTACATTCATTACACAACCGCAAGTTTTCCCCGAGCGACCGTTGGATAAAAGTTGTTGGATAGACAGCCGAGGCGGCGTGCGCCGAGATGCTACGACCATTCCATATCAACACGCGCGAGTGGCATAATTAAGGATTATTACCAGATCTTGCGGATTTCATTTGGCTGAGAAGACCAGAAGACGATCTATATTGTAATAGTCGCTATTTCTTAGGCATGGTATAAATAAACAATAGCCTCCATTTGGTGCGAAAATATGCTCAGATATTTGTCCGCGGACATTATCTGTTCCGAGAAGCGAACAGTTTTCCGAGAGCGAAGCTGAAGGAAAACTGTGAGCTTCGAGGAGCAGATAATGTCCAAGGACAAATATCTGAGCATATTTTTTAAGTCAAATGGAGGCTATTGTGTTTATTATCCTTCAAATATTTTTCGCAACATGCGGGAATCTCGCGGGAATCGGCAGGATCTGCCATTCTGTCATATGTCAATCACGTCAAAGTTTGTCAGTTGGCTTCCAAAATCTCCACGTAAGATTTCGCTTCAGGTCGAAAGCGTTTGTTTGGGGAAAAGGTAAAACATTTGAGAGGAAAGTAAACTTGTTTAATTCCGTGAAAGACAAAAGCAAGATACAAGTGGCAGATAAGGTTACAGGGAATCTAACTACCTCTCGAGATCACTGAAAGCGAAAAACTGTAAAGTATCGCATTCCGTAAAAAGTGTAAACTGCCGTCAACGAAACAGCCGGCGCTTTGTCGTTCTCTTCCTTTATCTCGTGTTCAATTGGAGCAGCACTTTATATCGAAAATACAATTGCGGAATTTGCTAGCCGAAAACGACCTGTGAAGAAATCGAAGCTGAACCTGCAGACGAATACGACGCCACCGGTTGTTTTTGCTGGATTCCATCAAAGCGCTTTCTTTGCTAACTTGACATTGAATGGAGCCAGCAACGAAATCGTTCACAATCACTGAGGATTAAACTTGTTGCTCGAGAGTAGGACAAGCTGCTTCTCTTCGTAGAGAATTTCGACATCTCGACATGTTCGCGAGCGATCTCGACCAGGTGAGCATTGATAGCATCATTTACTGGCTTGAACTCTGTCAGTAATGGTACTGAAATTTGTGTTTTCGTTATTTAAATTCCTTATATCCAGGCCAGCACGAATTGCTCTCATTGAATTACAACTGTAGTATTTGCCGTCGTGTGAGCGAGCTTCGAGCTTATTAATTAAACTCGTTTAATAGCTTGTTGATGGCTTTTTCATTTCGCCAGACTGAAAGAAAACCATAAATACTCTTAAATGAGATGGGCTAAAACTTTTCGCCTTTCATACTTTTCAGTTTTACCACATTTTTAATTCAAGGACTGTTAAACAGAGTTCAAACCAAGAGAAAATGTCGCAAATACGAGCTTGAGTATTTCAACATTTCGTTTACGAACAGCTTACCGTCAAAAACGTTTAGAGCGTATGTTGTTTTCTGGTACTGGTTTATCGATCAGCAGGTTTATCCCTTCTTCTGTCACAAAAGCAAACCGTTCCCCATCTTGACATTCATTTTAATTGCAAACTTGACGCTCCTTGAAGTTTTTGAAATTGGGGAATATCACTTGGGGAATATCCTCGGATATTCCCCAGTTTTAGCTGGGGTATATTCGGTCACGTGAGGCGTTTAGACCAATCGCGCGCGAGCGAAAATATTTGATGGATTATAATGGCTGATATCGCATGGCGGTTAAGCCAATCAGGGCCCAGTTGTTCAAAGCCCGATTAAGCTAATCCTGGATTAACGTGAACTTTGATTCGAATTTAATTACTAATCAATTAAGATTCTTCAAAATGATTTTTGGCTCTCAGTTTTGACTTAAACTTTTCTTTACCTTTAGCTTGAAATTAGGCTTTGAAATCACTTTTAAAGTTTGAGATGAAAACCTTGATTAACTTTTAATCGTAGATTAGCGTTAATCGCCTTTCGAACAACCCGGCCCCGATGCCTGGAATTGCATTAGCCAATGATCCAGTTTTAAGTACCTCCTGTACAGGAATGAATGCAAAGTAAATTCTTCCAAACAAAACCGGAACAATCTGGATATTGAATCTTGGGCATTGAACTATACGGTCAGGCGTTACACTTACATTGGTACAACATCTGGAAATTGTATCTCGGTCAAAGGATTCAAATACTAAGTATTTTCGATCCCGAGCTGGCTCCGATCACCCCGAGAGAGCTGTTGCTGTACCTCAATCATGAGAAACACTATGAACAAACATCGAATCCTTCATTTTTCGGGAAACTCTTCATCTTCATTGTCTCGTAGACCTCAAATTATGATCGAAAGAGAAAAAAGCTACAGTTTTTAACCGGAATTTTCTATCGCGTTGTGTAAGCTGTAATAGTTATATCAGTGTCTTTGAAAACGTCTTCAATGATTCCTTTCACAACCGGCCAGTCAAGCCGGTCCTCTCCCGTACCCAGACGGGGAACTGCTAACTTGTCGACTCCATTTTCTTGGCAGTGTTCCCTTAAATGCAGTAAACAGGAGCGCATTGAGGATGGCGTAGCAGCATCCCACCAATTTTGTCTTGTCACCTGCAAGCAAAGGAAAGGAAACTGCTGTCTGTAGTAATGCAGACACCTGTTTAATCGTACGTGCAGGACACAATCGAAAGACACAAGAATGTATTGACTTCACAAATGGATTTGAACCTTCGATCACGAACAATCTTGCCTTGTTAACTACAAAGCAACACAGGAGAGCGAGGAGAGAAAAGAAATTTATTGCGTTACTGTGTTCGGCTCTAAATTGCAACTGAAAAAAGAGGTGTTTTTCTTGTCGCGCGCTCGAAACAAGTACAGTTTTCTTCAGAACTGTGTTGGATGAACTTTTGTGTTTTCTTTCTTGCCCTGAATTTGATATCCTTCTAATATATTTTTTTTTTTCTGGAGTCTTTCTTCTTTGCTTTTCGGCGAAATTTGCGCCGAAAATACCCGCGAAATCGGCCGTTTTCTCCGCGAATTTGTCTCTGGAAATACCGCGAGATTTGACTTTTTTCTCCGCGAATTGTCAGCATCCCCCTAAAGTTGCCTCTATGCTCTTGGATAGAAAATTTGTAATTGGACCCTTGGGTGTTTTCATCCCATGAATAAAGTAAATCATTTATGGTCATCTATAGAACACAAGCAGTTTATATGTTATTTAGTGCTTTACTGTTATCATGTTCGAGTTTGTCAATTCTTATTGAATGTCTGAAATTTGATGTTATTACTTTTATCATGGAACAGGACTGGTTTCTCAAAGCAGGATTTTAGTGAGTCAGATTACTAATTACAGTGAAACTTCTATTAAGCGGACCCCCAATTAAGCGGACACCCTCTATTAAGCGGACACTAAGCCGGGTCCCGAAATTAACGTCTTATATTTCCCTTTATAACGAACCCCTATTCAGCGGACACCTCTATTAAGCGGACGCGGACGCTAAAATAAATTGTATTTGGCTAATTTCTATTGTTAAAAACCTCTATTAAGCGGACGCCGGACTGAATTGACAATATATAGTATAGTATTGGATTACGTCCTTGAAAGTACAGTAGTCGGTTAATAAAGACAAATCAATTGGTGGTTTTCACCTCACACATCGTCACGCAAGTAAAAAAAAATGAAATCCTCAGCCATTCAATAGATAAAGTCAAGAAATTTATATGTTGTAGAAGAGTGATACATAAACAACGTGTGAAAGCCACGGGGCTGTGCGACATCTCATAATCGAGTTATTCGAGAAAATGTACCACGGAAAATTACAGAGTTTGGTATGGGACGCCATGTTGGTGGACACCAACATAGCCACCAACATCACTTTAAGAAATAACTAATTTGTACAAACACTGAAAGAGCCCATGTACCGCGCGTATTAGGGACCGTTCATTTTTTATGAGCATGGGGGGGCTGGTCGGATTTGGTTATTTACCACTACGAAACTGTATGACCCCCCCCCCCCCCTAGCATGCATTTTTTTCCACATGGCCCCCCCCCCAGCAGAAACAATTTTTTACTGATGACCCCCCCCCCCCTCCCGCCCAACCAGAAACAAATCATACTCCTAACTTTAACAAAACGCTTATGTACTGTTTATATCAAAGATAAACGTAATTGTTACTGTGATTTCTTTACAGTACTATTAAAAAGTTACCGTTCTCTGCTTAGGTAAAGATTTCTCTTGTTTAAAAAAACGTTTTATAGATAGCAACACGTTTACGACAACGACAAACCCTAAATTTCCATTTAGATTCTCAAATGAACTAGAAAAATTAATCAAGCAAATGGTTAACGTGAAATAACTCCCCTTCGGGTAGAAACAATTAATACACGTACAGATCTGACTAACAAAATACGGATCGAAGCATACCAATCAACGATTACGAGTCATATTAAACAGAAAAAAACAGCGGACACACAGATATCAGGCGCGTAGGTAAGGGTTAGATAGGGGTGTTCGTTGAGCCCCAAATCTTGCTGAGCGCTGGAGGCGCTCTTACTATGGCATGCTCCCCCGGAAATTTTTGAAAATCTAGGTTCCCAGAAACCTCATTTCCTGCATTTTTAGACCCATTTTAGGCGAATCACAAATTTGTTTTACAGCAGCTTTTTAAGCTATATACATCATTTCTGCGGCATAATTGTTTCAACTTAAACAAGAAAGTTCAATGTACATTCCGCGCCCTGCCAAGGTCTGATAGCTATTCGATCTGCTGATAGTCCTACACCAAGCTGGTAAACTGCATCATTCTCGGGTGTAGGCCTTCGAACAAATTGACTATCTCGTCAAGATTGACAGGCATATCATATTTGATATGTATTTAGAACCAGGGCGGACATTCTACTCTCTCGCATGGTACACCTCATGTAGTTGTTCAACCTCCTCATTGTGCTTTTTCTTCCGCCAGTATTGATCTTCAAAGGGGGTTCGTTCAAACCCCTCGAACCCCCCTCCTACGCGCCTGGATATTAAAGTACTGCTATTAAAAATGACAGTTACAAGCTTTTCTGAAGATGGCCTCTGCTCAGATTTACCGTCAACTGAAGTCACCAACAACAATTCTGTTATAAAAAACTAATCTGGATGTTCACACTAGGCATACTACTGAGTCTACTGATACTCCTGGGTTCAAATAATTTACCAATCAACAGCCTTTATAAAAGTGAGTACTATTAAACAGAACATTAAACAATCTATTGATATAGTTCTGAGTACAACCACTTAATAGAAAACTACTCCCCCACGGATGATTCAATAGTGAGACTGTTACGTTTTTATATTGATTTGAACTTGTACAAACATAGGTGTCTACTTCAATCAGTTTATATTCATTATTGCTTTTCCAACAGATATGCTTCATTTCCTCAGTTGTTGTTAATATAAAATGCAGATTTCGACCTCAGTATGTAAAACAAATTAAAAGTGGTTAGGAAATTGAAATAATATTCAATTTCTTCATCTGTTTCTGTGTTGCGCCACTTTCAATTTCCCCTACTAGCCAATTATTGCTGGTGACCCCCCCCCCCCCTCTTTCACTCAATTTTTTTTGGTAGCCCCCCCCCCCTTTAGTGCCATTTTTTTCTCGTGCCCCCCCCCCCCCCCCACATCCCACCAGCCCCCCCATGCTCATAAAAAATGAACGGTCCCTTATCGTTACTGTTTTGCTGTTATGTTTTTGGATTTAAAACACTAATTAAAATTGGTAATGAAAGATATTGAACTTGAACTCTGGATAGCTTCTTTAACGAAATGGAACTTTATCACAGTACAGAGTAGCCGTTGAATGTTGATCGTTAACAAACATTGCGCAATTTTTTACAAACCTCTATTAAGCGGACTCTTGGGAAGGTCCCGAAGGTGTCCGCTTAATAGAGGTTTCACTGTAGCTTAATTTCTACTTAATTTCAATACTTTGAAAAGTTAGTTTAATATGGATAATATTTGCTCTGAAGCCCATAAAATTTTATATTTTGTGCCAAAAAGTCAAGATAGATTATTATGTCTGATTGTCTTGTTAGGTTCCCAAAAGTGTTCACTCCCTTGCTTGTATTGACTAATTGATTACTGAAAAGCACTGCTGGGAAACAGTGCTGTATAAATATTATATTATTATCATTATAACATTGTATCATTTATTCCTTACACACACAACCCCATAACTTACCAAGTGATAAATAAAATTTGTTTCATTCCTTTCCGTCATTGCAATCTGACCAACTCTTCTTTCTAAAAGTGAAAGGAAGTAAGTCTTGTAAAGTTTGCTCTGGATATTACTCATACTAATCTAGTAAGGAATTTTAAACAGCACATATGCTGTTTGGAAAGTGAAAGGAACATAGTCCCCCATGAGCTGGGTGGGTGGGGTGTAGTGGTGGATACAGAACTTCACGTGAGGGTGGGGCTGAGGAGCAAGGCACAAGGGTGGGGTAGGGGCAGGGGCAGGCTGAAAATCAACCCTCCAAGTTGTTGTGACCATTAATTTTGGTCCAAGATTTCCTCACCACATAGCCACGGGGGGTTGATTAAATGTTTTCAGAATTTGAAACATTTCAGCCCTCCTAGCCTTATTTTCTCAGATAAAAGGAGGAAGTCCCCCCTGGCCAAACCCGATATTGCCAATTTACACCCCTCTCTCGCCCATTATTCTTTACTGAGAGAGCAGTCTCATTTCCCTGAACAGAGGAAGATAATCAAGCCTAAAACACTCTCGCAGAAGCAAAATCGTACCCCATTTAGCTTTGCAAGAAAAACTTTCTCACCAACAAAATGGTTTTTCATCAAGTCAAAAGTACTGTAAATTCCTTATGCTTTTGAAGTATAAATTTCCCAGTTAGACCAAACATTATTTCTGCAGCAATGTGTGCTAATTTAGCCAAGGCTTATGAGTGCGAGACCCTTAGCTTACAGCCAGTGATTTTAGCAACTACAGCAGCTGAAGTGTCAGAACAAAACTTAAACTTGTGACCTTATGATACCATAATACTATTTTTACTGGCTTTCTCCCCAAGTACCTAGTTCATCAAGATCAATAATAATTATTATTATAGATCTTTTTCACGCTAGTAAATCTTTCACCTGTAGTTCATATAACCTACATACATGTAACCATTTTTATATAATTATTTGCTTTCAAATTGCATGCATACATAGAAAGGTCACTGAACCTTGTTTCTTTAGCTCCTCAAAACCAGTACACAGTTTTTTAAATGCTGGAGTAATGCCTCCACTCATCTGTAAGTCTGCACTAACACAGTGTGCCATGGAAGAGTCTGGTGGCGTGGACATTACTACCTTCGTCCAACCTCTCGCTTCAACCAACTCAAACTGGCTCTTTTGCTGCATGACAAACAGACAATAAGATAAGATAAGACACCTTTATTTATACAGGGTAACCCTTGCTATCAACAGGGGCCCAATAGACTGGAGCTTACACATCTGAATGAGTTGTCAGGGTTCCATGGATGGCCCAGCAAACTGATTAATTACTGTTGTTGTTGTTTTCATTCAATAAACATGATGCATAATTTTATAGGAAAAAGTTATCACTAAATGTCTTTTCTTCAAGTTAATATACCACATCGTGTCGAAAATAGTTCTTAAACAAAAAATGCTCCTCCTGGTGGTTTACGTAAATGCATTTTTATGGTGAAGTTGACTTATAATTGAGTATAGTTCTAAGTTACTGACAAGTACTGCCAGTTATATATGTTAAAAGATTAAGTATTAAAAATTAAGTTCTACAATGCTGTGACTCAATGTACGTACTGGGACAGCCAAAACAAAGCGACTTCATCCAATCAAATTTGAATTTTCTTTGTTTTGGATGTCCCAGTGCATAGCTTGCATCCCAACATGGTGGATTTCGTACCATGTGACCGTTAGCTGCAAACGGTCCATTGCGCTTTATAGTATGAATTGCTCATGTCAATAGATACACAGAAACTTCATACAACAAGGAGTGTTGCTTTTGACAACAGGAAGTCATGCTTTGTTTCAAATAGTAAGGGTAAGATTTTTAGGAAGTAAATACCTCATAAATTCAAGAAAAACTAGTGCCTGCTTAAAGTAATAGGGGATTCAAGATAGTAGGGATCTACATTACAGGTAGATAATTATATTCACCTTAGTTGTAGCTTCCGATTTTGTGGCTAGGAAACATCGATGTGCAAACGGTAACCTCTTCGGACACCTCAATATAGCTACAACATTGTACAAGAAATTAAAGCTCTTGAAAACCAAGGATGATATAATAGTAAACAAGCACTAGCCTTTGTAAAAGGTGAACAATTTGTTTCAACTGAAAAGCCATCAGACATTCAAAAGACAAACATTTAAAATAAAAGATTAACAGGCTATTAATTATTAGTACTCTACTGAAGTAACAGAAAAGATATTGCATGTTTATTCTTTCAGCAGTAGCATTCCAGGTTTCTATATATAAGCATAACTTCTGACAATTAGAGAATCTTCAATGTCTACCTACAATATAGAAATCAGTTCTGCTAGCTGAAACATGTACACATGGTAACCGGTTGTTTCACTAATGGCCAGTTTGCTAATGTCTCATATTGATATAACACAAATTACATATTTACAATAAGGAAGAAAAGTTTGGATCACAAAGTTAAGTTTTGTTCTTAAAATAACTCAGTTTTTCGTTTGTGAAACTATTTTGTTTTATCACCGCGCAAAGAAAGTGAGTTCATAAAGAGCTAAGCTTTTTTGCATGCTTTTCTTCTTTGCCGTAAACATCCCAATAATTAAAAGCCACCCATGCGCATTTGACCAAAAATTTGTGACTGGTTGTTTTAGAGGAAAAGAACTGTTTTCAAGGGACTGCACTTTAGAATTTCATGAAATTTTAACCCATTAAGCCCCAGCCGTTTTCAGCAAAATTGGCAAAGTGGTTGTTTATGACCCCATGTGCAGTAAAAATACAGAACTTACAGGGCAAAAAAAACAACAACACCCCTTTGGTCTAAAATAGTTAAAATTACTAATTATGGAATAAAATACACTACTTGCCAATTAAAAATTTTCCAAAATCCAAACTTGAAGGTAAAAATTTCCAAAATTTCAATGAAATTTGATCCTGTGTCACATGGGCGAAATTTGATCCGTCTTGAGAGCATAATGTTTGTTTACGCAAGATTACGCAGTTGTCACGTTTTGTCAATAAAATAGAAAGAAAAACACACAAAAGCATTCCTAAATGAAAAATTTATTCAGAAAAGTCTGTTTACGCCTAAGAAAGAAACGCGTATAATTCTAAATGCAAGACGACAGAGGCGCAAGCAATTTGAAGGAACTACAAGTCCATTTCAGAGTGAATATATCAACCCGTGCGGCACACGTTTTTCAAAAATTCCACAAAAACTGTTCAGAATACAAAGAATCGGTCAATTATCTAGAATGGTATTTCAGTACAAATTTACAATCAAACCTGTAATTTTTTGGCTGTTGAATTCCCAGAAGTACTTGAAAATTTCGCAGAAAGTCTGTGGCCTGAAAAATTTGAGATGTCCGCTCGCTCGTCGCTTGGATAAAACAACAGTTTATACTCAAAGCTCAATTTCTTTGCCGTTATTTCTCTGATTTCTGCTGTCAAAACTGTTGAGTATTCCTTAGTAGTTCTTCTTTCCATTTACCATTTCGAAAAGGTGTGTTTTCCTTTGGAAACGCGAAAATCGGTGACTAACCAAATTGAGTTCGGTCCGCGATAGTGCGAGAAATCATAACCGGTTTTGGTCGGCACGGTGCGTTATGGGTTAAGAAACAGTAGTTCTATAAGAGCACAAGTCACCTACAAACAGAATCCAAAATCTAACAGAGGATATCTTCACAAAACATTAAAGGGCAAAAACAATATTTACTGGAGATCTCTCCGTCAAAATTACATGAAAGCAGCATCACCATGTCAGTATTTTGTGAGTATTCCTCGAGACCAAAAAATGGACAAAATCTAACAAGTGTATTTTCTTTAAATAAAGGAAACCTATTAATCGTGGACGGTTAATGGCCCGCCCCATTGCCATGGCAATGGCTCCTACTTCAACAACAAGTATCAAAATACATTCCTTCTTAGTTAATCTTACACCATGCTTATTTCAGGCACACAGAGGTACGTGGTTTGCAAATAACGTTTACTAACACCTGTATACTAGAAAACTGTGTTCGGTCACCTTAAACCTTACCTGCTGTGTGAACAAGAAACTAAAACTTAGAATTTCCACCAACTGCACTTTGCGTAAAGTAATTGATTGTAGCTCAATTGCATTGACGCAAGTAGCCACGATCGCAAGTCAGCTGATATGTAAGTAAGCTATTAATCACGCATACAGTACCGCCTGAAACTATTGGACCATTTACCGCGATTTTGCCTCGGTTAAATCATGGTTTTGATCTGCGGTTTCACCTCGGCAAAACCCCGTCTAACCGCAACAAAAACCCTGGTTTAGCCTAGGTGTTTTCCGGTTGACTTAAGCCACGGTGAAGGGCAGGACGCAGTTGGGTTTGAATAGGCTATTGTTTGCTTTATTTTCATGTTCTTCGAGGACAATAAGCGAACTGTCGGGTTTTAGGTGTGATAAATTTCACGGAAGCGCACTCGCTCTCAAGGGAAATAATCAAAGCGCTCTGTGAGCGAACTCATGAATTGAACTGGTAAATGTAATAATATTTCGAATTATGCCAAAAGTTATTTGCTTAACGCACAAAACAATTCACTTAACTTCACTCGCACAATTCCTTTCGATACGAGAAGCAAAGTAAAGCTCGAATGCTAGTCGCCAAAAGAAGAGAGGGCTTCCAGGTCTTTTTGAAGGAATTACAATGGGACTAGTTGGGCACAAGTGAAAAGGCACTAGCACTCCCGTTGTGGCTGAATAACAAACTGCAAGCGTCCATTAGTTTTCCTCCAAGAACCGCCGTAAATTAACTTTTTTTCCGCGTTGTGTTGTTGCTGAATGAAACTTGATACACGTGAAGGAATTTGGTTGCCTAGCACGTGACTGAAATTTTCCCGGTGTTTTCATCATGGCATGGTCCTTTCTACGTCCAAGCGACAGCTTCTCTCAATGGTTTAAAACATCGGAAGGAGCTTGTCACTTTTACTAAGGTTGCTGTTTTCGTTTTATCCAAAGTAAATATTAATAGAAATACGTTAAGCCTTGCGGTAATTTTCCGCGTTTGTGTTTGTTCCAAGTGAATTGATCTTATCGCTCACACCCGGTACCGAATCAAATCTATTACGAAGTTATAGTTTTTCGAATCCAGATTACATTGGCAATATATTTGGAGGGATTTTCACTTGTTTTTCTCTGCGTCTGTACTGAAATCCGATTGCATATTTTGAATTCAACGCCACTATTTCGATCGACGTGTTATATCTTCTTATCTACTTTGTTGCGCACTTTACATCAGGAGGAAGGGTTATCAGGAGGTTTATCAAACGAATAGAATATCTTTCTTGACTGTGTGGCGTAAACAGCAAGAATTAAACTGAAACTATGTCTTTTGCTCTGTGATTATTACCTGTAGCGTGACAAAGACTGAACATGTTCCAAATGCAGAAAAAGAAACTTTCGTCAGTCTGCCAAACGAATTGTTATCGGTCGTTCGGTTTCCGATTCGAAGAGTCTTTACAAATTCTTTTGTTAAGGGCTTCTTTAGGATGAAAGGTGAGATAATGTTTGACAATACCCATACAATTGTAATTAGTCATTATTGTATTTTTACCGAGGCATTGCCGCGTCTAATTCACCGTGGCTTTCGGTTGCTTTCGTCTTTGCCGCGGTTGCGGTTTTCGTCCCACCGCGGTGAATTCGCGGCAATAACGTTCGGCAAAGACGAGGTTTTACCGCGTGCAAATGGTCCAAAAGTTTCAAGCAATACTGTAAAATCAACATGTATTTGAACCTTCGACATTATACTCAAGCTCTAAGAACCTTCCACGTTTTACTCGAGCTCTATTAAAAGTTCCAAAAATACTTTCTATCTAGTACTGATAAAAAAGACAAATTTTTGTTTCATTTGATCCTAACTTAAGCGCAAGGACACGTGAAGACGTTAGCGAACTGACCTGAAACGTTAGCGAAACAACTCGTACGACATCGCATCGGGACTTCCGATCCAAAACCCAGGAGTGACAACCTTGTTCATTTCGTTGTTGAATTATCAATGCTTTTAAAAGCAATACTGTAATATTACAATAACATGTAGGTACTAAACTTACTAAGCGCTCTACTGTGCATCATGACTCCTTTTTAGGACGACGATTTGAGCGAAAAATCGCACCACAACTGCGACTCGCTTCGTTCACCACTTCAAAATATGACAGGCGTTCCTACACACCTCGTTCCCAGGTCGAGGCGACCGTGAGAGAGCTGGTGATGGAATTACGGTATGTTCAAACGGGAACAAAGGGACGGTCACAGTGATAAACTATTCCAAAGTGCTCTAGGTGTAAAGCTGTAGCAGGGAGTTGTTTTCAATCCCCGTAGACGACCATTTCACGCGTGAAGCTACATGATCCGATCTCACTACGGGTGAAAGCCTACAGCACAGGTACCCCAAGCGTTATGAGACTGATACAGACTGTGACCTTTGTGTGAGTGTTGTAATTTGAGCGTCACGGTGACCATTGCGTAACGGCGAAATTATAAGGATTTGTATGGGAAAAAACGATTCCTACTTCAATTTAAAAATGCCAACAAGTTTTCAATAAAAAAAATCCCTACCTGAACTCCCTTACCTTGTCTGTTTTTCGTTCTCCAATGTGATTTTGGGGGATGATTTAGCGCGATTCCGGCGAGTTTTACATGTAGTTCCATTCGGGGTTCCATTGCGTTTATGAGGGGGGTGAATAGGGGTATGTAAATCCGCCAATCCGCTAAAATAAATGGCTGAATCCGTCGATCCTTTCAAAAAAACAACTAAATCGGAATCCGCAAATTGTTTGCCGCGTTAGATGATACGCGAAATACATAGCGACTTCAGTTGTTGGAGTTGCCTTGCGTGATATTGTGTATTAGCGTTGAGGATGACTATCAATGAAATATTTATGTAACCAACGTCTGTATCGAAACAAAATCTTGCAGATACGAGAAAAAAAGAACAAACTTGAACTTCCTAACAACCAAAATCCAAAATCCGGGCCCCAAAACTGGATAAAACCGCGAAAACTGTGATCATAGGATCCGCAGATCCGTTAAAATTTCGCTCTGAATCCAAAATCCGGGCTAAAATATTTACCAAATCCGCCGATCCGTAGACCTATTCAACCCCATCTTTTATCTTTATAGAAACAAAAAACAGTGAATCTTCCCTCTGCGTTAGAAAGTGTTTTTTTCTTTTTTTCATACATAGAGGATATTACATGACCGCGCGGAGACACGAAACTTCTCTTTGAACGTTGAAAAATATTTCACGAATGAGTGCAGCGAACGATTGAGATATTTTTTAACACGAGAAGAGAGTATCTCCAAGCGGCCATGTAATGTTCTGCTTATTATATAAACGTAAAACACCAATGAAATACCAAATCATTGATTTATTATGTAACCATAGCAGCGGTGGACTTTTCACGTGTGAAGATAACATGTTATTCTCACGTGTGAAGATATCATGTTTTCACGTGAAAGCTCACCTGGTAGTTCATTGGTGTTTATATAACAAGAAGCTGTTTCCAGCTTATACTCGGGCCATATTTGACTGTGTGATGCGTAAAGCTCACAATCTTTTAACAGTGATAACCTCCAGCATCGCCAATACCCCCAAACAGATAGCCTGCGAGCAAGCTCTCTTGGGGGTGGATCCTCTTTCCCACTCCTGCCCCCCACCCCCAAGAGAGCTTGCTCGCAGGATACCAAATAGATCGATACAGAGATATAGTGAGGCAATAGCTAACCACCAGAGGGAATTGCATTTCTTGCAGTCAGAATGAAATACAGGGGAAAACGACATTTGTCATACGAATGCTTTTTACTGTAATCCCCGGGCTTTAATCCTTACGTTTTCACCTTTCGTTTAGAGACACTCACAGAAACCATTTGTACGGTCCTAATATGTATGTGACGCCGTGTCAATGATGGAACGTAATTTTCGGTATGATCGAGACCCGGGGGGTACTCCCGATAGGGTATGGTTTTCAGGGTATTTTGTCTTGAACGGGGTATCTATTTCATCACTTTCTGTCTTAAATTAAACAGGGTATCCCTACATGACCTAATCACAGATTGTGATTGCCAATGCATTAAAATACAGTAAGAAACTAGTGTATTCTTATTTCATTCTAGTCTTAGCAGGGTGTCTTAAACGGGATAGGGAAATAGGAGAATTGTGTCTTAAACAGGGTCAGGGTTTGAACGCCTGGGCCGCACCTCCCTACCCAAGCATCTGTTGAGTACCCCCTCCCCCCCCCCCCCCCCGATCTAGAGTTACGTTACGCATCACGCGTACGTTTATCACCCTTGTATGTTTTTCAATGTTTCGCTGTTTATATTTTTAAATGAAATTCAGGGGAAAGCATTTGTTATTCACCTTCCATTTGAAGACAGAAACCGTTTCTACATTGATTGTTTTTCTATAGTAAACGTGAGACATCTTTATCTATCTTGGCCCGCGAGGTCATAGACTGATTTAGTTGCCAAATTTTCGGTTAAGGTGATTCCGCTGAAAAAGAAGGACTATTAAAAATTTTCTAAGACTTGGTCCAGTTCATGACTATGTTATGAGCATTACAAAAATGCAATAAAAAAATGGGGGTCACCGTGCTCGTTTTTGTGCAACCTGGATGGCTATTATAGTAAATAGATGACCCACGAGGTTTATATTAGGAACGCTAGTAATCAGAAGAAAGGACTATCATTTCTAGAAAAATTAATTTCTTGCACTAAAATATCGAAGCAGTTCAACAAAATTTACTTTAATCTTACACAACAAACTATTTTCATTGAACTGGAATTAAGATTATGAAAGAAATTAAAGATTTTGCTGCGTGTGCACGTAAGCAGCACTACCTAAATACGTGCTTTTTAAAGCATTCAAAAAAAAATATCTCAAAGTAGAGTATTTAACTTTTCTTTAAATCGCGATATATAGTGGTCAACCATATGACATTTAAATTGATGCATTAAAAAATGGGGGTAACCGTGCTCGTTTAGAAGAAAAGGACCATTTATTTTCCTGCAGAGCTTAACCTCAAGGAAATCCCGTAATGTTGTGCGTGCGCGCGCTCGTGCGCGCGCTAAATGACGCGAAAAATTATGCGCAGCAAGGATGCGCAATGCAATTCAACGGAATCACCTTAAACAAAACTAACCTTGAGGCACTCAGGTTAGCCTTAAAGACACTCCGGTTAGCCTAAAGAGCAATCCAGTTAGCCTAAATAGCACTTACGTTAACTTTAATAGCTCCCCGGTTAGCTTAACGGTGAGCAGTTTACGTTGGGGTTGTTCATGCCTCGCATGTTTTGTTCATGCCTCGCACGCGTCTGGCTCGCATATTGTAAACACTCCTCACGGCCCGAAAACAAAGATCGCGACCGAGAATTTAAAGAATTTGATAACACGACGGAAAACTTAACTCGTACCAGCCGAGTACAAAAAACGAGACCGAGAACAATAACTCGTGGCCCGAAGTCTTATCTCTCGGCCCATCGCGACCCCAAAAAGAAAAAAAAATTTGATAATGCTACCGAAACCTTAACTCGGTCCGTCTTACGGCCCGAGTAATAACAGATGTTTATTATAAAAAATACCACAAGCTATTTGTTTGTATCGAAATTATACTTGGTGGGTCGAAATGCTGAACCGACAAGGAAGCCTTAAACACAAGCCTTGGAACCTCGAACTTACATGTAACTAAAGAAAGAGTTCGAGGTAGTTTTTTACTATCAGGGTGAGCTGTTATCGGCTCTTGGTTGTTTAGTGTAGAAGTTTAAAATATTATTATTGCGTTCGACGAAAGAGAACGCATACTATTTGGGTCTTTCAGGGTTGGGGCGGCCTCTTGGTAGGGTTGGATTAAATTGCCTCGATCTCGAGTAGTTTCTGTTCGCGGCATGGTAATCAACGTATGCGTAGCAGTGAAAAGATTGCAGACTCAGGGCTCGAACGCACTTTACTAATATGTTACTAGTTTAGCAACGTAAACGTTTATTGCTCTGTACCCTGTGGTTATAGACTGCGAGCAGTTTCTCTTTTGCTCGAAACTCCACGGGGTAAAAGTAGCCGGGCACGAGTCACGCGCGAGCGGAGCTCCCTGCCTGTGAACAGGCTCCCAAGTGGGGTATAGGGCGAAAAGAAAAATCGGCGAGCCGGGCGAGCGGAGCGCGATTTTTGTCTTCGCCCTATACCCCATATGGGAGCCTGTTCACGAGGCTAAGCTCCCGCCGCGCGCGCTACTCGTGGCTTGGCCGTTCGCGCGTGACTCGTACTCGGCTACTTTTTTCCCGCGGATTTTCGAGCAAAAGAGAGACTGCTCGTTGCGCTCTTGACACAAAACTAGAAATTACAATGGTTTATCGAAGACTGAATACTAGTTAACGTTCACTACAGGAGCAAACACCGTAGGTTGATCTACTCTGCTGGGGTTTATCCACTATTAAAAGACTAAAGTATCAATATTTGGCAAAAAACTTGAGCTCCCTTCTTAAATTCAATTTGATTTTCCTTTTGTGCAATGTATGTAAAGCTAGGTTATAAATCATTCAGTAATGACATTGTTTTTCATGATTTTAAGCATTAACTAGTGGGCGCCGCCGTCGACACCAGAAGTTGTTTTTAAGAATTAAATATTTTCCTTGATGTTCGGTTGTGTGAATTGTTGTTTTTGATCAGGCAACTAAGTTTATTTCGCAAAATTGTTCTTAATTGTACTCTATAAATATACCTTATAATGTAAGTGACTCGCTTTCAAGACTTACCAAGCTAAAACGTTGAAAATGCAATGTTAATTATATCAGTATTAATATCAATTGAATTCGAATGGTCGACAGAGTTATAAGCTGGAATTCCTGAGCATATCTATTCAAAAATTGGTTAAATTTCCCTTTTAAGAAATTTACAGAAGTCCATGTCTCATGTATGATAAAAGAACGATGCTTTGATCTAAATGTTCTCTATTATAGAGTTGCTTTCGATGGACCGCATCACATCGGGGGGGGGGGGGGGGGAGATGGGGAGAGGGGGTAAGTTACGTTCACACTATAACTGAAGGCCGTGCAACTTAGCAAACAATAAGCAAGGAACCGCACAACGAAAATGCTGCAAGTATACGCAGGATCTGTGAAAGATCTAATCAGCCAAAAATATAAATGACTCAGATTTCTTCAAGGCTGATCGGACTGCATAGAAAAATTAACACGACAGCGACACGATAGAGACCAAACCGAGAATCAACAGAATGCGGCAACCGTGGACAGCTGTTTCGAGCTGGTTGGCTCTCGTCAGCACGGTGTAGCACAGCAAAAAGTAGAACACCAACGCGAGTCGAGTGGTCTACCAAATGCCAAAAGTTTTCTAGGCAGTCCGATCAGCCTTGCAGAAATTTGAGTCATTTATATGTCCTTATATTTTTGGCTGATTAGATCTTTTACAGATCCTGCGTATACTGCCAGCATTTTCGTTGTGCGGTTCCTTGCTTATTGTTTGCTTTTATATTTTGGACCCTAGATCTTTTGGATCTTGTGTCTTATAGGGGGCCTCGATCGATAGTAATGGTCGATATGTCGGTCGACTCACGGTCGACTGACGGTCGATATCTCGGTCGAGCCTCGGTCGCCACTCGGTCGATAATTGGGGATGACTCGGTCGATGTTGTACCGCTATGGCGGTCGTCGTATCGACCGAGGTGGCTGTCGGCCGATATAGATAGCAATACATCGACACTTCACCGACACATCACCGATACTTCATCGATATTTCACCGCTTACCGGCCGATATATCGGTCAATATTCTATCAATATGTTTTTTCGACACGTCGTCCTTATCTCGATCGACATTCGTGTACATAGCGCACCGCTATATCGGTCGTCATATCAGTTGATGGCCAATATAATAACGACAGATAGCGGGTCGATAGTCGGTCGTTACCTCATTTTATTCTTCCACTATTGCATCATTTTACCATATTAGGTCAATAGAACGCGCAAAAACATGCCAGCGTAATACACCGTAGTGTCCCGGTTTAACCGATTTAGGACAAAGCAAAATCCTCGTTCCTTTTTTTGTGTCGACCGAGTATCGGCCGATGCATCGACCGACACTTTACCGATACTTGACCGACGGTTCATCGATGTATTGCCGACACACTGCCGATGCTATCGCGACCGACTGTCGGTCGATCTCTCGACCGAAGGGGATCCAATGATCGGTCGATACATCGCCAATATAGCGGCCGATGCTCGATCGACGCTCGCCCGCTACTCGACCGACAATCGACCGATACTCGGTAGATACATCGACCGAGATATCGACCATCAGTCGACCGACATACCGACCGTTACCATCGATCGAGGCCCCCTATAAGACACAAGATCCGATCTTTTTAGATCCGATATGCTGTACTTTTTAACATGGTTTGGCCATGCACCTGTGAAGGAAAGTTTTGCTTTTCTCATTTAACTTATTGCGACAGGGATATCATATTTCAGTTCTTTGGTCCATTGTTCGTAGTCACACTCTATGACGTGGACGGATGTCTGAATTTGGGCCCATCCGAAATCGGCTACCAAGTGCATTTGGTAGTCCACTCGACTCGCGTTGGTGTTCTACTTTTTACTGTGCTACACCGTGCTGACGAGAGCCAACCAGCTCGAAACAGCTGTCCACGGTTGCCGCATTCTGTTGATTCTCGGTTTGGTCTCTATCGTGTCGCTGTCGTGTTAAGTTTTCTACGCAGTCCGATCAGCCTTGCAGAAATTTGAGTGCAACCAGGAGCTTATAAGCTCCTGGTGAAACTTAGCGCCGGTGGGGGCGCAAAGGAGCAAAGGAGGGGCCGGCAAGGAGAGAAAAATGTTTGGAGAAAAAGAATTAGCAGAACTGAACTGGATGGCAAAACAGCATATGAAAGATTAGAGTAGCTTTAGAAGTAGGCAAAGTGCTCAAAAGGCAGCCTCGATCCCAGGGTCCTCTCTCTTCCTCCCCAGAGAGGAGCCTGAGAACAAGGCAGGAAAGGTAAGGTAATGGGTACGCTTCGAAAACCATGTCTGTGAACATTCTGTGAAGCCGGATTGTGAAAGGAAGTTTGGAAGATCTGAAGATTGTGAGTAGAGCATTCATATTTGGAAGTTGTTTTGAGCAGAACTCTTATATAACTGTTCAAATGAATGTGAAATATATGAAATATCATATACACGAAAGGCGGATGAAAGCTTTACCAAATGACGGACCATCGTAGATAAGTATGGAACTTAACACTCTCTGGGAGTCAACTGGTGTACAAGAAACTTTATCGGCCAACAAATACATAACTCCAACCCAAAGTCAACATAAAAGGCTGAGGGATTTGACGGTAAACAAAACTGATGCCCATCAAATGGCCAGAGTCCTACCAGCTGGTTTAATATACTAAGACAACAAAACTAATGGACTTTCAATTCAAATTCTTGCACAGAAGTACACGAGCCAAAGGGCGGATTTCTTCACAAAAATTGTGATAAAAGACTGCTAGAAATGCGCCTTCTGCACAAACGGAAAAACTTAAAAACTTATCTATCTCTTCTGGAAAAAAATAAAAGTTAAAAAAAATCACTTTATTTGTGTGAACTGTCCTGAAGCCTCCTCTTTCACGGCTACGCACCTGCAGTATTACTTCCCAAAACTGGACCCCTCAGTAACACTTGGCCTGATGCCGCATTCTTTAGAGAACCGTCATCCTTTTAGCGCGATACTGCATCTGGATATGAAAAACAAGAGAATCTATCCATGACATTGAATCTACTGAATCCAAAACAAGTGCCACTCCTCAAAAAAAAAAAAGAACAGCCCATCCAACTCTTTTAAGAACCCTTGGCATATGATATATGGTAGTGCCCTTCATCAGCGTCGACATAACCATTAGTTTTTGCAGTTACTACTTAAAAAAGACATCCATCTTTCATTTGGTAGCTGTTGAAACTTTCTTTTATCTTTACGTTACCAAAACATTATAAGATCGACTCCTAGTCACTACTAACAGCTTTATGTATCACATCCGAGATTTAGATGATGTAATAGGTCTTTGTTCTCCGCTTACTTTGATAAACTTTCTGTTTGAATATGTGCTGTTTACCTCTTTCCGCTTTGTTAATCAATAAATGTAGTTAAAAAAAACACTTAAAAAAATTAAGCAGCTGTGAATATAAAGCCTGAAAAAATTCAGCCTCGAACGGGTTCATGACTGTGCAGTGTTCTAGCTACCAACTACCATTTTGTGGGTTCGAATAATACTCATGGAGGATTAATAATACCCGAGGGAGGGGGAGGGGGTACTTGGGTTCAGCTTTGCTGGATATGTGCCGCTGACCTCTCAGAGCCTCTGCCCCATTAAGGTCTATTTTGTAATCCATCTTAGTCACTTTCGGGAAAATGTAATTTTTGCGATCCCAACTAAGTCCCTTTCTATTTATGCATCTACTTTATCAATCTCTTAAATAGGTCATCCTAAAATGAATTGACACATTTTTTAAATTGAATGAAGAACACTTTATTTTTCACCTACAGTACAAGCTTTCTAGTACGCTTACTGACCGTAAATATTTACAAACATACCATCATAAATAGTCAGGTGATTGTTACATTTAATAACCAACAGAATTTCTGAACTTTTTAACCGAGACCATTTTGAATCCCTACTTAATAGAATTTTCATTCTAGTGACTCTATTGAAAATGCAACTCCATTTTTGTCAATCCAGTCGTGAAAATGGGACCCCATCCCTTCCCTCCACCCCCCCTCGGGAATAATCATATACATGAACTGCTGCCATCTGTTCGTTACTATTTATCTATAAGAAACTGGTGAATGTTTTCATCAGCCGTTCTGTTATCTTATCAGTTCAGCTCAAACAACAAGATTTCACTTGTTCTTATCATTTGTCTGGCTCCCACAGAGTTAAATTGGTATAGACGGACAGTTTTATTAAATAATCTCAAAGAATTTAACATTTAATTGTACACAGAGACTACAAATTAGAAAAATTCTCTCGTTTAGGACATACAACTGCAACTACATGAAGCTGATAAACTAAAATGAAATCGGGCAAACTGGAGCACATGTCGCACATGTTCGTTCAGTGGTGCTTTTTCGTAAACCAAACTCTCGTTTTGTGGACACTTAATTTTATTAGCTGTGTGCTAGTTATCTCGCAAGTAATCGAAATGAAAATAATTGGTTCAAGGTTCCCGATTGTACAAATTGTACCGTGCTCATCGCCTGTTGTTCTAAATGTGGAGTGACAGATTAAAGTTTTTTGGGCTTGGATCCAACTTACCCTTGATTTTGACCATGGCCATTAGGTTTTTAAAGTCAATTACCTTACTGTAACATCGACAGAACACACTCTACTTATGCATGCAAGTATTACAACACACTATTAAAAATCTCGATCTTATTTATTGAAGTGTAGCTACAGACTACGGCCCTTAGTGAAATAAAATCCGCATTTTAGAACCCTAAAACTAAAATTGCTGCAAACACCCCGTCACTTTATAATCGTACCCTCTTTCGGGAGTTGTTAGAGTTTTATTCATTTGGACTATCGGTTGAGAAGGATAGCTTTGACTGAAATTCGAAGTCTCCATAAGTTTTTGTTTTTGTTTGAGTTTTTCTTAGTAAATACCTGAACAATTTTAGTTTCGTTTACAATTGATTGTCATAAAACCAAAACCAAAGTAATTGCTCAGGCCAGTAACTGTTACTGGCCAGAGCAATTACTTTGGTTTTGGTTTTATGACAATCAATTTAACAACACTGAAAGGCAAAAGCTCCAATGAGCCAAACGTGATCGGAAACAAATATAGCATGCGTAGCTGGCTGTTTTATTGTGCCCGCCGCACACTAGCCGATTTTTTGTCGGCCTACGAAACATCTTCACGCTAGTGTGCGGTGAATTTAGACAAGTCTGCGACAAGATCGGGGCTTGTCGGGCTATATCTGACAGTGCTAGATCTCAAAACGTCTTGTCGGGCCTTGTCGGCTAGTGTGCGGTGGAACAAGACAATTTGTCGGGGTTCGCACGCGCCTCAACCAGTTAGGAAATGTCATAAGAGTCACGTTAACAAGCGTCTTTTCCAGCATGGTGGAGATCGAAGTGAAGCTGACATCAGCGCGGAGATCGAACATGGAGACCTGTAAAAGAGGACAAGCTTGTTGCTGCTTGGCAATACCATGAATGTCTTTTTAACATCAGATCGCCTTGCTGTTCTTGTGCTGCTCTTGCGACGCCTCTTTGTCCTACGTAGAAAAGTCAAGGTAAACAAAGCAAGTTTCAATTTTCGCCGCGTCAGTGGAATAGGCGCTATCGGCGCCGTCTTGATTTTGGATTATTCGGCCCGAAGCCTCAACGCGGTTAGTCGCGACAAAAAAATCGGCTAGTGTGTGGCAAGCTGATGGCCGGACAAATTTTAAGCCGATTTGACCCCGACAAAAAATCGGCTAATTTGCGGTAGCCTTTGGGGGTTTGGTGGCCGGCGAAAACGAGCAGCAAAGCCGCGAGAAGAATATGGAGGAATGGAATACGAATGCGAGAGGAATGGAATCCTCGTCCCCATTCTTCTCACGGCATCACCCTCGTTTTCGCGGCTTTGCCGTGGAAGCAAGCTAAAATTAATATAGTCGAGAAGGTTAGATGTTCGTAAACGGACGACCGCCTTGACAAAACCCCATTTGAATTCCCATACAACATCTGTATTTTTACATTCTGTAAGCGGCCGCGGACACTTTCGAGGGGAACGATTTAATTTTTTCTTCTCTTTCTCACTCCCATAAGCGGACACCGCAAAGGGAAAATCCAATTAGTTTTTTGCTGTCAATCGAGGCTACAAAGAAGTTGGTCAAGTTTTCTGACTGGGGGAAACGAAAAACAGATTTAAACGGCGGCTAGTTGGTTCCTCGATAAAAAATACAAGGGAATCAGATCGCAGAAGAAAAAGAGCGAAAACTTAGCTAACATTGCACGTCCGTATACACACTGCTCAGTGGAGTGTTAGCTAGTGTACTTTGGACCAGCACCTGTCTAACACATGAACATACACTTCTGATGCACTCAGCCTGTCTCTTGAGACCATGTGTGATCCTTGTCCTTTGAAATAAAGATTTCAGTCTTGATAAATTTGGATAACCAGACGCAACCCGATTCTTTTAACAGCCAACAAGGGCCCTGACACTTGGAATTTAAAGCCCTCTTGAACCTGACTGGAGTGCTACTTCAAAACCAGTCCAGTTTACTTTCACAACTTATCAGCTGGGAACACGCGGTGTAATGGCATTCTTTGAGCAAGAAACAATTCAATACACACAATAACTCCTTAAGCTTTTCAATCAATTGACATTCATTTCAATCATTCTCTAAACACTCTAATAACCCCTTCCGTGAGCACAGGTAATTTTGCGCATCAGTTAGCGCCAAACAGAAACTGCACCCAGAATAATATCACAGCTTTGTTATCAGTTGGCAATTTTTTTACAGTTCGTTCTTCTTCTAATCTTTGCGAAGAAACATGTCCTTTGTGTAGGAAGTATGGAGTAACCTTGTTTATGTTTAACCGGTAATTTATATAGCACACAGAGCTACCATTTCCACGCTCAAATTCGCTATAGCTGTGCTTCCTTTCTGAAATTACGTACGTGCTGATAAAATTTAAACAAATGTGAGTTAAGATCTACGCAGTTCGCAGTTTACACCAACTCAACTTAATACCGTAAAGGGTGGTTCTCAGTTGCGTTTCACTCACTGTGAACCAAACATGCTCTTTAATAATAAGACCACTGCTTCAGTTAAGCCCGGGGTTAAGTCTTAATATCAATTCCCAGAGGAGCTAAAATGACCAAACTTCACATCCAAGTAAACCAAGTGTTCTAACTGAAAGAACAGTTACCGTTCGAGAGTAACAGAACAATGGACATCAGCTCATTCACCGGGCGAAGAGCAGTAAACTGATTCCCTACTTTCTTGATTCCTAAAGCCGAGGACAGGTCTTAGTAAAAAGCAGTATCACGTGCTTGTTTTTTAATGCCGAGGAGAAAGAAAGAGCGACGTTTTTCATGAGGCTGTTACAGGTAGGATCACATTTTCTCTGTACACCAATCGTAGAGTTTAGTAAGAAGACTGAGAGGCAACAATGGAGATACCTGAAAGAAGGAAGGGAAGAATAGAGGTAAAGAGGATTTGTAGCGCGAGTTATTCAAAAGATCAAATAGTTGGCGAAAGTCGATGTATCTGAGACCCTTGGCAAAATGAAATACGGTTATTTCTTTCTGTCGTTTTTGTTTCTTAGACGCAAACTGAAAGGACCCTGAAAAATTAGTAAATTGTGGCGAAATTGTAATAAAGTTACTCATGGTGTAAATCAGTGAACTCCCGAAACGTTTCTTTTCTATACGAACTATACGTTTTCTATTGTTAATATTCATGGAACGCAAACTTACTAGATTTCAAAAATAGTTAGTAAAGCTTTAAATAGCGCACCAAACAAAACACATTGTTTGTGATACAAGGGTATTGTTCTAGAACTTAAAAAGTACAGTGGTCTTCCTCTGACAGTATTTACTAATCAGTGAAAGGAGAACGGTACTAACTCTTTGGCAATATAGGCGAATCACCAAATTATGTTATTAAAAACTAAGTTCAGTAGTTTTGAGCTTCTAACAGAGCACCACAGCTGAGATTCAAGTCCGTTTTAAGCATACTCAGCTTGGTATCTATAGTCTAATCGGAAGACAAAGGTCTTTTTAAAACAGCTGACATGTGGCACTTTGCGCGCATTTGGCCAAACAACTATCGTACTGACTGTGGTGTATTCAGTAATTCTCTAGGCTTGATTGAAAACGGATTCCAAGCAAAACAGTCACTCATGTTTTGACCTTGTTTTATTTTTTTATTTATTTTTTCCTTTGGCGGTGCTTGCGGGGAACAAAAAAGCCGAGCAAACAACTCGAAAACAACACGCTTTCTTTCGGGTTCCAGCAAAGTACAATAAAAATAATTAACTTTCCTGATTGAACAAAGAATAACAATTAGTCTTGTACAAAGCAATTATCAGGTACACTCCTGTATTTGAATAAAGGTAATGTTTCTGTAGTATAGGGCATCAGTGTACGTGACGGTATTCAGAAAATAAGATTGTTTGCAAAGTTTAAACGAACAGCAAGTAAATAAAACGCAGTGAAACCCCTCGAAATAATACACAGAAAAATGGAACAGACAATAAACTTTGTCGCTCTTCTCGTTAGTTGCGATTTCATTTTAATGCCTTTCCCTGTGATGCTTTTTATCATTGCCTACGTTGCCGTTTATACTTATAATATGCTTTTTCAACTTCATGCTGAACTGAACTCCGAGAACGGCGGACTGACTTCACAGTGAGGTTATCATTACTTGTAATAATTAGGCACTGATTTCAAGGCGCCTTTACTTGTTATGGTCTGTGTTATTCAACTAGATATGCAAAATCTATTAGTTATTTATAGATTTGTGATTCTTTTTGATAGCAGTTCTTGTGTAACGTTTAATAACACTCCGAAAGAGTCGCGAAAAACAAGTACAGTGGTTGAGAATGTACTGCATTTTTGCTTCACTGAAAGTGACAGATAATTCAATTTTTTCAAAAACACTTGCAAGATTTAACACTTAAGTTCAACATCATAGCTAGTTTGCAGTGACGCAACTCAGTAGCACTTTTCGTTAAAACTAACGGCAGGAATTCAGTAGGATTTACTAAACAGAATGAAACAAGAGTCAAGCAAGCTGCGAAACTTTGATGTCAGAGAATTACAGCTAAGTTTCTGTACACCAGTTAATTTTGCAGAAAGGTTATAAAAAGTGTGGAAAACGTTTCTTAATAATTTTCCTGTTTTTTTTTGTTTTTTTTTTTTGTTTTTGTTTTTTTGTTTTGTTTTGTTTTTTAATAATATTTTAATTGAATTATTTGCATACACTCGTGATACAGCCAGCCACATAACTTACGCTACGGATACTTACACAACTAGAATACAGAGAATTTTTACCATTTTATACATTGTTTATTGACAGGGCTAGTATGCAAACAAGAGTGAGAAATTATAACTAATAAGCAATACATAAATGAAAAAAGTGGGAACAAGGAAAATAAAATAGGAGTGGCACATCCCTCGAGACGAACATATTTATTGCAGCTCATGCTTTTGCTCTGAAGTTCCTCAGTGTGTTATTTTTAAAGGCAATTGTGCGTTCACGAAGGATCTTTTCATTAAGTAACAAGCTGAAGATTTCAAAACTGGGGTAGGCTTTGTTTAACCACGAAAGAAAGATGTGATATTTTGCAATGATGACATAATGATTGAGAGCTAGACAAGTATTTAATTCAGGCTTATAACCATATAGAATATCCGTAGCGTTTGAGGTGACATTTTCCGATCTCTTTTCATTCCACCAACTGATTACAATTTGCCAAAAAATTTGAGTACTGGGGCATTCGTATAGAAGGTGAAGTAGATTTTCATGGGGGTGGTTGCAACGATCACAGCTCGGAGATGCTCTCAGCTTCATTTTGTAAAGTTTGCTATTGGTTGGTAGAATGTTATATACTACCTTATATTGAAAACATCTAAGTTTGTTTTCCATTGTGACCTTGAAGGGTAACTCATAAATAGCCTTAACTGTGAGATTTTGTTCGGCTAGTATCGTTTCTACGTTCGGAGGTTTAAGGATTTTCAGCACAAAAATTTTGCGTGCAATTTTGGCCGTGACGTTCGAAGGAGTGAGGTTGTGTTCATCACTGTTCTTGAGAGGTTCTGAATTAAGAATTGATTTTTTCCATAGATTAGGGATTGCAGAGAGGAGACCATTATAAGTTAGAAAGTCCACTGCTAAACCATATTTTCGTTGAAAATCGGATCTCGATAGAAAGTTTCTGCTTTCGTTTAGAAGATGGTAAATTTTAGTAACCCCTTTTCCGTACCATGAGGCGTAAAACACAGGTTTCCCGTCTATTCTTATGAAACGGTTGTTCCAAATAGTTTCATGTTAATAATCCATCACCGTTGAAGGGTTCTTAGAGTGTAATTCTTGCCAAACAGTCAGTATATCTCTGTAAAACCTTGGCACATGTGTGGTCAAACTTAAATCGTATGTGTCGAAATTACATTCAAAGATAAATGGACCCCCATATTGAGATATAACAGAGGAGAAGAGGGAACACCATTTACTACCGTCAGCTTTAGTTTTCCTGTTACTGAATCAGTTTTCCAGCACGTGAAAGGTTCTGAGAGTTAAAGTCCAGTGATCATGTCAATAGAGTCAACCGGCGTAAAGATTAGTACCGCATTCCAAGAACATACCAACACGAGCCGCCGTAAAATTCAAAACGCCGCATCTGCAATGGAAACCAATCTGTAGGGATGAAATTAATTTCTAACATGTATTTATCGAAGAAAGACGTTTCGCGCTCAGTGTTGAAATTAGGATAAACGTAAGAGGACAAACTTTGTATATTACGCTTGATAATTTTGATTACGTCAGATGCAGATCACTTAGTAAATACTTCTGATTAGTGCTTTTCAGGGGTCAGTCTTACCGGCTATGGTTCCTAATTAGAGATTCACTCTTCCACTCTGATCACATGATCAGGACACATGAGTGTCCCGGATTCCTTGTTCACATGGTTGCGGTAATGTAGTGTAGTGTAGTGTGGTGTATCAACAAACCACTTACACTACATCCGGTTTTGGGGGAACAAACTTGTCAGCTTTCCTAAACCGTATCTTCCCTCCTTCATTCTTTCTTTATATTTTTTTACAATGTTTCTGGACATGTAACTAAAAATCCCAAAACATAACGGCCAAAACGAAGAAGCATTTGATTTGCGTTCCGTTATTTAGAATGCCTTCCGGTCTTGTTCCCTCATGTAGCCCCAGGTGTGAACCCCTCGGTTTTTTCCACCTACCCCTGCTATCAAAATGGCCGGATTCCTCAATATAGAATATTATTAAATACGCACGAGTCGATATTTAATCGGTTCCAGCTGGAAGCAAATAATCATATTGATTTTACTTCCAGCTTAGGTAGCAATTTACAAAACTACAAAACAAAACGTTACCACAAACACGCAACCGAGAATATAGTTAGTTAGCTGGTCGGGGATAATCGTGCTGTAGTATTAGGGTTTTGATCCGTTCATCTATTTTTGTATCAGTAATTGCAACTTGTTTTCTTTTCAGATTTGTTGCTATGATGGGGTTCTATCTAATATAGCGAATAAGGGAAATCTTGTTATTATGTTACAGCTTATAGATATAGGAATTATCCATTATACGGTCAGTTTGGTGTGTATATAAACGAGGTGACCTTTATACAGTCTGTAGACGTGGAGGTGATTATAGACTTAAGAAGCTCAAGTGGTCATATTTAATTTCTCAATATCATAATATTTGAAACATCTATTCTTTCCAAGGCCAAGTTCTTGTGAGTGTCTGATTTACAATGATAATAATAAAAAAATGTTACGGGGTAGTGAGTCATACCACGTACAGACACGAGACAATCTCATTTACTCTTTTAAATAGCCCGGCTCGAACGCACCAAAGCCGATCACTGTAATTCCTCAATAGTTCTACGTATTTCGATCATTTAGAATCATTGTGTTCTTAGCAAGGTCAAGACTTTGTAATATCAAAGAACCACGAGGAATGAAAAGCCTCGGAAATTGAATTATACTAAGTATGTGATAAAATCTCGCTTACCGATACCACCCGAACAGCCGGAGGTCCTGCCGGCCGGCTGCCACCAGTTTTGTGGCGGGAAAAATATCGGACAGTTCGTCGTCCTGGCGACGTTCCCCATAAAGCTCAGAATCTGGATATCTCGGTAATATTTCACGTTATTGTTTTTGAGCAAAGAAGTAAAAATATACCAGACAGAAGGCTCGATTTCGACCTCAGTAAACGGTATGCACCTTGGCTATAAGGCAGACGGTCTATGCAACTCTGGGTCAGTTTGGGAGCTAATTCATTGGTCACTGGTTTTCTAGTTGCTTATTTTCGTCTTTTGGCAACAGACGAGCAGCAAAACCTATTAGTATTGATAAATACCGCGTGCGTTGCTTTCGCTTTTCACTTTCCACCAACGTTAACAAACAGGCAAGTTTCGATAGTTACTCCTTCATGATCAGGTTGTACCCGGTTAGCATGGCTGCGTTCAAAGGGTAGTTATTTTCGGCCGTTGCTGTGTCCCTTGTTATTTAAACTATAGCCAGTACCCGTAAATACATTTTTAAACTTGTTTTTTTAGTTTTCTTTCCTTTCCATTCTTTGTGCATGTCGCTGTCGTGTTTCGGTATATCCCGCAGTCAAATCATACCAAATCAAGGACTTGTTTATCCGTACAACACTGAAGTGCAAAGTGGCGCGAAAACGCCCACGCCTTACAAGTACTTCGCAAAAGAATGTTGCGAGGAATATTACAGTCGAGTGGACAAAATGTTGAGACTTGAGAACTTTCTGGTTTATTCCCTCATCAAAGAGATATCGATGAGCATACCAAAAATCTGACGTATTCCAAGCCCGCACTAGCTGGGGTTAATAATGGCACCTTTAATAAACTGAAACATACTGAGACTTGATTAGATCTACGGTTGACAAAGGGCGGACTGGTCTTCTCAGTCGAGATAGTAATGTTATTATTCATTCCGACTGCACGCAAGATTAAACGAGGCTAGACATGCTGTTGTTTGCCAAAGCTGTTTTGACGAAACAAGTGGGGTTGCTCGGAAACAGACGGGTACCAGTTTATTTTGATGCCCAATTTGAGCCAGTTTTAGAGAAGCACTCTTGACAGTTATTCGCGAGGATTACGTAAGCGCGCAAGAAGAACAAAACCACATGCACCCTGGAACGCTATCTATCTGTCTTGTACCAGTTAATGAAAAACAAATAGTTACGCGATAATTTCATTAGCAGTCCATGATACCTGAGTTAAAGTCGATATGCGTGAGAACGTCTTCCCAGCTTGACTAGAATCAGGCTTCCCGCGTAGAATAATGAATAATCAACATTCAGTAATGGCCCCCATTTTGCATCCGTTTCTCGTAGCTTACTGTTACAACAGAGTATATTTTCCTGTTCCCTTTGTAATGCTATGTTGATCTGTTATCATCATCCTCCAGCCATTTCTATGACTTACTTTCGTGTCTCAACCCAAAGTATTCCGCATTCTCTTCCACTCCCTTTCGTTACCAATGCATTTTTATGCAATACAAGCTATTTTTAACATGCCTACAGCGGGACGAGACGACGTACCCCACCCAATCTCACAGCTCGATAACCGATATGATTTGCCCATTAGTCACTTTATCATTGCTGTGTACAGCTGGCAAATATGATAATATCCGCACATGAGTAGTTTATTTCCAGCTCCCGTGAGAAGTGGTTAGCATAAAAGCTCCATCACCCCCTAAAAACCCAGCCCAGCTAGCACCAAGATTGATTTCCAGCTGCCTCGAGGTGAAAGGTCACTTTATGAAAATACGAACAATCGGTGGGAAATATGATTTCATCTCGACGACTGGTGTCGAAAACAACATCGTTATCATACATTTCCTGTTCCAGAAAGAAGATCAATTGGAAACTATATATGCCTGAGAAAGCGGAAAAACCTCAAGAAGTTTAGTCCCTCATTTTTCCGGCGCTTTCAATCTCTCTCAACTCAGTTCAGAAGCCGATGGGGACAGGAAATCGTTTTGCTGCCGCGTTGCCGGTTATTCTATAGCTCTATAGCTAATATGTAGAAAGTCCGAGAAAGAGTTCAAGAGCATACAGTTTTTAGCAAACAATCTTTAAAGCGTAAACAAAATTTTGGCTCTTTTGTGATAAAAACCACACAGTCTGAGAAAAAATTTACGGGTCACTACGCGTGCAGTTGCGTCAGGATATGGGCAGGTAATTTTTTAGAGCAAATCTAAATGCGTAACTTTCAATTAGTCAACTATGCAAATTAATAAATTGAAATAGCAGTGAACTGTGCAATTTACACGACTGGTGCGCAAATTTGGTTAGTTCATTGTTTTCCCTCGCCCAAGCCACGTTCATTGCGGCCGAAAATCGAATCCTTAATAATAGGCGGGATGTATGGTATTACATGATGAAGAAACAATATCTGAAGGCATTTTGGCTCACACTACAGTTCTGAAGAGTTGATCAATCATTAGTATTGTGTTTTGTTGGATTGTTGTATCATATGTGGTATTGTCTTTGACCCGCGGTGACCGAAAAATAAATACCAATTT
Organism: Pavona decussata; assembly: GCF_977016875.1. Taxonomy (NCBI): domain Eukaryota; kingdom Metazoa; phylum Cnidaria; class Anthozoa; order Scleractinia; family Agariciidae; genus Pavona; species Pavona decussata. Next base: position 1,391,722 of record NW_028145512.1, on the reverse strand, counting down.
GCACTTTCATACAAAAACGCCATGCGGACATAACCAAGCAGCTTCTAATGGACTTGCAAGATGTAGGATTTATGTCATTTTCATTTCTATTTTCCGAAAAAAAAAGTTTGTTGAGGTAACTTATTTCCAAGAAGATACAAGAGTAGGTGAAATTTCTTGGAATTTTGTTCGTACAATTTCAGCCAATTAACATCATATCGTTGATGGTCGGCATGGTGGTAGAGAAACCTTGAGAATGGTTGTAATACAATCCAATAAAACTTCAGGACATTTTATCTTTTTAAGAACTTGCATCCTTTTCATAATCTTGGGATGTGCTTGGATTAAAGACGGTTTTCATTCAGCTTTGTGTTGGAAGCATTAGAACAATCGATTATCAATCACCCGTGTCGTTTAGACAAATTTACCTTGGTTGGAGCCTTTTGCCTTGCTAAAAGATGAACTTGCGCAATAGAAAAAAAGCTCAAATTTTACCCTGAATTACACTATTCTAGTTCCAAAGAAGTGCAGCAAAAAGTAATGTTATCTCGAGGTGTAAAATTATCCAGGGAACCGGGCATTCATTGAAATTTGATCTACAAAACCTTGAGGTGTCAACACTCATTTTTCCGGTCACGGGCTGTTGACTTTATGTGCTGGAATGCTTGGAATTCTATGCAACGTCGAGCAAACTCCGCCTAGTTCCTATTCATTAAGGGAAAAGAACCCGTATGGCGACTCCTGTAAGCACACAAACGTTCATGGAAATGTACAAAGCAATTCCCTGAGCCAGATTTGCCCTCTGGTTAGAAATCTTGATAAAAATCTAGATTTACTCGGCCAGTAGTGTGGAGGTGTCGTAAGAGTTTCCGGTCCAGTGAAGAGTGTTGCGGTCAAGATAGACTTTCTGGGCCATGCCGCTTGTCTCTGATTGGATACTTTTTGAAAGGCAGGAAGCTATCATAATGCACGTTGCCTAGCGAAATTGTAAAATCTACCCAGCAACGTAAGCATATGCTAAATGACTGGTTGTCAATTATAAATTACGCAGAGACCCAGACTAGATTTCTTTTTACACCTTGCGCATCTCGCTGAAAGTTTATAATAATCCGGGCTCATTGCGCCGGGGGTCAGTCTCGTCGAGGCCACACGCACTAGCTAGATTCAGCAGCATTCCTTCTTGATCGAAGTGACTGCTGCTGCAATCGAAGCCTGTGACTTCAAACTGGCTTTGCAGCACAGCCCCGGCGCTGTCCGCATCAGCGTTACGTGGACTCTGTAAGAGTTTTAACTTCCGCTGTCGGTCAACTAGCATGGAACTGCTGTGTTGCGAGGGACCAAGGGTTCGATATGCGTACCGAGATCCAGTTCTGCTTCAAGACGATCGTGTATTGCGGAATTTACTTACTTGTGAGGATAAATACATCCCCAGTTGTCGCTACTTCAACATTGTACAGAAGGAGATTGAACCGCACATGAGGCGAATGGTAACCACTTGGATGCTTGAGGTAAATAAATACACCATGCTCGTATTTCCATCGTTATAAATAGATCGACGCGTTCGATCGCTGGAAAATTTCACAAAATATATCTTACGTTGCAGGTTTGTGAGGAGCAAATGTGTGAAGAAGAGGTCTTTCCTTTATCTGTGAACTATTTAGACCGATTTTTGTCGGTTGTGCCTACCAGAAAATGCCAGCTACAGTTACTTGGAGCTGTTTGTATGTTCATCGCCAGTAAACTTAAAGAGACGTCGCCGCTCTCAGCTGAAAAACTATGCATTTATACGGATAATTCCATTACTTGTCAAGAATTACTGGTAAGATCAATGAAAATGCTTCATTCCATTCATTCTGTTATCGCGAACTCGTGCTTTTGCGGTCACGGCTAATTTTCCGCGATTATTTCTAAAGTGATTTTTAACCATTTATCACCGTCAATGTTTATTTTGCCCTGTCATTTCTGATTTGCCGCACGAATCGTTTTTCTCTTTCTATATATATCTCTCAACGTTGTTTTTATTTTGATTTCTTCCTTACAGGATTGGGAAATTTTAGTTCTCGGAAAGCTTAAATGGGACTTGTCTGCCGTCACTCCTTACGATTTTTTGGAGCAGATATTCTGCCGGCTCTCTCTTCCAAATGTGGACGTGATACGAAAGCATGCCGCAACTTTCATCGCTTTATGCTGTACAGGTGATGAGAGCTCCCTCTTTATTTACGCACTAAGATAAGAAGTTAATCAAGCCCTAATTCCACAACTGAACTGTTTGCCTCCGTCAAAGTCCATCAAAAGCAAATCTTAAATTTTCCCAGACACCCTCAGTTTTAACTTAAGACTTTATATGACTAACATACTGAGCTCGATGAGTTTCAGTTGGAAACAAAATTTCGGGATTGCTATTCATCGTTTGTTTTGTTAACAAAAGTACGTAACATATACTTTTTTTCTTTTTTTTTTTTGTATAGATGAGAAGTTTTTGATGTATCCGCCGTCAATGCTCGCTGCGGCCTCGGTATGTGCGGCTTTCTCCGGACTTGCAACAGAAGAACAAAAATACATTTGGACAAGAACAAAGCTGGTGTCCTTCCTTCAAAGTCTAACACACATTGAACCGGTAAGAGACTTGAAAATCTGTTGGGAAGAAAACAAACAGGCATAATAAGTAGAGCGCGCCAAGCGGAATCCATTGCAGGTCAAGGGGACATTGTGTTGGTGACTTAGTTCTCCGTGATGAACAAAAGCAAATACGTTTGCAAAATAATTACAATACTACCAGAGCAAACACAGAAAAGTTTTCATTATATCTGTAAACTAGTTTCACTGATTTATTAGCAAAATCTACGGCCTTTTCACAGATTGTTTGTCCCATCCATATCTCATTTCATTCCCAGTTTTCTTTTTTATTACTATTATTTTTTGGCTAGTTTCTTTTAAAAATGCGATTACGTTCATTTTAGCATTCCCTAGAAAAAAAAACAACGTTTCTAGTGAAAACAAAACACTCTTTCGCACTTGAGAACGCTCCTTGAACAAACAAGCCCGGATTTGGAGTATGAACTAAGCTTTTTCCATCTCTCTTTCTCCACAAAGGAATACCTTCAGTCGTGTCAAGAACTTATGGAAGAAGTACTTCATTTTAATGTCACTGAAACTCCATCTTCCAAGATTGAAAACGGAAGCACGCCTAGCACTCCAACAGACTTACAGGAAATCCATTTTTGACAAAGGCATTTTGCAGGACTGTCACAGAACTTTCCGTGTTTGTGTGCCCGCCTTTCCTGAGTGTGTAAATACTGTAATAAACGAACTGGAATTGTTGCATTTTTATTCTGCGTGTGCTTTCAGCGTGTGCTTGGTCGTCGCGCATTGTGTTTTTCAATGCAGAACGTGCAAATCAATAGCGTGCGGTTTCCTTTCACTCAAAAGCGTACCGTGCCGACATTTGTGACATGACGTCTTGTCGAAGGATTGTGTTTGCAGTGTAAACGGAATTAGTGCCTATCGAAGAAAGAAAGACCTTCTTCAACAGAAAGCAAACATTGCAAATCCTACAAATCCCTTAGCTTGAACTGGTCTATTTTGTACCTGTTTGCGATGTCTTGTGTTTGCCGACCCACGCGCGAAAAAATGCGGCCAATTCATTTACTCCGATTGGAACGCCTTCAAATTAGTGCTGCAAGTGCAAAGCGAAGTCAACAATCCTCGCGTGACTGCGTACGGGATTGACAGGAGAAACATGTCAAAAGTGAAAATTCAGAAGTTATTTTTACAGGTGCGCTAAAGAAATTCGATTAGAAACACGCGTCGAATTTGATATTGATGTGTGTCTTGCTATCGCTTAAAGCATTCTTACTCGTGCGCAACTGTACACCTGTTTGGAAGCAAAAAAACACCACGTGTTGAAAATTCCGGGCGTTACTAGAAACTTCATTTTTTTCCAAAGTATTTTGATTCAAACGGGCAGCTTTCCAAGAACAATTTCTCTTTTCTCATTGTTCATATGCCAAGGCTAAGCTAGTAAAGCATGTACCAGTTACACTTCGATGGTCGATGAAGCGCACGTATTTCGAAGTGAAATTTTTTCCCACGATTTGTCTAAAATTTACTTGATACGGGTCAACGAATATTTAACAAGCAAGAAGGGCGCAGCTGACGTTGTTCGAGGACAAAGACATAGTATTTTGCTTAAAATTCAAGCTCTCAGTCGAAAGCTAGGCGATGTTTCCATATGCGTGTTGTC